>NW_027460291.1:36562350-36885267 GCF_050947875.1 Dermacentor variabilis
GCTGCCGTCTTTGTTCGCTGCGCGTTCGGAACGGAAGAGGGGCCCGAGAGCCTCAACGCCTTACAACGCCTGACTACGTTTAGCGACGCCTGCTCCCAGCATGAACGCACGGCGCGAGCGCACCCCACATGAAACGTTCCGCTAAGGCGAGTAGTTTAGCGACCATTTTGCGAAATAAATTCTTTAGCCCGCACATTCGTGCGATAATTTCGTGGGGTGTTGATACAGCTGCAGCCGACAATTCTGCGGCGCAACGCATCGGGTGCATGCGCTCGGGCTACTGGATACCGGAGCATTCTTTGCCATTTGCGCGCAGTCAAGCCGGCGGAAAGAGGGGTGTCTTCATGCCTATATGACACCCCCCCCCCCCCACTGGCCCCTTGCACCCGGGGCCCACGGCCCCCCGGCCCCCCCTGTTGCTACGCCACTGCCTGTAGAGATACCTCACCACTCTTCCAGCCCATTTACTTTCTTCCATATGCCTCAGGCGTTCTTCATACTCAATTTTACTGCGAGCTTCTCTCATTTCAAAACTAGTCCAGCCCCTATCACCCTGCACAGCTTCATTTGTGGTCTTCCTGTGAGCGCCCAATGGGAGGCAACCCACTGACATTTGGTTCCCGTCGAGTCCTGATTGTACCCCTGATTTAAAGCAAACAACTGCATTTCCAAAAGTAAGTCCTGGAACCATTACACCTTTCCACATACCTCGGAGCACCTCGTACAGGCGCCCAAATCTTTATCTGGCGTGCGCCAGCGGTGACTTTTCTGTGCGTCAGCGCCGTATGACGGGGCGAGGCTGGAAACAGCCTAGCAGACGATGGGCCCAGCTGAGCGCGCTTTGTTGACGTGCGCTTTGCCTCAGACTGTTTCTAGCCTCGCCCCGTCATACGGCGCTGACGCACGGAAAGGTCGCCGCTCGCGCACGCCAGTTAAAGATTTGGGCGCCTGTACCTATCCCAAGCAACCCTAGCCGACTGCCGATGATTGGCCGATTGTTGAGAAATAGTCGGAAGCCAGCTTCACTGGTCACCCGACTGCCGAAAACAGTCGGCCCGACGTCTACTTCCAGCTACATCGGCACGCGGCCGGCCACACGGGCTGGGCCTCCGTCAGAGCACGACTGGACGCCGAGCGCGTCAAACGCTCGTCGCTGCGACAAGCCGGCAATCGGGCCGGCTTTAGTTGCCGACTGAACTTTGGGTCCACGTATTTTTTTTGTTATCTGCATAAAATATATTGCTATAAGTCCATAACTACAATAATAACAAGAATTTTGCATGCTGCCACAGCTGATGCACACTGCACCAGACTGCAACTCTGGACTTCTTTAGATTCTTTCTTTAATGACTGTGCTCGTACTGCTGCTTGGTTTGGACTCACGTTTAGCTAAAAGGCCGCATTTTTTTATGTGTCCGCATTGGTAAAACGCTTTGCGTTGCTGTTAACTAGTTCGTTCGCAGCTGGTCCGGTTTGACTGGGTAGGAGGTGCCTTTTCGCATGAACCATGGCAAGCAAAAATACTAATTAAACACTCTGCAAAAAACGCAAGAAAGAAAGAATACGACCTCATTGCGAAACTTGAGTGTGAACGAACAAGCAATGTAAAGGATTCTTTTAAAACTTGTTAGAGCAAACGCGCATGCCTACTTCAAACGACAAGCCGATATACCCTCTGGTGACTCGGGCTAAGCGAAAAAAAAAAAGGGGGGGGGAGGAAGTAAAGCAAAACAGTACAGCGACGGGGAAGAATGCGGGCAACAGGGGAGAACCGAGCCCAAGGCCGGGTAGCGTGTCCGGGTAACCGCAGTGTGGAGCTAGCAGGGGAAAAAAGAAGAAAGAAAAAAAAAAAACGCGCGCCGCCAGGGAAGGCAGGCGCGGGAAGCTTTTCTTTTCCATCCATGTTTTCTACTAGTCTCTGCAGCTGGGTGATATGGCCTGGAGTTGTACACTGCGCTTGCGGTAGGGAAGCCAGCGGTGTCTGTCGTCATTAAATTTTGAATAAACGGTGCGATCTATCTGAGCCCAAGATGAGAAATTCAGAAACACGCCCAAGGCAGCACCACAAAAGCACTTGCACGCGGAAAAATTAACATGGAGGCATATGCTATAGTGCGTCGCAATAAATGTACAGACTATTTGGAATATCTTTTTTTATTCAGTATAGTTTTTACCTATACAGCTTTACCTAATATAGTTATAAGTTTGCCTGAAACCATGGAACGGCTTACAATAGGCAATATTATATAGGTTTCTTTCTTCTTGTCCACCAAAGCTGCTGTCAACTTTATATGCTTTCACGTATAGCGCATTCATACATCGCTCTTGCGCAAGACGAAGGAATGGCACCACTTCCCAGATGTCAGACTGCGCGCTGCATGCAGGCGCCTACGTAACCTAGCTCCCACGCAACCTATAGCTCCCATGTGAAAGAAAGCTTCGTCATTAGAATATCCGACTCATGCATGCACTGCCTCAGTATACGAAACCGCATCCGTCGGAAGTCTCACTGTGGATATTTTATATATGAAAGACGTCCCGTAGAATATTACCCTGCACTTCTTCTGGCACATATATACGAAAAAAAGTCGTTTAATGTGATCGAACTTTCAGTTTCCACGTTAGAATATATGTGTTTTCTGGCTCGTATATGGGGCTATGATGTCCTGCCGCGCTCAACATGAGCTACAACGCGAATGCGCGAGGTAAAGCGGTCGCGCGTTGTAGCTCGCAATGAGCGCCGTGGTACGTGTCCGATCGAGACAACCGCACGTCCGAAATGACGTCTACTTGTTAAAAAACATATACCATAACGCATAAATGGGGATTTACACCTAATTGAACATTTGTAGTTAATGACATAATGTAGCGAATGGGTACAACCACACACAGAGACAGACGTAGCTGGAGTGCCTGGATGCTGGCGTAAGTTGGCCATTGTTGGTGTTTAATTGCACAAAAACAAAATAATAATAATAAAATAACAATACTAAAAAAGGAGGCGGTATTTACGTGCTGCTACCAGTGTCACCGGAGAGGTTGTGCAGCGTGAGAGCACGTGAGCCACAGAAGGGGCGACACACGAGAGATACGCACTCAATATATTTGCAGGAATATAGCGCGAGTTCTTCCCCCGACATTTCCAGCCTGGGAACGCATCTCGCATTATATTTGGGTTCGTGACATAAACATAACGTGTTCTATTTTTCCCTCACTTTATTTAGCGCTGAGATTTCACCGTGCGCAAGAGCCCGCGAGCTGGGAGTTGCCACTGTGAATTTCGCGTCGCCTTTGTTCTCCTTAATGAAAAAAGAGAGCGCTACGAAGACAAGGACGAAAGAACAACGTGTACGACAGACAAGGCCTTGTCTGTCGTACACGTTGTTCTTTCGTCCTTGTCTTCGTAGCGCTCTCTTTTTTCATTAAGTATGCTCAACCAACTCGCCCACATCAAGCTTCTGCTGCCCTTTGTTCTCCCCACTTTAAAAGGTTCTTAGTGCCGCATCAATGTGGTTACGGCGTATTAATCGAAATTTACCCTGTGCAAGACGATCGGTGGTGATGTGCAGGCGCGCCAAGCGAGCGGCCTTCGTCGCACACTGCGTGAAAGGCTTTGCAGTGTTTGATTCTATTGCGGGTATTTCTGAATAATTGTGGAATAATTTGGTCGCATGACGGGCAGAAACCGTTTGCGCCGACGGTGACAAAGATGTCAGTAGTAACATCGAGTAACTCTGCAGGCACTCGTCATTTCATTGTATTTTGCGACGGCAGTTCACAGTAACGAGGAATAAATTGCGTCTTGCGAGCACCCGCTTTTATGCGTCGTTTCCTGTTTCCTTGCGGCATAACTTCGCGTAATATATATATATATATATATATATATATATATATATATATATATATATATATATATATATATATATATATATATATATATATCGTTTTTTTCTGAGACCGAAAGTCCATTCCCACGTTATATTCGCGTTCGCGTCATATACGTGCACATACGGTAAGTGTTTAATTGGTTTCTGAGTGACGTGTCACACGGGACCATGCACACAGTCCGACAGCCGCTGAGCCGATTCTTATATTTAGGAAGCTGCGTAGGTGCAGCTTTGTCTTGTAGAGGCCGACAAATTTAATGTCTTGTCATCGGTCACAAGAAAAGCGAGCATAATAAAGTAACGTGGCACGAAAAGTCTTCACGAGTGGTTCAGGCAGCAATAGAACAACACTTTGAAATTGAGCCTTCAGGCCATGCGTTCACACGCGCCAGTGCGTTCCAACAGGCTGCGCAGTGCTTTGAAGAAGTGACAGGCAGCAATTTTTTGTTGTTGATGCTTTTGCGTAACAAATGTTGAGGGACCAATATATGATGACGGAATATAGACCAGCTATACAAAAGCGATGGCGGCAGTTCATCCCACGGGTTCATCCCACGGTTCATCCCATCACATGTTAGTTAGACGTTAGTGACAGTTCATCTGGCAGTTAGATCAGCTTCCGGCTAAACGATGGTTCTGTGTTTTGTTCTGGACTGATCGAACTCTAGTAATTAGAGCAAATTATGAAATCAGAATCAAATTTATTTTCGCCATATATGCTGATGCGCATGCAACGACCACTATTATGAGAGCAAGAGTACGTGGAGACCAGTGTGCAAGTCGCAGAAGAAGACATATCGCGGAAGTATTACATTTCCTTTACCAAAAAGCACAAGATTTCAAAACTTCAAGAACAGATACGTTTGTAACACTATTGTATCGTTCATCATTGCTTTCTTTTTTTGTAGGTAAACTATCGAGAAAATAACTATTTAACGGGGAACAAAATTTAATCAAGTGGATATTGGGCTAGACAGTTCTCGTAATAGCAATAGTCGTAATAGCACAGCGGAAAGAGTCAAGCAAAATTGTTCGCGAACGGCGTGTTAATTGTAAACGGCCCTGTCGCATCACAGCAAAAATCGTCAGACGATATAAGCGCAGGCGACTCGCGGACTGTATACAGTTCAGGAAAACATTTCGGTTGGATGTTATCAATGGGGAGTGTGAAAGAAGTGATTATACGAAGCCAAGAAATGTCAGAATCTGCAATTTTTGTAGCTATTGTGAATTCGTCTACGAAAAATTAAGGCTGCATGCCAATCAATGTCAGTCATACAAATGTAGCATTTCTGCTGTCGACGTGTATTTGATTGGAAAGAACTAGAGTTAGATCAAATTATTACAACCTTTGCACAATGAACTAATGACATTCAACAATCAAGCAGCTGAGAATTAATAAAGTTATGGTACATCATGAGTGCTTTTTCAAGCTCCGTCTTCTGTGAGGCATATCTACCATTTTCGTGCAAAGATCGCCTGGAAGGCGTATTGACTGTGCATGCATGCACGCACATATCGAACTCCGTGCACGTATAGACGCAATGCATTGAAGATGAATATTTATTAAAATTCAAATTAGTTATTTCTGCCTCGGTAAAGGTACAGACAGCGGAGTCGCAGAAAAAACTGTCAGATACAGCTTGACAAAGCCGCAGCCCCCTTTCGCTTGGCAGCGTCTTCACAGCAAGACTTTTAAAACAAAGGTAATTGCACAGTGTAACAACAGTTATACAATAATGAGCAAGAACAAACGGAAACAAAACAAGATTCTACAATATTTAAACAATATTCACAAAAAGGAAAACAGAACATACACTGTAACAAACATAGGACCCAAACTACTGTTTGACGCATTGAAGAGGTCAAAATTATTATATATATTAGCTATTACATATTCTGATAGAGCTACCAATCCCTGCAAAATCTAGATCGCTGGTTTTACACACGCACGCACACGCACAGCACACACACACACACACACACACACACACACACACACACACACACACACACACACACACACACACACATCAAGACGGAAACAGCGAAAAAAGAAAGGAACGGAAAAGTATGGGGAACCGCGGTCGTCTTGCGCCGTCGCATCTCCCAGAAGGAATGAAGAGGTTCTCCGAAAGCAGGGACGGGCGATTCTCTCCGTCAGCATCAGTTCCCACCAGCGAGGACGGGGCGAGGAGAGAGAGAGAGTAAAACATCTTTATTAATAATATTTGAATGGCGAGAACAGTGTGGGAGGAACCCTCAGTCCAGGGTCCCTAAGATGATTCCGGCGATGTTTCGAGCCCGTTGTATCACAGCTCGGAGGACCTCGGGAGGTCCGTCGCGGAGGGCATCGTCCCACAGCTCTTTGTTGCGTAGGGGGTAAAGGAGAGTTGGCAAGGGAGGAAAGAGGTTTGCAGTGCACTCAACCGTGACGTGGAAGATTGTGGGCGAGCTGCCACAGCCAGGGCAACGATCTGCATAGCAGTGTGGGTAGAATTTATTGAGAGAGAAGATTTGGAAAAGTTGCGGTTTGTAACTGGCGTAATGCCACTGATTCCTCCCGCAAGAAGGACGGCGGTGGTGCGGCGTGGGTGCAACGAATGCGTGTATAATGACGGAGCATGTCTTTGTAACGGAGCAAGGGATCCCCCCACTCTGAACTAGTCGCCTCACCACGCCGAGTCGCCCGGAGGGAAATTTCTCGGGCAACCGCATGTGCGCGTTCGTTACCCGGCAGCGAGGTATGGCGAGGGGTCCAGAGTAAGTGGATGCGGGGAGGTGTGGTTGGTGTATTTTGCGGGATCTGTTTGAGAATTTGGTGCGCCGCTCTCGGGATGCCATGTCCTGATAGGAACGCCCGGCATGCCTGTTGCGAGTCCGTCAATATATACACTTACTCAGGAACACGGATGGCGTATCGAATTGCAAGAGCAACACCGAGAATTTCTCCGTAAGCGGCATTTGTTCCGCGCATTGCAGCAGAGTCTCTCAGGGATTCGGTGCCATCCAAAACTACCGAGGTATAGCCCTCTTCCCACGAAACACGCAAGCAGCTATTTGATGTCTAAAAGATGTCTTGAACGGCTAATTCAAAAGCCTAGTAGCTGTCTTGATCAAGACATCTTGTAGCCATGGACGTCTAGAAGTACTTCAGTAAGCCCTGCTAACGTTACGCTAAAAGTTGGCTAATGGACAGCTTGACAAGAACAACTGAAGACTTTTATTAGACATTCCCTCAAATTTTTGCGGCAGCTGTTACAGTAACACGACGTTTGCCCACAGTTACAATTTATTTTAAACGAGGCATGGACATCAGAAAAAAAAAGTTTATATTGTCGGATAGAGTGATGCAGAGGTAGTTTTTCCAGATGTGAACCATGGGAATAGTGTAGTACAGCCTCATTGGTCAATTTGTGCTTTTTAATTAGACCAATCTATTGAATGCCACCTGTCAGAATTATTTTGCAAATAAAACAAGATCTGTATTGTATGCTGATATATTTGCAATGTTCACTCATTGACCTTAACAAGAACATCTCTGCGTGAAACACGTCATTATTGACAAAACTTCACCCTGCTGGGTCTCCACCAAATTGAAATAGTTTCTAGCAAAGAAAAATTTTGTCAGTGATGCTGCAGTTCAGGCAAAAATTACATCCTGGTTTCAGCTACAGTGGGCACAATAGCCTTACACCAGTATACGAAACAGAACACTGTGCTGCAATGAGTTAAGAAATAAAGGATAGTACACATCTGGAAAAACACTCTGCAAACCACTCTAACTAGCAATATAAATATATTTTTTCTGATGTCCATGCTTCATTTAAAAGTAAATTGTAACTTACTTTCTCGGTGCCTCTTGTAAGGTAACGCCACATGCTTGCACAGCATCACGCAGAAATAATGGCAAATTCTTTGGCATACCATCCATTAGTGAATTCCTTGTATGTTGCATGTTACAAGAACTGAAAGATAAATCATAATATGCTGTTATTTTTTTTCATAAACTGTATGATGAGCTTTTCATGCATAAAAGGTGATTGCAAGCGAAAAAGCAGCAAGGCATCAACTTCACACCATGTTACATACTCATACTTTATTACCTAATAAATTAGAAAAGATGCAGAAAGTGTAATTAACAAGAGTGACAAATAGCAGCAAAGGTGATCATGGATAAATCTTGAAGATGATTGCCGCCGCTGCCAGAGTACGCCAGCCTTCGTAGGAAAGCACTGGCTGCCCACAAAAGCTTGCTGTCACAGGCCACGCGTGATGGTTCTTGTAGACATAGGAAAGCAATACCTGCACAGAACAGGAAAAAAAGGGCAAGGGAGGAAATGGGAATGTTGAAATTGGAACTTCAATTAGCAATATGTGCTAAGTAAGAAGTTTGGTTCACATTAAAAATAAATTTAAGCACTCCTTTTTCTTAAATTACGGGTATCTTAAGGTATGTATGCGATGATGTTTAAAATGACTAGTATATTTCCTATCATAAGAAGCCAACAAACACTGACACCAAGGACAACATAAGGGAAATTACTTGTGCTTAAAAAATTAAATAAAGAAACGATAAATTAGTGGAAATTAAAGTGGATGAAAAAACACCTTGCCGCAGGTGGGAACTGAACCCACAACCTTCGCATTTCACGTGCTATGCTCTACCAATGGAGCTACAGCGGCGTCGTTTTCCCATCCACTTTCTTGGGTATTTATGTGTCCTAGTAGAATGCTGGGAGTGTTAGCCAGCGCCACAACTCAGAGACCTTGTTCCTGGCATATAGTCATTAAGTTGCATAGCAGAGTCAAAGTCAGCCTTTAATTCATTGTATGGTGTTTTGTGGCTAAAAAGCCACTTATCAACCTGTCAAACAAGTCTGAGAAGCTTCCTGCAAAATATAATCAGTTTAAAACAGTAATTCACTCTGCAGGTGAATGATGTACTAACTTAATTAAAAAGTTAAATAGCATTTTATATTGTTGAACTAAAAGCAAGTTTAGCATTTCGCACTGCCTAGCTGTTGCCTTTCTTTCAAACTTAAACATGACACAGTACAGAGTAAGCAGGTAGCATTCAAAGGAGGACTGGTGATAAAGTAGTGTTCCAAAGCAACACTCCTAGCTGGATCAATCACTTTTGTTGATATATTTTCATGTGACCCTAATTGGCTTCGGGCAATACCTCACACAAATGACGCGACACCTTGGATGATGCGTCATACAAAGTTGAAAGTATCTCAGGATGTGATCAAACGATAACATTGCCCACTGACTTGGAAGTGTTAACATGCTGTTTGCGTGAGAAAGTGCAAAGTGATTCGTATAGGTGGCAAATTCTTCAGTGCATCTATAGCCTCAGGTAATTCTGAGCATCTATGCTGACTTGCAACTGAGAAGCCACTGCACACAAAAAAGTGTATTCAAGTAATGGTCCATGCAGAATAATTGCCCACCTAGTGAAAAGGCAAATGTGGCAGGCTAATGGGCCAGAGCAAATAGATTGATAAATTCTGATAATACCTCCAATGATATTATTGAAATAGGTGATCAAAACAGCACAGGTAAAATTGCAGTTATGACAAAATTTTAAAAGCACCTCTGCAAACTGCTGAAACCCTCAGCACCATGCCTGTTCTACACGCACATGTGTTGCAGCGCAATCTACATCCCAGATGCAGGCGCCTCCACAGATCACTTTGTGATCTCCTCACAGTAAGGTTAAAAAAACAGTCTGGCACAAGCTACTTGATGTGATTCATTTTGCAAGCGCCAGCCAAGTGCTGATGGTGGTAGAGCGAAATTGAAGTTTGTCCTTGATGGAAGCCTTGGCCCATGTTTTATCAATTCTAGCGGCAAAACACACCTTTTACAGCACACCTAAATCTTAAATTAGACTGCTTGCTGATGCTGTACAGCAAGTTCCTGTAAAGAAACTAAATCACACAGAAAACATTTAGAATACCAAACTAATCAAATACTGGCTTGAATACATTTGTGCATTAGGGAAGCAAGGTGTAATGTACATTGTTGTAGAAAATTTTTACTCATGTATGGAATACTTCTATGACACAGCAGAGTGAGCTCTTACATAGCAATGACTACCTACAGGTAAATTTTGTAAGGCTTAGGGAAAATAATTATTAGTAGAACTGTGTATGTACACTGACACTGAGAAATTGGTTATAATAGTAGCAGCTTATAATGGACCAGTGCAAAAAAATGGCCATTTGTGAGACACCAACTAGCTATTTTACCACGAAGCGCTCCCTGGGCTTAACCCATATAGAAAGCACTGGGAGGACCAGAGAGGGTACAGTACATTGGCTTACACTGATCATGATGAGGTCCCGTCATCCAGCTAGTGCCAAGGTACAAGAAGGATGTCCAGCCGTCTATAGAGTGAAAGGGGCAAAATAAGATAGCATCAAGTCAGTCGAAAGGCAAATTTGCAATTACAAATAAGGTGACCCGGTCACAGTCATTCATTAATAAATGCCAAGCTGTCGTGATTTCACTCCCAGATGAAGCACCTACTAGGTTAAAGGTTTTGCTGCTTATTTAGAACAAAACACAAGTGAAATTTGCACATCAGCAGACGATTTAATTTGGAATTGTACAGATGGAGTAAACACTGCAGTTATATTTTTTGTTTTGCTATAAAGTGGGAACGCTACAAACTGCATAGTCACTGACACACGCGCGCACACGTAAGAACAAAAAGACACAAAATAGGGCGAGTTCAGTCTGGTTCAGCATTACAGCCAGCGCGTCGTCTTCGAATGCACTCCTTTCAGTTGGCTCGTGCTACGTTAACTACAGGCTAACAAGCAGGGCGAAGTTCTTACTGTTGTTGCGGAAGTCGTGGAGCGCGGTAGTGCTGAACGGCTGAACACAAGCAGAACCCTCGTATAAAAGTAATGACGAAAACTCGAAGGGCAGAAGAGCCCATGTATCAAGAATTGTCGCGGGTAACACCTAAATATATTCACATTGTTGACGAAAAACGAAGCGCAATGTATTTCACTTACCGGAAAAAGTTTTATCCGAACGTGCGACGTACAAAGACGCACCGAGACACGAAGGCGGCGAACGCAGATCCCGCCATTGTGGTAGTAAGCCGTCGGCGAAAACACGCAATACAGCCGATGTCACGAAGCACTGATGCAAAACACACGGCACAGAGCATCAGCACAGCTAAATGACTCCAGTTAATATCCAGTATAAATGTACAGAACGGCTTAGAATGACGCACAACTAGATAACGAACCCACGACCGAGACATAGCGGGCGGCAATGGCCGTTTTTTCAAACTTCCTGCCTCCCAGTGTTTCCAGCACAGAATGAGATGTCCGACAAATTTGGATTGTGCCGCCGAAGTGATCGCAGCGCGGTGGCTCTGTGACACCGCTGTGCAACACCGGCGTTTCGCTCCTGCTGCTGTAAATACCTCCTGCGCGAGCATAGAATGGTTTCCAGGCGTCGTGTGCGCGCCCCGTATGGAAAACAATAACACGCCCTTGATTGTTGAAGTTCTGGCGTGAAATTATTTAATATTAAAGCCAATTAACTTATGTTGCTTCCAACGAGTTCGATTTGTCTGTGGCGTCTTTTATTCGCTAACGCCGACGGCCGACGGTAACCGCACATTTAACACGTCGTTTGGCATTTTATGCACTTTTAGACAAAAAGATCTAGAAAAGTTCTTGAGTTAGACATTCTGAATGCGTTTACCAAAACAGACTCTAGTGACACCAGTATAGTGGGTTTTGCCGCAGATAGAATATATACTAGCATATTCCAAGTGCTGAGGTTATGTTTAGAAGAAATTCTATTTTCAGTCTTATCATAGACCAAGATGTCTATAGCCGTTTGTAGCCGTTTCAAGAAGTTTTTAAGAGTTTCTGTGTTTCGTGGGTTGAGTGCGTGATGTGTCCGTGTATAAAGTATGTGTTTCCGGGATGTTTGCAAGCATGCGGCCAATGTATCGTAGACGGGCTTTGCGCCGCCCTTTGTCATGCTCGGGGTGCATATTGCGTGGCAATGGATGAATACTTAGTGCTTGGCGTATCGCTGACGACAAGATCGTTGGACGGGTTTCAGACTCAAGGGGTGGGACAGAGTATCCTAGCCGTGTGAGAAGATGGCGGCCAGTAGGAGTGAGTAGGAGGCGCTGGCGATGGCTGACCCAGTGTGCCTCTAGCAGCTCGCCTAGTGTGTTGTGTGTCCCTAAGTTAAGGAGACGGTGTGTGGAAGTATAGTTCGGGAGGCCATGGGCCAGCTTCGTCGCTTTGCGAATCATTGCGTCTATGCGAAGTTGTTGCGCTTGGGTCAACCGCTGAAATGGGAGATGGTATGTAAGGCGGCTGATCACGCATGCCTCCACCAAGCGCAGCAGGTCCTCTTCTCGAAGGCCCGAGCGCCTGTTGGAGACCCTCCCGCATCATGGCCAGAATTTGCTCAATCTGTCTGGATAGAAGGGAAACAGTGTAGTTTGACCTGCCATCCGCTTGGACGTGCAGGCCGAGGATACCAGCACGATTAACCTGTGGTATCGGTGTGCCATCCACGTGCACAGTGATAGGGGGAGTAGAGGAACGGCTCCGGGTGCGAATGATTATGAGCTCCGACTTTTCCGGAGCACATCTTAAGCCGCATTTTCTTGCGTACTCGGAAACTGTACCGACTGCTTGCTGCAGTCGGTCCTGGATGGCTCCGTCGGAACCCCGTGTCGACCAGATAGTAATGTCGTCCGCATAAATAGCGTGGGCGACATCAGGGATCTGGTCGAGTAGCCGGGGGAGCCCTGCGAGCGCGATATTGAATAGAGTAGGGGAAAGAACTGAGCCCTGGGGTGTCCCACGTCCTACAAGGCGAATCGTACCGGATCGACGCGGTCCCATTCCTACGGTGGCTGTGCGATCTCGAAGAAATGCGCGGATATAGTGGGAAGCGAAGCGGGGCTTTGCTGTTTGTCAGGCGCAACGCCGCCCGCTCGCGGGGCCGCAGGCGGCTAGGGCGGCAAGGGCGCGAGTTCCCGCCAAATGCTAGCCCTGGATGCCAGCTCGTTTCGCGGCTCGACAGCTTGGTTGGTGCTTTTATGTTATCGTGGACTGCGCATATAAACGCGAACTACACAAGGTAAGATGGACAAGAAGAGCGCAAGCCCTTTCCATGGAGTGGAGCCGCCTTGTTTCGCCGTTCGACATATGCGTACTCGTAAGTGGTATTTTAATTTTATGTTTAGTACATGGCCGCCTTTGTCAAGCGAACAAAACTGGCTTTGTATTGCGCAAATGGTTTTGCAATGTATGATAAACTCCTTGCTTTTGTGTTGTTGTTTTTCTGGCAGGATGAAAAAAAGAAAAGCTTATCAAGTGTTCGAGAGTTGGGACAAGAAAATGTGAGACGTACTTTCGTGTATATATTTTTAATATTACTTTTTCATCTTGTAAGCGTGGCGCATTTTCCTTTATATTTTTTAGGAAAATTTGGAACGACACTGCTTAAATTGAAGCATGGTGTGCGAATGACCTGCTACGCTCGGAACTGTTATCATCATTCGGGAAGAAATCAGTTAAGACGCTTGTCTGGTTGTCATTGCGGAAAAGTCGTGATTAATTCGAAGTCGCTTTTGTTCCCACAGATGAAAAAAAGAAAACTGTAAATACCCAGTACTGTACGATATACGTCTGGTGCATTGCAGGTAAGAATGGATTGTGTGTGACACTTTTCCGCATATGGACTTCAGTAGATCTAGGAACATCAGACAAAAAGACATGTACGTGAAACACTGTGGACAACCGATACAACCGATATTTAAGTTGTTCCTCAATTGTTCTGTTGCCACAGTGCTTGTTGATTGGAGCGACAGTACATTAAGAGAGACATCTGTCGCAAACAGGTTGAGTATACATATTGATAACGTTAGCATTTATGCTGGCGGACAAATCAAGAATCCCATAAGCATTATAAGCTTTCTGGATCTTCCTTTATTCTTAGTTTGAACAGTCGGATGTCCTCCACTGCCATTATTTAGGTGGGGTAATGGGATGTTGAGTATTAATCTAGCAGCTTTTTTTCTGGATATTTGCAGCTGCTTTCTCTTAAATGAGGTGATGAATCTAAGTATTATGTATAAAATAGCCCTGATTTCTTACACGTCAAGTGAATTAATATGCTTTTATCAGTGTTACGTGTCATTCCACAGCACCATGCAACAATATTAAGCTACTACACATGTTAGTTTCAAACGTGTTGAAGATGCTTTAAATTGAATGTTACCCCCTTTTTTTTTACTTTTCCAGAAAAGTATTAGATGTATAGGCTCTGTATATATGTGTGTTGGGGCCGAGACCGTAAATGTCTTTATTTTGTGCATGCCTCCTCGGGCAGATGGCATTAAGCAACTGCCTGCTGACATCATGTGCCTTCGTCACAATTATACGTGTTATGTACTTAAAGAAGTGATCAATAAAGAAATATAACTCAGCATCGCATGTCGCCTCGTTGTCTTGTTGCTTCTCGGCAGCGTAGCTCGGCTAGTCTGAGCATATCATATTGCCGGCATCGTCCCCTGCTCAGCAAAGCACATTCTGTAGTGACCACTTCTGTAGTCACCTCCACTCACACCCACTGGGTGTGAGTGGAGGTGAGTACGAGTGCGAGCGAGTGCCTGTGAGTGTGAGTGGAGGCGAGTGAGTGCCTGAGTGTGAGGGGAGCCGAGTGCGGGGCTTGGAAAAATTATGGTGAGAGTGAGTATTCTCCCGCACTGCCGACCTATGTTTGATGGTTGACCGCTTCCGTAGTGTCACCTGGACACTGCAGTGCGCTTTAATTAATGCGCCTCTGCTCCTGCAGCCCAGTGTAATTTGTCCACTTGACATATTTGCATGTTGCTTATTTTTCAGAAATAGCAGGGACGTAGTATGTACCAACTTAAGCTTATCAAGTTTCCCCGCAACCACTGTCGTATCATAGTAGGGTTTCCTTGCCTTCTCAGGTCACCTCCCCCCCTCCCGCAGGGGCATCTGCGTCAGCAGGCGTAATTGGTCTGTTGCAACCCCAGGTACCCGAGCACACAAGGGTTGGACCTTCTGTTTCCAACCGTGTGTGGCTGAGCCGTGTCCGGGGGAACAGGGGTTGAGCCAATGCCGCGTGTTTGGACCTTTACGGCCCCTCGGCAGCAGCAACATACCCCTTCCCACGAAACACGCAAGCAGCTATTTGATGTCTAAAAGATGTCTTGAACGGCTAATTCAAAAGCCTAGTAGCTGTCTTGATCAAGACATTTTGTAGCCATGGACGTCTAGAAGTACTTCAGTAAGCCCTGCTAACGTTACGCTAAAAGTTGGCTAATGGACAGCTTGACAAGAACAACTGAAGACTTTTATTAGACATTCCCTCAAATTTTTGCGGCAGCTGTTACAGTAACACGACGTTTGCCCACAGTAACAACTTATTTTAAACGAGGCATGGACATCAGAAAAAAAAGTTTATATTGTCAGATAGAGTGATGCAGAGGTAGTTTTTCCAGATGTGAACCATGGGAATAGTGTAGTACAGCCTCATTGGTCAATTTGTGCTTTTTAATTAGACTAATCAATTGAATGCCACCTGTCAGAATTATTTTGCAAATAAAACAAGATCTGTATTGTATGCTGATATAATTCCAATGTTCACTCATTGACCTAAACGAGAACATCTCTGTGTGAAACACGTCATTACTGACAAAACTTTTCCCTGCTGGGTCTCCACCAAATTGAAATAGTTTCTAGCAAAGAAAAATTTTGTCAGTGATGCTGCAGTTCAGGCAAAAATTACATCCTTGTTTCAGCTACAGGGGGCACAATAGCCTTACACCAGTATACGAAACAGAACACTGTACTGCAATGAGTTAAGAAATAAAGGATAGTACACATCTGGAAAAACTCTGCGAACCACTCTAACTAGCAATATAAATAATTTTTTCTGATGTCCATGCTTCATTTAAAAGTAAATTGTAACTTACTTTCTGGGTGCCTCTTATAAGGTAACACCACATGCTTGCACAGCATCACGCAGAAATAATGGCGAGTTCTTCGGCATACCATCTATTAGTGAATTCCTTGTACGTTGCATGTTACAAGAACTGAAAGATAAATCATAATATGCTGTTATTTTTTTTCATAAACTGTATGATGAGCTTTTCATGCATAAAAGGTCATTGCAAGCGAAAATGCAGCAAGGCATCAACTTCACACCATGTCACATACTCATACTTTATTACCTAATAAATTAGAAAAGATGCAGAAAGTGTAATTAACAAGAGTGAGAAATAGCAGCAAAGGTGATCATGGATAAATCTTGAAGATGATTGCCGCCGCTGCCAGAGTAGGCCAGCCTTCGTAGGAGAGCACTAATTGACCACAAAAGCTTGCTGTCACAGGCCCCGCATGACGGTTCTTGTAGACATAGGAAAGCAATACCTGCACAGAACAGGAAAAAAAGGGCAAGGGAAGAAATGGGAATGTTGAAATTGGAACTTCACTTAGCAATATGTGCTAAGTAAGAAGTTTGGCTCACATTAAAAATAAATTTAAGCACTCCTTTCTCTTAAATTACGGGTATCTTAAGGTATGTATGCGATGATGTTTAAAATGACTAGTATATTTCCTATCATAAGAAGCCAACAAACACTGACACCAAGGACAGCATAGGGGAAATTACTTGTGCTTAATAAATTAAATAAAGAAACGATACATTAATGGAAATTAAAGTGGATGAAAAAACACCTTGCCGCAGGTGGGAACTGAACCCACAACATTCGCATTTCGCGTGCTGTGCTCTACCAATTGAGCTACAGCGGCGTCGCTTTCCCATCCACTTTCTTGGGTATTTATGTGTCCTAGTAGAACGCTGGGAGTGTTAGCCAGCGCCGCAACTCAGAGACCTTGTTCCTGGCATATATTCATTAAGTTGCATAGCAGAGTCGAAGTCAGCCTTCAATTTATTATATGGTGTTTTGTGGCTAAAAAGCCACTTATCAACCTGTCAAACAAGTCTGAGAAGCTCCCTGCAAAATATAATCAGTTTAAAACAGTAATTCACTCTGCAGGTAAGTGATGTACTAACTTAATTAAAAAGTTAAATGGCGTTTTATATTATTGAACTAAAAGCAAGTTTGGCATTTTGCACTGCCTAGCTGTTGCCTTTCTTTCACACAGTACAGAGTAAGCAGGTAGCATGCAAAGGAGGACTGGTGATAAAGTAGTGTTCCAAAGCAACACTCCTAGCTGGATCAATCACTTTTGTTGATATATTTTCATGTGACCCTAATTGGCTTCGGGCAATACCTCACACAAATGATGCAACACTTTGGATGATGCGTCATACAAAGTTGAAAGTATCTCATGATGTGATCAAACGATAACATTGCCCACTGACTTGGAAGTGTTAACATGCTGTTTGCGTGAGAAAGTGCAAAGTGATTCGTATAGGTGGCAAATTCATCAGTGCATCTATAGCCTCAGGTAATTCTGAGCATCTATGCTGACTTGCAACTGAGAAGCCACTGCACACAAAAAGGTGTATTCAAGTAATGGTCCATGCAGAATAATTGCCCACTTAGTGAAAAGGCAAATGTGGCAGGCTAATGGGCCAGGGCAAATAGATTGATAAATTCTGATAACACCTCCAATGATATTATTGAAATAGGTGATAAAAAACAGCACAGGTAAAATTGCAGTTATGACAAAATTACAAAATTTTAAAAGCACCTCTGCAAACTGCTGGAACCGTCAGCATCATGCCTGTTCTACATGCACATATGTTGCAGCGCAATCTATATCTCAGACGCAGGCGCCTCCACAGATCACTTTGTGATCTCCACACAATAAGGTTAAAAAACAGTCTGGCACAAGCTACTTGATGTGATTCATTTTGCAAGCGCCAGCGAAGTGCTGATGGTGGTAGAGCGAAATTGAAGTTTGTCCTTGTATGGAAGCCTTGGCCCATGTTTTATCAATTCTAGCAGCAAAGCACACCTTTTACAGCACACATAAATCTTAAATTAGACTGCTTGCTGATGCTGTACAGTAAGTTCCTGTAAAGAAACTAAATCACACAGAAAACATTTAGAATACCAAACTAATCAAATACTGGCTTGAATGCATTTGTGCATTAGGGAAGCAAGGTGTAATGTACACTGTTGTAGAAAATTTTTACTCATGTATGGAATACTTCTATGACACAGCAGAGTGAGCTCTTACATAGCAATGACTACCTACAGGTAAATTTTGTAAGGCTTAGGGAAAATAATTATTAGTAGAACTGTGTATGTACACTGGCACTGAGAAATTGGTTATAATAGTGGCAGCTTATAATGGACCAGTGCAAAAAACCACGAAGCGCTCCCTGGCCTTAACCCGTATAAAAAGCACTGGGAGGACCAGAGAGGGTACAGTACATTGGCTTACACTGATCATGACGAGGTCCCGTCATCCAGCTAGCGCCAAGGTACAAGAAGGATGTCCAGCCTTCTATAGAGTGAAAGGACAAAATAAGATAGCATCAAGTCAGTTGAAAGGCAGGTTTGCGATTACAAATAAAGTGACGCAGTCACAGTCATTCATTAATAAATGCCAACCTGTCGTGATTTCACTCCCAGATGAAGCACCTACTAGTTTAAAGGTTCTGCTGCTTATTTAGAACAAAACACAAGTGAAATTTGTACATCAGCAGACGATTTAATTTAGAGTTGTATAGATAAAGTAAACACTGCAGTTATATTTTTTGTTTTGCTATAAAATGGGAACGCTACAAACTGCATAGTCACTGACACACACGCGCGCACACGTAAGAACAAAAGGACACAAAATAGGGCGAGTTCAGTCTGGTTCAGCATTACAGCCAGCGCGTCGTCTTCGAATGCACTCCTTTCGGTTGGTTCGTCCTACGTTAACCACAGGCTAACAAGCAGGGCAAAGTTCTGACTGTTGTTGCGGAAGTCGTGGAGCGCGGTAGTGCTGAACGGCTGAACACAAGCAGAACCCTCGTATAAAAGTAATGACGAAAACTTGCAGGGCAGAAGAGCCCATGTATCAAGAATTGTCGCGGGTAACACCTAAATATATTCACATTGTTGTCGAAAAACGAAGCGCAATGTATTTCACTTACCGGAAAAAGTCTTATCCGAACGTGCGACGTACAAAGACGCACCGAGACACGAAGGCGGCGAACGCAGATCCCGCCATTGTGGTAGTAAGCCGTCGGCGAAAACACGCAATACAGCCGATGTCACGAAGCGCTGATGCAAAACACACGGCACAGAGCATCAGCATAGCTAAATGACTCCAGTTAATATCCAGTATAAATGTACAGAACGGCTTAGAATGACGCACAACTGGATAACGAACCCACGACCGAGACATAGCGGGCGGCAGTGGCCGTTTTTTCAGCGTGCGTCTATTTGTCGTACAAAAATCCCTCACGTGACCTGATCTTAGGTGCCTAGGGACTGCATCGTTTAGGGATTTTTGAGAAGGCGCGATGCTGGCGCCGAGCGACGCCGTGGCGTGTTCGTCCTCGGCGTGATCGTTCTCTGGACCCCGCGTTGTTCAACATTGCTCATGTGATTGTACGTGCGTTGCTTGTGTGTTGGTTGTAGGTTCTGCGTTACTTGGCGGAAAGCCGCGAGTAGTGGTGGTGCGGCAGTGCGGCTTTCGCCTCGGTGAGCTCTGGCAGTAGAGAATCTGCGTTGTGTGACCCGTGCTTGCTTGACAATTGAAATGTCGAAGTGGCCTAGCGCATCGGCAGCGAAGTTCTGCGAACCGCGATGTGGCGTCGCCGTGTCCGACTTTGCTTAACGGACATCGAGGGATGTGCTGCTCGCTACAAGTCATGTAAATGCGACTGCGTCGACCGCCCACTGTTCAGTGCTGAATGTGTGTTAGGTGTGCTGTGCTTGAAACGAGTGGTTCAGCCGTGCAGCGGGGGGTGGTGGAGGAGCAGAGTGGCTTAGGGTCTCCATTTGCACGTTCACAGATATGTACTCCCGTTTTGGTCTCATTAGCGGCTGTCGCGGGATTGTGGTGTGCTCCTTGCCTAGTATGAAGTTTACGATGCTAACACACAGCATGTTCACGTTTTTCCGTGCTATATGTCATTTGCATGACGACCGAGTTGAAAACAAGGCATATGTATCTGTTGTTTTCGTTTGTGTGTCGTAAATTACTACCTGTTGTGGAAGTTCTGGAAGTCTTATTACGCAAGGAGTACGAACGTAAACATATAAACATATTTCTGTGTGTGTGAAATTATGAATTACCCAGAATAGCCTTTACGACTGATAAGTGGGCTACACAGCCTGTGTGAATCAGCTACCTTTTGTTGCGACGCTCTTCCATGTGTTAGACTGATGCATGGTGCGCGTTTATTTCTGTACTGTTGTAAAAAGCATTTGTTTATTCACTCAATACAAATGTACTGCTTCTTCGCCGCAGCGCATTTTAGTTACGCGGTAAAGGATACTAAAAGTGGGAGGGGGCCGCTATCACCCAGCATAGTATGTCCACTCAGGCGACCTGAGAGGCGGCGGTTGCGCGAGTGTATAATCATAGGGTATAATTAAAGAACTCTTTTTATGTCCAGTGACAGTGGCCCCTTTCCACTTTTAGTATGCTTCAACGCAGTACATTGCTTAGGCTTCACCGCAGAACATAGGTGTATTGCAAAAAAGTTAATCTTAAAAAGCTCAATTATGCAACGTTTCTTTCGTAGCTTGCTACACCGCAATACAGAGGTGGAAATAAGCATTGTGCAGTAAAGCATACTAATAGTGGAAAGGGCACATAGGTTTGCTCATTATTTTCAATTGTGATATAATTTGCAAGTGCATCTGTGCTCTTGGTAAGCTTAATTGACAATTCTTTGTACATTACAAATTCATATTGCAGGGAAGCTTACTAAGGCACATTCGTCATTTTGTAACGCAGTATTCACCTTCAATGCAGGAGCACAATGCGGATTCATACCTATGCTTCTGGCTGGACTGCACATGCTCTTTGAGAATTGATTCATTTTGCATAAGTGCACTGGTACTTTACTCTAAACTGGAGGGCTGAAGTTTATACGGAAGCACAATTTCTATTAAGGGGACAAGATGTTGCCAAGATGGTTGCAGCACAGCTTTTTTTTCTTCCAGGCACCTTTTCTATTAGAAGCTTCCATTGCAGTGTTTCGAGCCTCTTTGAGCCAGCATATAGTGTATATAAAAATCGGACACCGATTGGGAACATCACCTATGCTCTCTGCAATAAGCTGTGCACAGGATAAGTTCATGCCTATATATAGAAAAAAATGTAGCATGACCAGACAAAATAAAAGGGGGTGGGCTGCAGCAATACTAGGTGTTAAGTGGTGCCTTATCCTTTCCCTTCAGTTTTCTGTTTTGTGCTTTCTATTATGGATCCTCCACAGTAACCACACGAGTGCTGAACTTGAGCTTGTTGGTTTCAGATCTGATGGTTGTTACTAACAGAACAGTGTGATACACGAACAAGGGCTTGGAGGCATCCGGTCACCTTGCTTGTCTCATGGTGTCGCTTTGTGAGCACCATGAGCCTCCAGACCAACTCGGAAGAAAGGTTTCTTGCAATCGCTTCTGAACTGTATTGCCACCAAACCAACAGTGCTCTCAATGACAACTTTTGGACAGTAGAATGCTTGCACCCAGCAAAGTCTAAGAAGGAAGCATTCAGGATGTGCCAAGTGGGCCTTTTGAAGCTGGCCGCATTGCTGAAGGGGCTTTGCCTATCCGCCCTCTTTATGGATGCACAAGGATGATTTCTTCTTTCAGAAGGATTGTTTCAGAGGTGTCACATGGCAACAGTGTTGGGTGTTTAGTAGCAGATAAGCTTGCCTTTGGCCACTGTCAATAATCTGTTTTTTCTCCAATGCCCCTGTGAAGTGCCTACTTTTTGGACACAACGTGCTCTCCATGCATGCATGCATTTTTAGCTTGTAAAGATGTCTATTACCCCTTGCCTCAAGCCGGTCCTTGCTGATGTCAACCAAGAAGGCAGTGGGGAGTATGGCGATGCATACTTACAAAGCACTGCTAATACCAGTGAAACCAGATTAGTGGAGCTGCCGTTTTTTTTTGTCCACTCCATCTTCATCAGTCACAATGAGCAGTTCTTTGTCCAAACAGAAGGCATATGTAGTTGGTCATGCATAGCCTGCGCACTAAGATTTGTTGGCGTGTTACAAGAGACGTGCCTGAGAACCTTAGCAGTGTCTATACGCAAAAACCTTCTGATGTGTTGATGACTTCCTTCTCTTTATCACAGTTTGCCTGATGAAGCCAGCAACTTGGTCAATTAAATGTTCAACAGGCTTCCCACTAGTTTTCCCAGCGTCTCCTTTACCAGTGTGCTGCTCATAGATATCTGTTTTCTTGACCTTGCACTGCACTTCAACCATGGCCACACCTGCTGAACCTATAGTATGCGATCAGAAAAGTGCTATACATCACGTTGCTCCAAACTCATGACAAGCTAGAAGGCCTTGAGGAACACCTTCATTAATTTCCGTCCTCATCATACTGTAGGAAGCTTCGCATGACAAGTGCAACAATTAACATCTGCTGGTTTTTCAGTGCTATTCCTGTCCAGCTTGCTGAAAGCTATCCTGAGTGTTTCAAAAGCAAAACTGCTGCCGGATAAGAAGTGCATAAAGCAAGGGTAGCTATAACCATATATGTCACACAAAATGAAGAAGGCCACCGAGTGTACAGGCGGTTGAATTCATATCCAACAAGCTTGGTTCTCTCTTTGCAAGGGAGTAAACCCAACTTGCCCCAAAAACATGGCCTGTGACAAACTATGTGCCAGATGCTGTGTCCCCTGCAAAGCTGAAGATGTGTACAAGATCCTGACACCCGCAGTGGCTTCTACACTGCGCAAACAGTTTACTATAAGAACTACTGCCTCAACTAATATGCTAATAACATGAAAACGGGCAGAAATTTGGCTATTCATTGGGCCCCACTGCAGGTGCAAGCCACTCTTCCGCCAGATGCGTGTTGTTCACAGGAACTGGAGCTATACAAATGCAGATAAAAACAATGATGTTTGAAAGTCGTAGAGTTGAACTATATTCTGCACAAACAGTGCTACTTGCAGTGCTGGTAACTTATAGCTACAATTCATGGCTGCCCCACCATGCAAAGGCACTATTCTTGAATTAACTTCTATTTATGGTGGCCATATATTGCAAGTACATATCATCCACATTGTGTGCAATATGATTAAATGATGTCAACTTTGATAGCCATTCCTAATCTGAGACACAACAAAAGAACTAATATAGGCAACAAATCGTAATTCAAAAAGACAACCAGTGCACAGGATAAGTGACAGACTTCCTTTTATTGAACAAAAGTCACATGTCAACAACAGTGGGTAGCAAGCTTGGGTGACAGAGGCAAAACTTAGCGAAATGCTACACTCGTACTCAAATGTAAAACAGCCTATGACACAAAAAACATTATATTTTACTGAATGAAAGGGCAAGACTGCATCCAAGAATGCACTATGGCACCACATAATTGACATGGTGTAAAAGATGTTAACATGCCCTCTCCATAAAAAAAGAAACACTTAAAACATGCCTTAAAAGGCAATGTGCAGAGTCTGAAAGCAAGGAAAAACAACCCAAAAAAGGTTTCGCTAAGTCTTTCAATGATTAAAATTGTCAAACTGTCTGCCCAATAGCAGGGCCACAGAAAATATCACCAAATAAATAAACCTTGCTTACCAAGGATACTGGTTTAGTTGTCTGACTCTGCAAAATAATTGTCTATGAGCTTTTCTTGTTTAGAACGGTTTAGCAGATAGCGGAAAAAATGGACATGAGAGCACTAGGTGCATGCATAGTCGATGCACGAAGAGCCACTGTTTTCTTACTTTTTTTCTCTACTACTATTCACGAATATGTAAGTGCCTTAATAGCACTGCTAAAATACTACTGCAAAACACAAGATTGGGCAAGTTGTGGCATAACGAAAATTGGAGTTCCACTCATACTGTGAAAGTGATGCAATAAATGGTGAAATATGCGCAGGAAGCTTGCTTCATTCGGTGTTTGTTGAAGTGAACACTTGCCAGCGTAAGTCAGTAATCTCCTTTAAAGAAGTAAAATAAGTGGGAGTTGTGCCTCCCAGTGTTGAAGTGGAAAGACAAGTTTTCTTCCTCCTCTTTAACATCCAGACTTGGTCTCTGGTCTCCAGAAAAACAACCCTTTAGCTTCTTACTGCTGAATTAATTTGGTTTTCTCAAAGCTATATTTGAGCTACCCATTGCTAGGTCTCGCGCTCTGCCCCATCAACCAGCCCCATCCAGCAAATCTGAGAAGCCAAGCACTAGAAGATTAATAAAGCAGATGCATCCAATCACTGTCATTACATGTAAGAAGAAAAATTAACATAGTACTGCCTTCACAAGTGGGGCAAGTGATGAGTAAGAATTTGAAGGCGTGGACGCCAGCTCTATATACAGCACGCAGACATTGAACAGGTGTTAGCCAATCATGTCACCTGTTGGCTAGATCGCACTCTCCAGGATCGGTATTCGCCACGACTGTACCTTCAGCAGAGTGGCTGAAATGTAGAATTGTGGACTGCCAATCTTTTGATCATATGTTTGAATGAATCACAATGAGAACTTTATCTGCAATATTCTAGCAATAAATTTGGGAATTAGAGTGACAACACCAGTAGACATCAGAACCAGGGGAGTTGGCCCATAGCAGCTATTGGTGTAAAAAAGAAGACTGGCATAAGAAGAATTGAGATGTGCACGCTACATGCCTTTGTTCTGGTAGTGTTCCACTACCTTGGTGCTACAGTTAATGATCTCGAATGAGTTCAAGGAGCAAGAATTTAGTCCAGAAAATAATATTACGCATAACAGCTGTATCTAGTTGTATCATTTGCCTATGCCGCTGTATATAACCCTGTCCACACTGCTAGGAAGGGAAGCGTAGCAGAGGGCGGCAGAAAGTTGGGTGGGCGGATGAGGTTAAGAAATTTGCAGGGACAACATGGCCACAATTAGTACATGACCGGGGTAGTTGGAGAAGTATGGGAGAGGCCTTTGCGCTGCAGTGGGTGTAACCAGACTGATGATGATGATGTCCACACTTACCTAAAGCACGAGTGGCATCCTAAACAAAATTGAGCTTTTGATATTGCTTTGGAGAAAATTAATCTGTTTCAGCCTAACAGTATGTATACATATTGCGCATACCTGCATTCGGTGTACCTTATCACCACTGTTTAGAAAACATCAACTGCTTACACTGTGGAATGTTATAAACAAAATGATAGCGTTAGCTAGTTACCTACAAATGCATTCCGATCCTACGGCTTTTTTTCAACAATATCTAACGAAAGCACACACCTACAACACCCGGCACATATGTTACAATAAGGAAAAAATACGTACAAACTACGGCACCCAGAAACTTAGCTACAGAATTTCCAGTTTTTTAAACGATCACCATCCTGCTGTAAACATTATCCAAGAAAGTAAATCATTCAAAGCTTTAAAATATAGCATCACTATGTATCTATTGTCACTGCAGGCATAACCACTCCTTTTTGTTTTTGTTTTTTTTCTGTTGTCTCTTACAGCAATTTTCCCAATTGTACATAACTTTTCAATATGAAATAACTCTCGTCTCAATGTTACCAACCACTCTGTATTTCGATCTTGTTTAGTGTTTATTTTATGCGCTGAATGTCTTGTGCTCTCGAATGGGAGCAAGGGCACAGACTCCTTGTCAGGCAACCACTTGCCTTTTGGTCTGCACCCTAGGCAACTGTACCACGTTGTCTGAATAAACTCTTTGAACTGTTAAGTCACCTTCTTACCTCATCAGCAAATCACTCCTGCAACCAAGTGTGCTGGTCCGGGTTTTACCTGCATTTCCACCTGTGCAGTTGGTAAAAGTCTTTGGCTGTTTACTATAACTTCATATTCAAACATATGGTTGCATTAGAGGCTTTCACACCACTAATGACTGGGCAGGCTTCACGAAAGGCCACCAGTACCTCCTCATTGCAGACTGTGCTCAACATCCTTCTTGGTTGGACTGTGACTAAGAACCCATACATCTTTCCTCCAAAGCGGCTGGCATTGACGATGGTTTGATGCAGAAAGAGGCTATTGTCTTTCCCAGGTGCTGGTTCAGCCTCGCGAGGCACATTCCTTCAGTCAATATGCACACTGTCAATGTGAGTGAGACTAATCAAAGGTTGTCTATGGTGTCAGGTTTCTTGCCTGGTTTCGGTAGTGGCATCATGACCAAGTGTTTTCACTCTGTGGGGAATTCCAATATTCCAGATTTCATTGATTACAAGCAATAGTGCTTGCTTCCTTGTTTCGGCAAGATTCCTCAACATCTGAAAAATGACTCCATCTTCGCCATGTGCACTCTGTGGTGTCTGCTTCGTCAAGGTGGCATCCTCTTGGCCGTATGTCTTTGCATCCCCAGTGCGGGTGATGTGCATTGAGCTCACCTCGACTGAGTATTACGTGCTTGTGAAAGCGAATTTGAAGCTGTCAAAGCCAAGTGAAGTCGCCTTGGCTGTGGTGCCTGGTTTTGGGACAGAGGTAGACCAATGCCGAAACGGCTTTTAGCCTGCAGCACACCACCGCAACTTTCTGATGAGACATATGTTTATTCAAGCCGTTTCTTCCTTGCCCTAATTCAATAATAGCCAATTTTAGCAGCTGCAAATCAAGCTGACTTCAGAAGACTGCTGATTTTTTAGCCACTTCTAGTAGATTATTGCATGGTTAATTTTCTAGTTGGGCATGACATGCTTTGTGCTTAAAAAATGAACTGTTTAAAGAATTATTGGAGTAATATTAGGACAGGCAACTCTGATTGAATCATCACTGCTTTTGTCGCAAAATGTGGCAATGAGCTAGGCAGATGCTGTCACAAAACCATAGGTTGTACAAGTACAGAAGAAACAAAATTGGAGTTGCAAAATTCAAAGCCATATTTTTACAGCCTCTCTTTATACTGCTGACATTAGAGAGCGTTAGATTAGTGGACGCAAGCAGCGTGTGTAAACAAGCACCATGTTTGGGTATTTCTGGCACCCATGTGGTTTGCATAACCAAGCAGCACACGAGTCGCTTGCGTCCTCTTATGCAGTACTATTATTTTCATTGTAAAACAACCAATATCAAAGTAAGTCTGATCAGCCTGCATCAATATGCTAGAAATTTTTAAGCATTTAAGGTGTGTTGGTTGAATGTTTAAAGCACTTCACCACACCCTTGGTCACTAGACTTGAACTTCCCAGTATTACTTGCTAATCAACTCTTGAGGTGTTTACGTTGCTTTTCTGTGCTGTAAGATTAGTTTGACCGTCCTAATAGAATTGTTAAAGTGAAGGTATGAGCTGTTGTATTGGCCATGTCATTCTATAACTGTTAGATCTGACACTGTCAAAGCACTTGGCAACATTAATCAGCTTCACCTCACTATATATATGTATTGCGGTAGGACCATTCAGCACGTGAAAATAAAAATACCGGCAAATAGAGAGTTCGAGAGCACCTGAGATTATAGTAAAGCGGGGGCAGTATGTTCAAGGTAACAAATGTGTTGCGGTGACGTTATTGCAGACGTATATACACATTCATTCGTCCCAACTTTGCACTTAACCCTGCGTCCCGTTGCTAAAACTAAGAGCGCGAAAAACGGGCACAAATGCAGCTGAAGATTACAGGGCACAGTATTAGGCTCCACCTCACTGTGCTTATCGCGCCCTTAGTACGAATAATATTAAACATCTACTCTGCATTTCGTGGAATTCTGGCAGATCATGTGACATCACTAAAGCTCCGTTATGTTCACAGCACTACGCGATAATTGTCGTAAAGCCCACGATAAAAGTAAATCACATGAAGTGACGGATAGTGCACTAGCGCTGAACACGATTGAAAACATGCGCTGCCCTATTTCAAGGACGCGTGAACAGTTGTGAGCAAACACCACCTTATGCATTATATTACTTACGTAAGTCGTGGCGAAAAACACGTGCAATACCTCCGCCTACGAGTCCCGTCAAGTAAAAGTGCATGTGCGATGTGATGACGCTGCCGAAAAGGGGCGAACACGACGACGCTGCTGCACAGCGCCGGTTCGCAAATTGCATTGCCGTGGCGCTACGCCACTTGAATATTTCAATCGTCAGCACCAATGAATTCTTCAGAAATACGGATCTCACACCGCCAGAGTTCACCGAGACTTAAAGCCGACATGCCACACCACTACTACTGCGCGACTTTTAGCCAACAAGTACTGATCCCACTGCGGAGACACACGACCAGCGGTCGGCGTGGGCCGGAGATTCAACGCACGCCACGGCATCGCGGTTCGCAGAACTTCGCTGCCGAGGCGCTTGGCCACTTCGACATTTCAATTGTCAAGGAAGCACGGGTCACACAACGCAGATTCTGTACTGCCAGAGCTCACCGAGGCGAAAGCACAGATGGCGAAAGCCGCACTGTCGCATCACCACTACTCGCGGCTTTCCCGCTAAGTACGTACAACCAACACACAAGCAACGCAAGCACAATCACATAAGCAACGTTGAATAACGCGCGGTCCGCGCGAGCCGGTGAACGATCACGCCGAGAACGAACACGCCACGGCGTCGCTCGGCGCAACCATCATGCCTTCTCAAAAGTCCCTAAACGATCCTGTCCCTAGGCACCTAGGATCAGGTCACGTGAGGGATTTTTGTACGACAATTAGACGCACGCGTTTTTTCAAACTTTCTGCCTCCCAGTGTTTCCAGCACAGAATGAGATGTCCGGCAAATTTGGATTGTGCCGACGAAGTGATCGCAGCGCGGTGGCCCTGTGACACCGCTGTGCAACACCGGCGTTTCGCTCCTGCTACTTAAATACCTGCTGCGCAAGCATAGAATGGTTTCCAGGCGTCGTGTGCGCCCCCCGTATTGAAAACAATAACACGCCCTTGATTGTTGAAGTTCTGGTGTGAAATTATTCAATATTAAAGCCAATTAACTTATGTTGCTTCCAACGAATTCGATTTGTCTGTGGCGTCTTTTAATCGCTAACGCCGACGGTAACCGCACATTTAACACGTCGTTTGGCATTTTATGCACTTTTAGACAAAAAGATCTAGAAAAGTTCTTGAGTTAGACATTGTGAATGCGTTTACCAAAACAGACTCTAGTGACACCAGTAGTGGGTTTTCCCGCAGATAGAATATATACTAGCATATTCCAAGTGCTGAGGTTATGTTTAGAAGAAATTCTATTTTCAGTCTTATCATAGACCAAGACGTCTATAGCCGTTTGTAGCCGTTTCAAGAAGTTTTTAAGAGGTTCTGTGTTTCGTGGGTTTGGCCTCGGCTTCACGTAGACGGCACCCCCGGACTGACCCACCTGGGGGAAATCGGTAGTTGCCTTTTCCCGTCTCTCTCTCCCTCCAACCTTTGTTTTCCACTCACTTTCAATCTTTACTGTCCTCTCTTTATTTTCCGTTTACTTCCGACTTTGCGGGCAGCAAGGGTTAACCTTACATGATATCCAGCCTTGGGTACATGTATTCGGTTATAGCGGCTTTGTACCGCTGGTGTGTGCAGAACTGAACACCTCCCGTCCTGTATTGTCCCCAGGTTGGGTTCCATGGTGGGCGGCGGCCATCCCTGCCAAAAACTCTATATTACTAATAGCTAGCTCTTTCCTCTGACTCCACGATTGCCTTTAGAAACGAGGGTGCGCTGAAGATGTTTTTCAATTTCTTGCAAACAAATTGCAAAATTTCCCGATTCCATGTCATTCATTCTGAAAACCTTGAAAAGACGATAAGAATGATCTCAACCTTCCTCGTGTCAAAATGTCTCACCGAAGCTCTTGGCGCAGGATATAAAGCAACAAAAATGGCTAGCGGTGATCTCCTTGCCGCAGGCGGAAACCGAACCCACAACCTTCGCATTTTCGAAATGCGGCAAGTTGTTTTTCAATCCACTTTAATTTCCATTAATTTATCGTTTCTTTATTTCATTTATTAAGCACAAGTAATTTCCCCTATGTTGTCCTTGTTGTCAGTTTGTTGGCTTCTTATGATATGACTAATAAAAACCGGGCCCCTCGGTTAACCCCCTTCACTCTAAGAACAGTTTACACACTTTGGCTTGCCCCTTCTGCCACACAAGGATAATCGTCATCTGCCTTGATGCGTTTCCTTTCTTTATCGCTGCAAGCCCGGAACTTTCCAGTGACGAACGGCACGCGCGTTATCAGAAGGGGCACTCCAAAGGGTGTAAACTGTTCTATGCTGATAACGCGCGTGCCATTCGTTACTGGAAAGTGCTGGGCTCGCAGCGATAAAAAAAGGAAACGCATCAAGGCAGATGACGATTATTTTTGTGTGGCAGAAGGGGCAAGCCAAAGGGTGTAAACTGTTCTTAGAGCGTTTCTTCTCATTTATCACATAACGAGGGTCTCGAATCCGGCAACATTGATGCCTTAAGGTAGCATATGTGGGTTTATTGGCCAGTTGCCTTCACCCAAAAAGATCACGTTCTCGTAACGCCTGCGGGAAAAAGGGCGTTCCACGTACGCCGCCACACTCTAAGAACAGTTTACACCCTTTGGCTTGCACCTCCTGCCACACAAAAATAATCGTCATCTGCCTTGATGCGTTTCCTTTCTTTGTCGCTGCAAGCCCGGAACTTTCCAGTAACGAATGGCACGTGCGTTATCAGAAGGGGCACTCAAAAGGGTGTAAACTGTTCTAGGCTGCTGAGCACGAGGTCGCGGGATCGAATCCCGGCCACGGCGGCCGCATTTCGATGGGGGCGAAATGCGAAAACACCCGTGTGCTTAGATTTAGGTGCACGTTAAAGAACCCCAGGTGGTCAAAATTTCCGGAGTCCTCCACTACGGCGTGCCTCATAATCAGAAAGTGGTTTTGGCACGTAAAACCCCAAATATTATTATTATTACTGTTCTATGCTGATAACGCGCGTGCCATTCGTTACTGGAAAGTTCTGGGCTCGCAGCGATAAAGAAAGGAAACGCATCAAGGCAGGTGACGATTATTTTTGTGTGGCAGAAGGGGCAAGCCAAAGGGTGTAAACTGTTCTTACACTCTTAGGCAAAGTTACACCCTTTGGCTTGCCCCTTCTGCCACACAACGATAATCGTTATCTGCCTTGATGCGTTTCCTTTCTTTAACGCTGCGAGCCCGGAACTTTCCAGTAACGAACGGCACGCGCGTTATCAGAAGGGGCACTCCAAAGGGTGTATACTGTTCTATACTGATAACGCGCGTGCGTGAATCTCCGCTTTGGCTGGACGATGGTGAGACGCCCGCGCGTGCTTAGCAGAGCTGTGGCAGTCACCATAAGAAGAATGCAAAGGGGACAAGCTGTTGTATTCCGCTGAAGTAGTAGTTCGCGGTCACCGTTTTCCAAATGCACGAAAAACGGTAGTGGTCTCCGAGCGCCCAGGCACTACATTCCACTGTACGTTGTCGCTCGTGCCACAACCGGTCGCAGGTTGACGCGAAGCAGCGAACACGAGCAGATCGCTGGTTACAATAGGCGGTGGTTCTTAGATGGAATCGCATTCACAGTTTCAACCGCAGCTGGTGCAATTAAAGCCTCTCCAGCGATGCGAAAGTAAACAACGCTAAAAAACAAAATGTCCCTTCCACTCGGTGCAGCTACGTAAGTTCCGCTTGGCGCCGGAAGCTAAGGGGGTGAGTGGGAGAGGAGCGTAGAGGAGGAGGGCAAGTTGTCGGTACTTAACGTGGTCGGCGGAAACGTGTATGGAGGGGTTTTAGTTCCCACCTGCGGCAAGTTGTTTTTCAATCCACTTTAATTTCCATTAATTTATCGTTTCTTTATTTAATTTATTGAGCATAAGTAATTTCCCCTATGTTGTTCTTGGTGCCAGTGTTTCAATGCTTGTTATGATATTCCTAAAGTAGTGTCATGTGAGGAAATCCCAGTGACAATAATCCCACACTGAACTATGAACATCAGCCGTGGCGTTGTTGCTGATGACGATCGACTTGATGGAGCTAACAGAAGCTGAACTGTTGGAAGGCTGGAGTGCCCAAAACGTGATCAATGTTAATAAGAGGTGAACAGCAAAGCCTACTCTTCTTCCTATCATTCACCTCTTTTTCTTTGCCTCTTCTCTTTCTCTTCTTTCTTTTAGTCATTACTGCTCACTACGAAGCATGTTTAGTCATTCGTAATCAATTGTGGTCATTACAAGCCGTCGTTAGACATTTTGGGCATATAGTCATTAATCGTCATTACGGGTGATTACTAAGCATCTTTAGTCATTTCTGATGAATTTAAGTCATTCCAAGTTGTCATTACACATATTGGTCATTTCATAGTCATTACTAGTCATTACAAGTCATTACTGCTCACTACTAAGCATTTTTAGTCATTTGTAATCAATTGTGGTCATTAAAAGCCGTTGTTAGACATGTAGGTCATATCATAGTCATCAGAAGTCATTACAAATAATTTCAGTCATTACTGGTCATTACTAAGCATTTTTAGTCATTTCTAATCAATCGTTGTCGTTACAAGTTGTCATTAGACATATTGGTAATTCCATAGTCATTAGTAGTCGTTTAGTCATTACTACTCATTACTAAACATTTATAATCGATTATGGTCATTACAAGCCATCATTAGACATATTGGTCATTTTGGAGTAATTAGTAGTTAATACAAGTAATTATAGTCATTACTAGTCATTATTAACCTCTACCAATCTCTATTATAACGTTATCATTCACTAAATGTCACTATCAATCATTTTTCATTCTTTAACCTGTCTTCATATAGTGTGATGACGCTTCGGCGGACACTCCGGCGGTCAGGTCTGCTGATACAAACTTTACCATGAGTCTAGAAAGGCTTTCGCCTTAAAAATTATGTTAAGGCACGACGGCAAGGAGATAAAAACCAAGCATCTAGTACTCGCTTTTTGCTCAAGCATCAAGCATCCTGCCTGAGACACTCGAGGCTGGCTATGTAAAGCTACGGGTCAGGCCATATGTTCCACATCCTCTTCGCTGCTTCAAATGCCAGCATTTCGGCCACAGTCCCCAGAACTGCCGAGGCTGGCAGACATGTGCAAAATGTAGTTCCGGTGACCATGCCTCTGAAACATGAGAAAACGCTCTCCACTGCGTGAACTGTGATGGCGAGCATGCCGCCTACTTGCGATCATGCTCGTCTTCGAAGAAAGAAAAATTAGTCCCAATCAAAGTAAAGGAAAATATAATGTTTAAAGAGGCTCGCAAGTGGGTGGCATACCTGCCAACAAACAGCTTTGTCGAAGTGGTGCGTCAGGGGGTGATGCCACAACGGCTCCCGGCAGCTGTCCAGCCCACATGCAGTGAGCCGGCGGTGACGCCATCTGCCCCCTTGGCGGCTGTAGCTAGCACTTCTCCGCCACCCCAGCAGAAGGGGGCATCGACCTCCGGGCTGGTGGCCTCAAAGGTCTCTTCCAAAGTGTCGAGGCCTTCAGGTCAAGCAAAGCGCTCGGAAGCGCGTGTCCAGCGCCTCGCAAGAGGCGCGTGTCCATCAAGCGCCTCGCAAGAGGAGATGTACACAACCACCAGCCAGACGATGCCACCAGCGCCTAAGGTGCGATCAGATTCTCACGATTGCTCCAAAAAAGACAAAGCTCGTGTCACGGCGCCTGGAAAACGCCCGTGAGCTAACCTTCGTATCTTAAACACACAGCACAAAACACTTTTATCATAATGGAGACACAAATACTACCATGGAATGAAGAGAACTCCTACACAAACATAACCCAAGTTGCTGTGTGTTCAAGAGACACATGTCAACCCACGAACACAAATTTTCTTCGAAATTACACCACCTTCTGAAAAGACTGTGACAAGGCCAACGCCTCCGGCGGTGTAGCAATAGTAGCCGATAAGTCTGTAGCTTGTCGACACGTCACCCTTCAGACACCCCATGAGGCAGCGTCAGTTTGGGCTATTCTTTTTAATGAGTTGGCAATTGTATGTACCATTTATATACCCCTGAACCATCATCTCGAAAAAACAGTCTTTTATAACCTCATTGATAAACTTCCCGATCCATATATACTCGTGGGAGATTTTATCGCTTATAACACAAAGTGGGGAGACTCACAATGTGACACGAGAGGTCGACTCATTGAAAACTTCCTATTAAACTCCAGCGTGTGCCTCTTCAATAAGAAGGAACCAACATATTATAATCTTCACCATAATTCACACTCGTCAATAGACCTGTTCATCGGCTCCCCTTCTATTTTCCCTGATTTAGAATGGCGTGTAAATAAATATCCTTTCAGAAGTGATTACTTCCCAGTAACACTGAACTTAGTAACCCAACATGGTTCCTCTCCACATATGTCCCATGCTGGAAACTGGCCTCCGCTGACTGGCAAGCTTTTAAGGAATCCACCTACTTGTCACGAGGTTTTATAAATAACTTTAGTACAGACCATGCCGTTTCATACTTTATCGTTTTTATCATTGTCGCCGCTGAAAAGTTCATTCCTTAAACAAATGGCACCCCATTGAAAAGACGGGTCCCCTGGTAGAATGACGATTGTAGAGGGGTACGGAAGAGATGAAATAAAGCTTGGGGCAAACTACGTGAGTGTCTTACAGCCAAAAATCTAATAGAATTTAAACAGATTAAATCCCAGGGAAGAAGGACACGACGACAGGCAAAGAGTGCAAGCTGGCAGAGGTTTCTCTCCAGTATTAATTCATATACCCAAGAAGCTAAAGTATGGGACGAGCTGAAAAGGCTATAGGAACAAGAAATTCATCCGTTGCCCCTTGCGAACAATGAAGTGAACAGCTTGGAAGACCAAGCCGATGCTCTTGGCGAACACTTTCAGCATGTTTCTAGTCATAACCATTATTCCAAGGCATTCCTAAAGCACAAATATGTATCAGAATGCAAGGCCATTGACCGACAATGCAGACAGAATGAAGCCTATAACCTGCCTTTTAACATTGCCGACTTGAGCGCCTCCTTGACTGCATGTCAGAGCTCTACAGATAGACCTGACAGGATCATGTACGACATGATTAAACACCTCCCCAGTGATACTCAAATAACTCTACTCCCAATATTTAACGCTATATGGGCTATGGGGTACCTCCCTAGCGCATGGAAATAAGCCCTTGTTGTTTCAATTCTGAAACAAGGCAAAAACCCCCACAATAATAACAAGTTACTGCCCAATTGCCCTCACAAGTTTGTAAATATACTTTTACACTTCCTTGAATCAAACAAAATTCTTGATCTATATCAGTGTGGTTTTAGAGTAGGACAGTCTACAACCGACCATCTTGTGCGCATCGAAGCAAACATTCGCGACGGCTTTGTACATAAACAATCCTTCTTATACGCATCTCTCGATATGGAAAAGGCGTACTATACAACTTTGCGTTTCGGAATCCTGCGCGACCTGTCAACGCTGGGCATCCACAGCAATATGTTAAAGATTATAGAAATACATTTCACGTGAAAATAGGTAATGCACTGTCGCGTGCATTCATACAGGAAACTGGAGTACCCTAGAGAGGTGTACTAAGTTGCACACTCTTTGTTGTTAAAATCAACATGCTTACCAGTACGTTTCAAATCCTGCAACCTAACAGTCTGTGAGAGACCAGTACAACAGTGCTTGAACAACGTTCCTAAGTGGGCGGACGAAAACGGGTTCAAAGTGAACCCCGACAAAAGTCTTTGCGTTCTCTTCACCAGGAAGAAAGGGCTTGCTGCAGATCCCACTGTTGAAATGTATGGGCAACAAATAGCTGTGAACAAAGAGCAAAAATTTCTAGGTGTTATACTTGACTCCAGGCTTACTTTCATTCCACACATAAGATATCCTAAAGCAAAATGTCTAAAAACAATGAACTTACTTAAAATCCTATCCCACACAACATGGGGTAGCGACAGAAAGTGTTTATTGAATCTTTACAGGAGCCTTATTTGATCACGATTGGACTATGGTGCTGTGGTATATCACACTGCCGCCCCGATTGCGCTGAAGATGCTAGATCCTGTCCAACATCTGGGTATCCACCTGGCCACTGGTGCATTCAGAACAAGCCCTGTTGAAAGATTATATGTAGATTCAAACGAGTTGTCACTCCATTTGCAAAGAACACACATCAGCTTCATCTATTTTCTTAAAGTGCACTCTAATCAGAAGCATCCATGCTCCACAACCGTTAACGACTTGATATTTGCAACACTTTTGTAATAGACCCTCTATGAGACTACCTTTCTCACTGCGTATGAGAGAACTTAGCAAAGAAATGGATGTCCCAATTCTTGAAATCGCCTAATGGCTCCAGCTAAGCTATTACCGCCCTGGGAGTGGCAGGCGATAGAATGTGATGCATCCTTTGTAGAGGTCACAAAGCATGCTCCTGAGCTCAAAATCGCTACGCATTTCCGTGAACTTCAATTGAAGTACTCCCGCTCTGAATTCTACACAGACGTGTCAAAATCGCATGCTGGTGCATCTTACACTGCTGCTGGTCCCTCTTTTTCTAAATCTGACGTATTGAACCCCCTAACATCTTCAGTGCAGAAATATATACAGTACTGTCTGTGGTAAAACATATAACGAAAATAAAACTTGACAGAGCAATCATATTCACAGACTCATTAAGTCTCGTAAAAGCGTTAATGTTCTTACAAAAGCATAGAAATCCTGTTTTTATTGAACTTTACTCAATCTTGTGCAACATTTGTTTATCTCATAGACATGTAGTGATATGCTGTGTTCCTGGCCATAGAGGAATCGAAGGAAATGTGTTTGCCAACGAATAGCATCAGAAGGTATTCGTTCTGCTGCTGTCCCTGCCACAGACATGAAGACTTTCCTACGAAACAAACTGCGAAGCCACTGGCAACAACGCTTGTGGGATGCTGAAACGACCAATAAGCTTCAGGTGATTAAATTGAAGTTAGGTTTCAGGCCCCCAACTACGAGAACACGAAGAACAGATGTCCTATTCACTAGACTCAAAATAGGACACACATTTGACATTCATAACGTTCTCTTGATTGGTAACGAGCCTCTAACCTGTGGTAGATGTGGTGACAGGCTGACCGTCCTCCACGTCTTCCTGGAGTGTCGAGAAGCCAAGAGACAGGAATAAACATTTTCCTCTTGCATACCACTATTGTGACCCTTTTCATCCGGCTATCTTGGTGAGGAACCACTTTTTAAGACCAATGTGGTGCTCGCCTATTTGAGTGATGTTGTGCTACATGCCATAAGCCCATTAAATTCGTAGCGCATCCTCTTTCCAGAGGATGTCTCTATGATAGTTGTTTTCTATAGCACATGCCTCTAGGCCCTTGTGTTCCACAGGCTCTGGGGAGGCTGTAGTGCTCTAGCCAATTTTAGCATCTCACATATTTTTTTATAATGCATCATTCTTTCGCAATGCATTTTAATGCTCATAGTACACTTAGTTAGTCATTGCCATAATCTTATTACACATAGATGTTACGCAATTTACAGCAACTATTTTAGGATCCTTTACAACCACGTCTCAGCAACTTCACAGAACTCATATATCCACTGCGAACTCATTAACACTGGCATGGCGCTCTTTGGCCATACCTGACCCTTGTGCCACTAAACATCACACATTTATTCACCTCACCCCCCCCCCCCCTTGTATGGGAACTGCCCCTTCTCCTCCCTCCTCTCTGCAGTTCTATCTACGTCCCCTCTGGACTTGCACATTATTAGAAAGGGAAGGGCTGCAGTTGCTGCAATGCTTTTGAGGGCGGTCATGGATAATTGCAGCTGTCAAGAGGGTAATGTGGCACCGCCCAGGCAGCTCCAGAGGGTATTGTGCATATTCGACACGGTTGGTGTCCAAACTAGTTCCTCGCGTTGCCTTTCCTCTCTTCCGCACTCATGCCATGTATACACACGCTATGAACCACCCCCCAAGGCGTTGTGCCAGACAGCAGCATCCACAGCAGCAGCAGTGGGAAAGTCGAAGGAAGAGGCAAAGAAAGCTTCGCTCTAAAAAGCATAAAATAATTTGAGAATACGGTCGGGAAGATGAAACATCAATAATAGCTGGAATGCAATCATTCCTCCTTGATTTTGTGAGCTTTTTCTAGGCGCACAGTTCAGGAAAACTCATGCCTCCATAAAATAAGCTGGGTTCTTCACAGCCCAATGCTTCATACCACAGTGAAGGATAACTTTAAAGCGAAGTTTTCTTTGCCCCTTCCTTTGACTATCCCACTGCTGCTGCTGCTGTCTGGCACACCGCGTTGGGGGTGGTTCAGAGCATGTGTATACATGACAGGAGAGTGGCAGAGAGGAAAAGCGATGCGAGAAACTCGTTTGGACCTTAACACCACGTTGAATGTGCACAATGCCCTGGGCGTCGCCACATGAGCCTCTTGACAGCTGTAATTATTCATGACCCCTCGCAAAGTATTGCAGAAACTGCAGCACTTACCTTTCGACTAACGTGCAAGTCCAGAGGGAAGCTAGATAGAATGGTAGAGAGGAGGCAGAGGATGGGTAAAACTGCCGCAGTTACAAAACAAGTGAACAACACGCTTAATTCGTAGTTTCCATACATGGGGGGGAGGGTAGAGGAAACGCTCCTACTAGACATGACAGTGGTTGCGGACAAACTGGATAAATTTAAGTTCAAGGTACGATACGGTACGTTCACGCTATTTCTGATAAGTAAGCAGTCTGCAAATTTGTCAAGCAGACAACTTATGCAGGGTGTGCAGAAGCAGACCCACATTAAAGTGCACCATAGTGTCAAGGCAACACTATGGAAGCACTCACATGTCAAATCAATACCTCTGTGCCCGCCGCAGTAGCTCTGCGGCTATGGCATGGCACAAGGTTGCGGGTTTGAACCCGACCGCAGTAGGCGCATTTCGACGGGGGCAAAATAAAAAGCACTCGTGCACTTAGATTTAGGGACAATTTGAAGAACACCACGGTCTCAAAATTGCCTCCATAAAATAAGCTGGGTTCTTCACAGCCCAATGCTTCATACCACAGTGAAGGATAATTTTAAAGTGAAGTTTTCTTTGCCCCTTCCTTTGACTATCCCACTGCTGCTGCTGCTGTCTGGCACACCGCGTTGGGGGTGGTTCAGAGCATGAACGAATTATGGCGTGCCTCATAATCCGATTGTGGTTTTGGCACAACAGCCCGATAATTCCATTGAAGTTTAATACTTCTGCTACGATACAATGTGCCAAGTGAAGCAATCAATATGCTCAACCCTCGCACAGGCTACGAAGTATGACGCACAACAATGCCTCAAGCAAACACTTCCCCCCGTGTGTTCTGTGTACTATGCAGACAAACAGCAGTGTTGTAGGCAAGGTAACGTTTAACACCAACTCAATACTATTGTATTGAACTAAACGTTTAAGGAATTAAGCATTCGCTGTCAACGTCACTGCTAATCATCGTCAATCAAAGCAAACATTGAAGTGGATGAACTTCGCTTACATTGATTCCCCACAGTGTGTGGGATCTGCCCAATTTTTTCAAATGTGTTTAAACATTGAGGTTGTATTACTTTATATGCGATAGAAAATATGTGGTTGTATTTATAGCAGGAAGTTCCTTGAATTATGTATTGTCACTGTTGTAACACAATTACTCTCGCTGCAGATGGGTCGGGTGCATGCAGTGGCTGACTGAAGTGTGCACTCACTGTATTGCATCCGATATAACTGGTTAAGAACTGCACCACTACCTGTCAAAATACCGCGAAGTGCAATCCCGGCCTGCTCCACACATTTAGAGTGCACTATACTTGCTCTTACTTTCTCAATTTTTTTAGAGGAAGTTCCGCACAAAAATTTATATCATCGCACATGCATAAATTGACTGTATTGAATTTGGTCTGAAGCGACTGATTCGTTTAACCACATCAGCATTTTTTTGCCGAGAGCAGCCGACATGTTAAATAAACAATGGATGCCTAAAAAAAGTGCTGCCACAACAGCTTTGTCCAGCTTCCATTTTTTTAAACCACGCTCGCCCTGGTTCACCACTGCTCAAAAACAACTTTAGAACAAAAATAAATGTTTGTTTCATCGCACTATGCAAATCAATAACCCTAATCATCGGGTTGCATATCTGCAAGTAAACATGCAGTACAATGACGACATCAAGCATGCAAAAGGCGTTTTTTAACGCTACTTTGCCGGAAATGTTGTATACTAACCCGCACATATTGCCAGTGGCTAGGACAATCGTCTTATCCAACTGGCACAAGTTCCTCCTCTACAGTGCTGCTCAGAGTTTAACGATGTGTTTTTCTTTTTCTGTAAAACTGCGGCTCTTTGTTTCCCATGTTTTCATTACTGTAACTTTCCTCTTATGGATCCCATAATGATTGATTATGTAGGCCTTGGTAAACTCATTAGCAAGCTTAAAATTTCATTTTTCTGGCTGTAATTCAATTTCACACACAAAGAAAATGAAAATGACAGAAGTGTACTCCTCTGTTACCCTGTCCAATATTATTGCTCAATTTTTAAGAGTGCTCCACAATTCCCGGTGATTGGAAGATAGAGAAGGTGGTTCCCGTCCATAAGTCAGATAATGTATATCTTCCCAATAATTACACACCCATATCACTTACAAGTATCCGATGTAAGCTTCTTGAGCACATTCCTTATTCACATTCAGTTGAATTCCTAGAAGACAACTGTTTCTTCACTAACTGCCAGAATGGTCTCAGGAAAATGTTTTCCTGTAAAACGCAGCTATTATTTTTTACTTATCTCTTTATCCATAACGACATCAGCTCTCACAATGGTTGCACGTTCTTAGATTTCGCTAAGGCTTTCGACGGGGTGGCACATGACTTCTTAAATTAAGCAAGCTTAACATAGATACCAAGGTATTCCTTTGGACTGAAGACCTTTCTAGCCACACCCAGTGTGTGACTGCTAACAACTGTTTGCTCCTCCTCCTGTCTCATCCAGTGTCCCACAAGGATCTGTGTTGGGACCCTTGCTTTTTCTCATTTACATTAATGACCTCCCTGTCTGTACAACATTTTCATCAATAAAACTTTTTGCTGACGATTGCTATAAGAATTGATAAGATCCAATAAGAAACTATCCAAACCCTCTGTACTAGGACGTTGTGGCAGGCTAGTTGGTTCATACCTATAGATGTTTCTTTTAACTGCGTGAAAAAAACGAGGGCACACGAAGGAAGCACACATCACACCATGAGCGCAGACTGCCAACTGTTTATTTTTGGTAAGCAAGCAACCTACATATATTTCATTCAGGAACCTGTACACATGTCCGCATTGTGACTCTCACATGTACCGATAAACATAAAAACATAAAAGTTATCTGCTGGGTAATGGTGCAAACCAAGATTGCGACAAGTGACCACAGAAAATAACCTTGAGCCATTCTAACAGTATCATCAAAGAGGGAGAGATAACATAAAAAAGAAGAGAGCACAGGAAGAAAAAAAAAAACAGGAAGAGACTGCGAGCATGTGAAGGTAACGGATATGGCACTTAACAAATAACCAGTGTAAAGGGGTATGACGAGTGCATAAAATCGTTTGAAAAAGCAAAAAGGTAAAAAAAAAACATAACAAACGGAGGATATCCCACCGGTCAACAACTGTGGCAATGAAGCCATGAAGGCTCAAAATATGGCTTACTGAAAATGACCATAGAAAGGGGGCGACGGCAACGGAATTTGCAAATGTGGCTATGGAAAGAATGAATCATGGTGAAAAACTAGTGCTTCACCGCAGTTGCAGCACAAACACCTACAAAGAACACAACCAAAAAACAAAAACCAAAGAAATGTTAAACCGCCAAAAGGAATTTGTTTTTTTACTAGGCATATTCCAGAAAATTGACTTCTGGTAACAACGACAGATGGCGTGCTGATTCATTTGTCGCCATCTTTTAATATGTAGAAGGCTTCGACAATCTCCCTTTCAGTCTAATCCCTTGAATGGAACAAGAATGTTGCGTTATTAAAAATTGGTTTACAAGGGTTGTTTCTTCTGCCCTCCTCTTTTCGTCTGCGTCTGTCACAGTGTACGGCCAAAGTGCCTCCTGTCTTGTTCTCTACATGCCACTGGTGTCCCCGTGCCCTTTCATCGAAACACCTGCCCGTTTGTCCGATATAAATGTGTTCACATGTCAAGGCAATCGAATACATTACCCCATAAATACAATCGGTGTAGTGCGTTTTGCGCATGGTTGAACACTGAGGCCTACTCTCTTTATTGCCTGTCACCATGGGGCACACTCTATTGAGCTTGCATAGGGCCAAAAAAAAAAAACCACCTTCATCCTGTAGTGTCTTGCCACTTTTTTGATGTTGTTTGAAACTCGATGAATATAGGGCATAACCTGCAGTTTTTCTTTCTTAATACCCTCTTTCTATTGATTTCTACCTTTAAGTTTTTGCAAGAGACTTTCGCAGGTGCCTGTGATTAAACTCTGAGGGTAACCAGCCGAGAGGAAGTGCCTAACTTGCTCATTGAAATTGGTTTTTAATTTATGCTCACATGATTTTTCCAGGGCAGACTTACAAGATAGGGTTATGTTGGCTCTCTTAACTAGTTTGGAATGTGCACTTTCAAATGGCAATGGGGCCTTCTTAGTCCTGGGGTTGTAATACCAACAGATGTGCTTAGCATCAAAATGAAGACTGAGGTCCAAAAACTGAAGAGAATTATCCCTGGCTAACTCGTGGGTGAGTGTGAGCCCCCGAGGCTGATTGGAATATCTTAATACATGATCTACGGCATTATTAAGCTTATCTTGTGTAGACCTGTGGAGTACGACTAAGTAGTCATCGACATAACGAAAAATGCGCACGACATGATGCCCGGAAATTAGTTGTTGAACTCGTTGACCAAATGCCAACAGATAGATATAGCAAAGAATAGTTGCAACTGAAGATCCTATACAAATTCCAGCCTTCTGCATGTAGTACTTTCCATCATACGCAGTGGCTGTGGAACTTAAAAGCTTAACAGTTCAAGGAAATGCTCTGTGCTCACCACTGTCGTATTCTGAGAGGCTACTTCTCCGGTCTCTTGAATTTGTTGCCTAATAGCGGTGAACAAACCATCATGCGGGATTGAGTAGAAGAGGTCCTCGATGTCAATCGAGAACCCCGTGGTAGCTGTTGGAAGACCTTCTTCCAGATGACCACTTCCGTCGAAGACCGGACTAAAAAGGGGTCCTTGCCGACTATCGTATACAGGTTTAATTGAAGAAAGTTCCCAATTGTCCTTTGTCAAGTGTATTTTTCTGACACGATGGCTCTCAGGAGGCAGTCCGGCTTACGAGTCTTTCCAGTGAAGATCTCGAGGTGGCTTGTTACTTTGCCCTCAACTACCTTCCTTAACAAATCCTTAACACCACACCACGAACTGCACTCGTGGTGTGGTGTGTGTTTCTTTCATGTGTCCTCGTTTTTTTCGCACAGTTAAAAGAAAGATCTAAAGCTACAAACCCTCTGATCAGCAGAAATTCACTATCTTAACCATTTGTCCTCATGGTGCAATAAATGGGTGATGTGGCTAAACATCAAGAAGTGTAGAAGCATGTGAATAACTCAACGTGACCACGCTATTATCAGCACATATTTTCTTGATGGTAACCTACTAGATTCTGTGACCTCTTATAAGTTCCTCGGCATCCACATCAGTTGTGATCTTTCTTGGCGCATGCATGTTGACCATGTTACTAACAACACAAACCGCATGCTGGGTTACTTACATTTTTCCAGATCACCTTTAACAGTAAAACTACATCTATATAAAATGCTTGTTTGCCCTAAGTTATATTGCGCATGCTCTATCTTGGACCTAAAAACACTACACTTTCGGCAATTATTGAATCGGTCCACAATTGCGCAGCTCGTTTCATTCTATCAAATTACTCTTGGCATGCCAGCATATCATGAATGAAAGCAAAACTTGCCTTACCTGAACTATCTTTGCACCATAAATGCTTTTGCCTTTCTTCGTTCCAAAAAATCTATCATTATAATTCGATTGTAAAGGACGTTCTTTTTTCTGCTCCCTTCTATGTATCATTGCATTCAGACCATAACTACAAAGTTGGTGTGCCATCTTGCCGGACTAATACCTACAGCAAATCTTTCATTCCGAAGACTATAGTAGGACACAACTTAAAGAAACAGCAGTTGGCAACCAGGGCACACGGACCGCGCGAGATTGTTACTCCGCCAGCCAATCACAGAAGCAAATAACATCGTCGTCATGCGACCATTTCAAAATGGCGTCATACTTGATACCTCGGGAGCGTTGATGTTCTTGGAAGAGTCTTTTCATCAAACCAATGAGGTGTGCAAGAGACGCGGGCAAAGTGTATGAAGTCTATGCTTTTCACTCTTGAAAAGTCAGCGGCACAGTTCATTTCACTGCTTACCCCGTTTTACTCATGAAACTTCACTGCCAATTGAAGTGAAACTTGACAACAAATAGTTGCAGCGAAGCATGCGTTTTATTTCAGTTCAATAAAGATTCAGGCTTTCACCGTTCCACTATAATAGACGAGTAAAACCGTACAAAATTATGCGCTTCTTATTTTATTTTTGTGGTTGCCGCCTTATTTAGGTAACCGGGAAAGTTTGAAGGCCGAACTATTTGCAGCCTCGCGGAAGAACAGTGGCTGGCAGATATGAGGGCATGGGTGGGCCTTCAGTGCAGACTTGAGTTGTATCCAACTATAGCAAAGAATGGAACCACCTTGCCGCTTCTATCACCGACACCTTCAAGACTGCCATTCATTAAGCCTTTTGTTAACATGGTTTCTTTACTTGGCTATAGCAACTGTATTTTTTCTCTTTTACTGTACAAACAATAGTTACTTACTGCTCCTTCCTGTAATACCCTCGGGTCTTGCAAGCATGCTAACTAACTAACTAACTAACTAACTAACTAACTAACTAACTAACTAACTAACTAACCAACTAAATAAATAAATAAATCTTGTGTCCTTGTATTTTGTCCAGTTTCCTGTACTGCAAGTTATAAGATGGGACGTGGACAGGCCCTTTCCTAAAACCTGCAATAGTTAACAGGCTTATCAGCTAACTCCACAAAATTTATGATGTCTGTCCCTACCAGCAAGAATGATAATTTTGTCCTGAGCTCCTCACCCGCCTCCTTTTTTTTTAATAACTGGAGACAGTTTCACTTACACTTTCAAAGTATGCTTGAACAACAGAAACCACCCAGTCATTAATTCTTGATCCAATGGCACACAGTTCTTCAAGAGAACACACTAAAAGCAATGAGATGGCCTGAAGACACTTGTCATGAAACGAGCACCACTACATTTGGAAAGGAAACAAGCAAACTGAAGATAAAAAAAAAAACTTTATTTCACAAGTCCAAAGTTTCACGATCTCAGAAAATACAAATACTGGTGCTGAATAAAAAGCCAATATAATCAGGTGTGAACCATAATGACAAACATCATGGGTCAATGCAGACTATGCTGCACTGCTGCTTCAACAGTCCTTTTGATCATGGTTCCTTTTGATCACAGTGAGTGCATTGTGTAACACACCTCACCTGCAGTACTTAGCACACTATATTAAAGTGAATGCCTCCTCATCTAAAAAGTTATTAAAGGCAATAATACATAGCACACAAAAATAAAAACAACATATAGCGACCACATGCCTCAGAAACCCCACATGTGGCACAATACCCGCTATAATGTGACTTGTGCAACTGGCAGCAGGTAACTGGCATCACTGTTTGGCTAAGTGTCCACAGGCGACTACTATAGGCCTAATGTCCAGCGTATCACAGCACACTGACAGAAATAAAGCATGGTGTGTGTACCAGGTGCTTCTTCTGGTTGATGAGGTGAACAGGACACCCAAAGTTTTGTGGGCTATGACTAGGGTGGCAGGATACCGTTGTCCCTCATGCAAACCAGTGGGCCCCCATGCATTGCCGTGTCCATTCGTCCTGGCAGAGCCAGCACCACTGGAAGCCGCACTGTGACCGGCTGCACACCATGTGCATACAGCCACCTGCATAGATTACACGCACTCAATGGGTAGTTGCAACCAGAGCCTTTATACAAATCTATAAACAAAATTACAGCAGAACTCATCTCCTGATGACAGTCGACAATAATGTGATTAGCATTGAAGCAATGCAGCAACACACTGTGTGTTGCCACTGCTGAAACGCATGATGCATAAAGCGCCCAGCCCCGGGCAATTTTTTTTAAATTGAGAGTGACATATACCCAGTGGTGCTCTTCATATACACTATTACAATTATAGTAGTGTATTCATCTGAATCTGTCACACACTTAATTTTCACAAGCTTTAAGTAAAAAATAAAGGTACACTTGAATGTAATGTAGCCCTAATGCATAAAAGAAAAATATAGCCTGCTCCCTATGTTAACAATAAGACAAAAACTAGATGCGCAGAACTTACTTTCACAGAAGGGCTTCTTTTTAGTGAGTTTTAATTATAAAAGTGGTGCATCACAATTACAATTTGTGCCTCATCAGCCACAGATACCAAGTACATGGATACTAGAGTGAGCACTTTAGACATACTACTATCACTTTCAAGAGATTTTACGTGATTCTGCACCAGATTTGTTGAAGTATGCGGCCAACAGTGATCCTGGCTCTGCGCACAGATAGCGAGCTCAGCACAGTGCCAAAAACACTGGTGGCCGTATACACTGGCGCATCCAGTGCGAAACCACGCGAAACCTCCTGAAAGTGATAGTACCTCCAAAAATGGCTGGCTGAGAATACCACTCACGATTGTAGTTGAGCACAAAGTGAACCAACAGCAACCGCAAAAAAAAGTGCTCTGTTGCCATCTGATGACGCTGCCTCTGACAGCTTTGATGGCAGGCTGTTGCCAACAGTGCAAAAACAGTTTTTGGTTCTATGTCCGATTGTAATGCAAATGCAGTTTTTGGACCCATTTTCTTGGGAATAAGGTATGCGTTAGATTTGGGTAAATACGGTACTAAGTGACCCAAGTTGGCATCAAAGAGGCTCGTTGAAGAGCGGCATATACACAGTGACGCCAGTTATTTATTTTTATTTTATTTATGCAATACACTACTGCGGGCAGCAGTGCTGCCCAAGCAGGAGATGCTGAGGTAACTGGCACCACTAAGTGGCGCTACTCAGACTACACTGTACAATTAAAAGTAGAGTGCGTGACCTGTGTGGGTGGTGTGCCTACGCCCCTGACAGCAGCTGCTGTGACCTCTCTACCATGTGCTATCACCATGGGCCCAGTCACCAAAACTGGCAATGAGGGAAATGCTTCAAGTGAACGACACCAGCGACGCAAGAGCAGGCATGCCGGTCATCGGAAAGATGAGTTCAATGCAGACACTACGGGCCGGACACAATACCGAGAGCGGGTGGAACTTTTCCTGACCATGAACAATGTACCAGATGGTAACAAGACGGCCGTATTTCTGACATGTTGCGAAGCCGCAACGTATTCCTTGCTACAAAGTTTACTGGCCCCTGAGAAACCTGCCAAGGCAAACTTAGCGGCAATTTTTCATGCCCTCAACAACCACTTCTGGCCAAAGGTGTCGGAAGTGGTAGCAAGTTTCAAGTTCTTTTCACAACATAGACGGGATGGGGAGGACGGCGAGCAAGTACATCGCATCATTAAGTGACTGGCCGACAACTGTAAATTTGGGACATTCCAAGACCGCATGCTGCAAGACCAAATCATTAGTGGCATTAACGACGTGCCAATGCAAATGGGGTTATTAGAAACAGCCGATTTAAACTTGGAAACCACAATGAGTACGGTATGGGCCATCGAGGCTGCTCGCAAGGATTCCCATAAGCTGAGCACTCACCCAACACCACAGTGTGAGCCAGCCCAATTGACAGCCGAAACAGCCATGGCTGCAACAAACAGAGTATAACATGGGCGAGCGCGGGTGCTTCCGCTGTGGTGGTACCCATTAAGGGCCCCAGCGCCAACACGTCAATTCAGTTCGCTAAAATGCAAGCAGCAAGGGCATCTGGCAAGAGTGTGCAATACTGATAGAGAGTTAGCAGGTAGACAGATGCACCACCCAGATTTGAGGCGTATGGATACTGTAGATGAAGTGCTTGGGGCACACGATGTGGGCGAAACGCTGGAAGCTTACGACCTATGGGCATTTCAGGCAGCCAGACCAGCACCGGCGCACATTACGGTTATCGTTAACGGCGTGCCGCTATAGATGGAACTTGATACAGGTGCCAGTATATCAACAATAAGTGGGAAAAAGTTCACGCAACTGTTTCCATTGGACACCTTGGAACAATGCAACATGCGGCTGAGGAGTTTTTGTGGGGCCACGCGACCAGTCGCCGGGAAGTTTGCGGCAGCTGTGAAGCTTGGGGAAGAGGAAAGACAGCTAGTACTGTTTGTGGTAAAAGAGCAGTGCCCCACATTGTTCGGTAAAGTTCGGTGAAGGAATTTCAGTTATGAATCAGCAAGCCAGAATCAATTTTTTTTATGTTGCCTGCAGAAGAAGCTGTGGACTGTTTTCAGGAAGTGTTTCCTGAAAGTTTAGGCACATTCCAGGGGCTTAAGGCTCGCATCATGGTGCCACAAGATGTTAAATCCAGATTCAAGCCCCAGCTGATTGCCTTTGCCATGAAAGATAAGTTTAAGGAATCGTTGCAGAGACTGGTCCGGCAAGGCGTGGTCCGACCAGTGAAGGCTGCCAGATGGACAGCGCCTGTTGTTCCAGTGCTAAAGCAAGACAGGCATTTGCGCATATGTGGTGATTTCAAGACGACTGTCAATCCGATAGCGCACACGGAGCGTATACTGTGCCATGTATAGAGGAATTGATCACAGAGCTCCAGGGAGGCATAAGGTTAACAAAGCTAGACCTGAAGGACACCTACCAGCAGATTGAGCTGGAAAAGGAATCGCAGGATTTCATCACTATCAATACTTCCAAAGGCTTGTTTCAGTACAGAGGACTGCTATTCAGAGTCGCATCAGCACTGGCAATATTTCAACGGGAAATGGAAAATCTTCCGAATGGTTCTGATCACATCACAGTCTACTTCAATGACATCTTTGTAATGGGCAACAGTGATGACAAACATTGGGCAAATGTCTGCAAGGTACTAGAGTGCTTGAAAAAGATGGGTCTGAAGCTGAAACTTGCAAAATGCAAGTTTCTTTTACCTAAGGTCCAGTACTTGGGTCACATAATAAGTGCTGCCGGGCTACATCCAGATCCTGCCAAGACTGAAGCAGTCGGGAAAGCTCCAAAACCCAGAGATGTGAAAGAGTTGCAAAGCTATTTGGGTTTGGTGAACTTCTACAGAAAGTTTCTCCCAAATCTGTCAAATGTACTACAACCGTAGAACAGCTTGCTGACCACAGGGACCAAGTGGCGTTAAACTGCAGTCGAGCAAGGTGCATTCATCAGGAGCCCAAAGAGCTGCTCACATCCGCACGTGTCTTGACCCATTAAGAGCCATCCAGCCCAATTGTGGTGATCACTGATGCTTTCCCTCACGGCCTAGGGGCAGCCCTGGCACAGAGGGGACTTCTGGAGAAGAGCGGCCGGTAACCTATGTGTCAAGAAGCCTGACCACCCTGAAAAGAATTACAGCCAAATGGATAAAGAAGCACTTGAGCTTGGAAAGTGACAAAGTTCAGGAACTTTCAGGGATGAAAATTCGAAGCAGTTACTGACCACAAACCCTTGTTGGGTCTGTTAGGCACTGGAAGGCCTATTCCTGAAATGTGCTCGCCGAGGGTTGTTTGCTCGGCATTGCTGCTGGCGTCGTACAGCTACAGCCGGAGCTATAACACAGTCTGGAGGCCTGATAGCCCATGCAGATGGGTTGAGTAGGCTCCCCTTGCCAACAATAGGCTGTTCTGGAGGGGCTCCTGCGGAGTTATTCATGCTTGAAGGTGTCTATCCCCGTGTTCTTTCATTAAAGGCGGTCACGGAAGCCACTGCAAGAGACCATGTGCTGTCAAGAGTACTACAGGATTTGTGGTATTGTCATGTTCTAGAAATGAAAGCAGAGGGGGGGGGGGGGGGGCATAAGTGTCCCGATTCATTGAGTTGAGTATGCATCAGAACTGTGTACTGCGGGGAAACTGTGTTGTGGTACCCTCCAGCCTCCAAGGGGAAGTCCTCAAGCTACAGCACGAAAGCAACCGTGGGGTCATAAAAATGAAAGCCATTGCACGAAGTCATGTGTGATGGCTATCATTAGACAGCGACATCATAGCCACAGTACAAGAGTGCTGCGCTTGCCAACGACAACAGCCACCATTGAGGCCAGTGCCCATGGCGCCGTGGCCGTTCCCAGAAAGGGCCTGGTCAAGAATTCACATGGACTAGACGGGACCTTATATCAACTCGTACTTTTTATTGCAATTGATGCATTCTCCAAATGAAGTGTTTCCCATTTCAATGCCCTAAGCAGAACATACAATTGCATGCATGCGAGTCATGTTTGCGAACCAGGGCCTCCCAGATATGGTGGTATCGGACAATGGCCCCACGTTCCTGAGTGAAACATAAAGAGATATTCTTGAAAAACAGCGTGAAGCGGATGCTGGTACTGCCCTATCATGCTGCCTCTAATGGTGCTGCAAAAAAAAAAAAGGCTGTTCAAACAATGAAAGTGAAGCTACAGAAAGTTGGTGCAGGAAACCTGTACACAAATTGAATGAATACTGTCAGCGTATCAGTCTACGCCCCACAAGGTCACCAAGTGTTGCCCATCTAAGCTGTTGATGGGACGGAGGCTCAGGACTACATGGTACCTGCTGCAGCTGGACCTAAGAAAAACAGTCCTAAAGAAACAACTTACTCAAAAAAGGGAGTATGATCAAGGAACCAAACGAAGGGTGCCAGCACAACCAGGACACAGGGAATTTGCCAGGAATTTTCGCCCAGCTCCGAGCTGGATGCCCACTGTAGCCACCAGGCAACACAATTCTCAGATGGAAGCTACAGATGGACGATGGGCAACAATGGACCCGACATCTGGATCATGTAAGGCCACAGTCAATACCCGACTGGCACAACCGTCTTAGCTCCGGCACCTCCACTGAATGTCTAGAGCTACAGCTGCCACTGCTGTCAGGGACCAGAGACACAGGTGACAGTGCTCTTCCCAAAGTGGCACCAAGTTTGGCAGACCAAGCACTTCCATCCGGCGAGTCCTCCCAATTGGAAGTCAGTGACACCGTAAGATCACTACATACAAAGTGCTCCTCGCTTCCTCCCACACCTCGGCTTCATCGGAGCACCAGGGAATGCTGGTCTGTGCTTTGGTTTTCTCCTTGAACTGTAACTGCTTCAACTTCCGTTAATCTGTTAAGGGGAGAGGAATTGTGGTAACTGGCAGCACCAGGTGGCGCTACCCGTACTAAACTGTACAACAAAAGGTAGAGCATGTGACCAGTGTCGTCGGTGTGCCTACGCCCTTCCCAGAGGCTACTGTGTCCTCTCTACCGTGTGCTATGACCGCGGGCCCAGTTACCACAAATGGGTCCACAACAGTTTTTTCAAAGTGCATTCAACACTTTGGAGTACACGATTCCACTCATCGCTCGTAAGTGGAAAGAATTATTTCTGACAGAGTTTTGTGTGGGCAATGATAGTAGTACTTTGCGATTAAATATACACTACGACCAGTGTGGGGCATGAGAAATATATGTAGCATTTGCTAAACCTGTTTGGGAATGGAACATCAAGTATAAAATTTTAAGACTGACTATATTACAGCACACACAGAGTGGATCCAGTCCGAATATGCCGAACATACCAGAAACGGATGATGTTTTGTAATCTGAGCAAATAAGCTGTACAGCCAGGCACTAGATTTTTTCGACTAGGGGAATTTACTTATTAACTGTGGATGTATAGTCTATGACTGGGCATATGAGCAAGTGATAAGCTTGCAGCTTGACAGTTGAAGGCAACTTGTTTAATTTTCTAGGTAAAAAGCAAAGTCTTTTAGTGCTTTCCTGCATATGTTAACAATATGGGTGTCCCATCTGAGGTTGTCATTAATTGTTATGCCTAAGCATTTAACAAAGGTAACTAATTTAAGGTTGCAATCTGGTTGGTTGTGACAAGCCTCAAGTAGTGCCTTTGTTTCATTGTTATTGTGCTTGACATTGTTTTAGAAACGCTTCTCTGCAGTAATTTTTTTTTGCCGCAGCAGCCCATGACTTCACAGAGACTGTTGTTAATGTGCCATCGCATGAAAAACTCTTGACAAGAGAATAAATGACACAATCACCGGCAAACAATTTCACCTTGAAATTTGGATCTAAATTTCTACCAATATCATTTACACAGATGATTACAACAAACAACAGGTTTGGCGGTTAGTTTCGAACCCAGTTCCCTAAGCACAGCAGACCAGTGCAAGACACAGATAGACAGCAGACAGACAGACCCTGGAAAGTGCCTGAAGTATCCCAAGAATGCTAATCACATTTAAAAAGGAAATTCTTGACCGTGTAAAAAATGCAATGTTTTTACCCCCTACAGGAGCCCTGTTTACAATAAACTAGGCCTAGCAGGTTCAAAATATGTCTTCTTTTATCTGGTCAGCACCGCATTGTTCTTCTGACAATGCCCTTAAAACAAGGAGTCAACAAACGCTTCAAATAAATGAACTTATTCTTCCAAAAGTCACACCCCTGAAAAGAACTTTGCCTCAGTGCAGCATGATAGAGAACTCGCCATAAATTCCACTCTTCCCCCTGCTAAACACAGCTTGTTTGCTACCAGTCCATTCACTTCCATCAGGCTGTCGAACCGAAAAAAAAATTTAGTTCAGTTAGGTTAAAGCTGCTTCAATGCGGTTCAAGTTCAGTTTGGGAAAAGAAAAATTGTAGCATTTTATAAACTGGTTCATGTTTGCAAATCAGTTCAATGCAGTGCATTTCATGCTTTGCCTTACATGTTAATGTAGCACAACACAGTTCAGGCAGGCTGTTAAGCTAGTCTGCGAGTGCAAGTTTTTATCCAGAAGGATTGCAAGATGAGCTGCACTGGCGTGTGGAAGACAGAAGTTTTTACATGGTTTGTCAAAGGGGACCGGACAGCACAAAAGACAGAACAAAGTGTAGACTTCATCCCGTCTCTTGCACACTCTTTCAACATATATAACTCCCCCCCCCCCCCCCCAAGTGGGTGTGTTCCATGGGTGTGTTCAACACACCCATGGTTTTCACTGTTTCAAGCGTGGAAATTAATGTCATGTATCAATAGCAAACATACATATTTTGTCTATAACTTCAATAGCTTTTGCTGTCTTTATGTATTCAAAACTTAACACACAAGCACATAAACAACAACACAAATACAGTCATCATCATCATAATCATCAGCCTATTTTATGTCCACTGCTGGACGGAGGCCTCTCCCTGCGATCTCCAATTACTCCTGTCCTGCGCCAACCAATTTCAGCTAGCACCTGGAAATTTCTTATTTCATCACCCCACCTAGTCTTCCACCGTCCTCGACTGTGCTTTCCTTCTCTTAATGGCACCCATTCTGTAACCCTAATGATCCACCGGTTATCTAACCTACGCGTTACATGACCTGCCTAGCCCCATTTTTTTTTTTAATGCCAACTAGAATATCGGCTATCCCCGTTTGCATTCTGATCCACACCACTCTTTTCCTGTCTCTTTGCTTCACACCTAATATTTTTCGTTCCATTGCTCTTTGCACAGTCCTTGTTCTCGAGCTTTTTGGTTAAGCTACAAGTGTCTGCCTCACATGTTAGCACCAGTAGAATGCAATGATTGTACACTTTTCAACAAATACGGTAAGCATATACCATAGACCAGACTTTTTATAGCCTCGTAGTGCGTGTCAGCTGTGCCGCTACTGATGATGATGATAATTTAATGTCGTCCCCACTGAAACGGGGCAGTGACAAATAGTCACCTAGCCTGCTTGAGTTAATCAGGTATGCTATACATGCTTTTCATTCTAGCATTTTTGTATACATCTCCTTAATCTTTTTTTTTCTCTTTCTCAAAACTTCTCTATCTAGACCAAAGCACTGGTTCGGGCTAGTTCGTAATCCATACTTAATACTGTTTAAGCGCAGAATTTACAAAAACCACAAAGGGACACAAACGGGACAGGTGCTAACTTCCAATTAACGTTTAATGCAAGATGTCGTGAATATACGCAGAAAAACAGACAAAAAGAAACAGAAAAGACAATAATGGACATAACTAATCATTTAATCATGCCGTCTCGCATCTGTGAATTACTAAGCAATTGTCACCAACTGCCCTCAAGAAAATTTATTTCTTTGGCAGCGAACAAAAGAGATGGTGAGCTGGCACACTCATAAACATCACAACTCATTACTGCAGCTTCCACATTCTCGTGCGTGCACCGATCTTTGTCTCTAAACAAGAGTGCAGTATTGCCAAGATATGGCTTGCACTTATAGTCTTTGTAGTGTAACACCAGATGTCACTGTCCTCCCTTTGTCACGTTGCTGTCATGCTCCCTTAACCACTCGTTTAGGCATTGTTATGTCTGCCCCACATATATTCAATTCATTATAGTCAAATCATTATAACCTATATATCCGTATATGTGGTATCGTTATAAGTGGACAGCACTGTAGTACATCTAAAGTGGACAAAATTGATATGTAACACATGAATCTAAAAAAATTTAGTACTTGGAAATACAGCTTTTGCAGAACCCTTGTACACAACGTAACGGATCCACATAAGATATAACTTGACATAGCTAATTTGTCTGCCTTGTATGTTCCAATGGATGCCATTTACAGAACAGCGATATCTGTATTTTATGCAGAGCTATTAATTTGTAAACTTCTAGCTTCTATATTTTCAAACTTTCACATTTTTGAAATTCTTTTAAGAAAACTCAGGTCCTAAATCAAATTTCACTTCGAACAGTCACTAGAATTTAACTTTCTCTCTCAAACAAAACACATTTAATTAAAATCAGTCCAAGGGTTATCCCAGAAAAGCGTTTCTGCGTTTTACATGTATTTTAATAGGCCGCGTTGGAGTTGGGCCTGAACTAAATTCCTCTTAAGTTCTGTATCTACCTTGTAGCGCTACGTATGCCTGTAAAAGATCCGGTCACCAATCTCTGCCCTGTTCTTTTTCCAACAATACTTTAAACATCTCTTGCTTATCTTAACAGCTGACTGGTTGATGCTTCAGTCCACTTTAAATCCAAGCACTTTTGGACAGTGTACATTGCCTACGGGCATAGGTGGTGACTACGGGGGGGCTCCGGGGCTCGAGCCCCCTCCGAAGTTTTCTGTGGGGAGCAGAGCCCCTCCGGCGATGCTGAAGCCTACCCCCCTCCTCCCCTAATGTGCCATTGCCAGAATTTAGTCAACAACATAATTTCAGGCTTCTTTTCATTGCCTCTATCTTTAGGCTTTGAGAAAAGGTTTATTGGCGGCTCCTAATGTAAAGGCACAGCAACCGGGAACGGCGAAGCAGCCCGAAACACTGTCCAAACGGACGCCAGCAATCAACAGCGCGAGGCGAGACGAGCCGCGCGTTGGCGATGCGGCTGTGCCGCGAGGCGCGTCTTCTTCTTCACAATCTCCCCCCGGACAAAAAGAGCCATCCTGGCACCTTAAGAATCGGGAGGCAGAGGGTCGTGGTAGGGCTTGAGACGCGAGACGTGGACAATGTCACGTCCACGCCGGCGCAAGTCTTCAGGTGGTGACAGGGGCTCAATGAGAAAATTCACCGGGGATGTTTGCTCCAACACTCGGTAAGGCCCTTCGAATTTTGGGACGAGTTTCGAGGAAAGCCCCGGCGTTTGGAAAGGGACCGACAACCACACAAGAACGCCTGGAGCGTAGGTCGTGTTGGGATGCGTGTCGATGCGGTTTTCTTTCTGGCGCTGCTGTTGCTCTGCCGTAAAGGAGCGCGCTAGCTGGCGGCATTCTTCGGCTTGTCGGGCGACTTCGGAAACAGGTAGACACTCGGAGGCGTCAGGACGGTATGGAAGGAGCGTGTCGATGGTATGCGTAGGCTCGCGGCCATACAGGAGGAAGAAAGGTGAAAATCCCGTAGTGGCCTGGATCGCGGTGTTGTACGCGAATGTGACGAATGGAAGGATGCGGTCCCAGTTACCATGATCAGATGCCACGTACATAGAGAGCATATCACCAAGTGTGCGGTTAAATCGCTCTGTGAGCCCGTTAGTCTGTGGATGGTATGCCGTGCTTGTCCGATGAATAATATGGCATTCCGAAAGCAAACTTTCGACGACTTCGGAGAGGAAGGTGCGACCTCGATCGCTGAGGAGTTCCCGAGGTGCGCCGTGTCGAAGCACGAAGCGATGTAGGACGAAAGAGGCTACATCCCGCGCTGTAGCACTTGGTAAAGCAGCAGTTTCGGCGTAACGTGTCAAATGATCAATAGCAACTACGATCCACCGATTGCCGTCTGGTGTCATAGGAAGCGGGCCGTATAGGTCGATGCCGACGCGATCGAAGGGTGTGGCAGGGCACGGGAGCGGCTGCAAGGCACCAGATGGGCGTAAAGGCGGCGATTTGCGGCGTTGACAGTCAAGACAGCACCGAACAAACTTGTGAACAAAATTGTACATGCCGCGCCAGTAGTAGCGGTGGCGAATTCGGTCGTACGTCTTGAAGACTCCGGCATGGCCACACTGCGGATCGTTGTGGAAAGCGGCACATATTTGAGACCTTAAGCTGCGGGGAACCACCAGAAGCCACCGACGACCTTCAGGAGTGTAATTGCGTCGGTGCAGCAGCTGGTCACGAATGGCAAAATGAACTGCTTGGCGTCGGAGGGTTCGGGATACAGGGATGGTCGACGATCCAGAAAGATAGTCGAAAAGAGAAGCGATCCACGGGTCACGACGTTGTGCGGTTGCAAAGGAGTCCATGTCGAGAGATGACACGGAATGTGCGGAAGTTGTTGCGCAGGCCGAGTCTGGAGGTAAAGGTGAACGAGACAAGGCATCTGCGTCGGAGTGTGTGCGTCCACTGCGGTATACGACGCGAATATCGTACTCCTGGATGCGTAGTGCCCAACGGGCTAGGCGGCCAGTGGGATCTTTCAAGTTGGCGAGCCAACAAAGCGCATGGTGATCTGTGACCAAGTCGAATGGGCGCCCGTACAGATATGGTCGGAACTTGCCAAGTGCCCATACTAAAGCCAAGCACTCTTTTTCGGTCACGCTGTAATTGGCCTCAGGCTTCGTCAGTGTGCGACTCGCATAGGCGACTACATATTCGGGGTAGCCCGCCTTTCGTTGGGCGAGTACGGCGCCGAGACCGACCCCGCTGGCATCTGTATGTACTTCAGTTGCAGCTGACGGGTCGAAATGGCGAAGAATAGGTGGGGAGATGAGAAGACGACGCAGCGTAGCAAAGGCGGAGTCGCATGCAGGGGACCAGCAGGAGAGGGCGGCGTCACCGCGTAGAAGCTGTGTCAATGGCGCCATGATCGATGCGAAATTTCGAACAAAGCGCCGGAAATATGAGCATAGGCCCACGAAGCTTCGAAGTTCTTTGATGGTCTGAGGCTTCGGAAACTCGGCGACTGCTCGAAGTTTTGCAGGATCGGGTAGAACGCCGTGCTTGGACACAACGTGGCCTAAAATGGTGAGCTCTCGCGCGGCGAAGCGGCACTTCTTGAGGTTGAGTTGAAGGCCAGCGTTCGTTAGACAGGTCAAAACTTGTCTGAGGCGGAGCAGGTGAGTAGGAAAATCAGGCGAGAAAACCACGACATCGTCGAGGTAACACAGACATATAGACCACTTGAGGCCACGCAGCGTGTTGTCCATGAGTCGTTCAAAGGTGGCAGGGGCGTTACAAAGCCCGAAAGGCATCACCTTAAATTCATATAAACCGTCAGGCGTAATGAATGCGGTTTTCTGGCGATCGGCCGCAGCCATCGGGACCTGCCAGTACCCTGAACGCAAGTCAAGGGACGAGAAGAATTCTGCTCCCTGAAGACTGTCGAGGGCGTCATCGATGCGCGGCAAAGGATAGACGTCTTTGCGCGTTACCTTATTTAACCGACGGTAGTCGACGCAAAAGCGAATAGACTCGTCCTTCTTTCGAACGAGAACGACAGGAGATGCCCAGGGACTGTGCGAAGGTTGAATAACATCACGGCGCAGCATAGCTTCGACTTGGGTGGTAATGACACGACGCTCTTCGGCAGAGACGCGATATGGTCGTTGACGTAACGGCTGATGTGAACCGGTGTCAATGTAGTGCTGCACTTCCGACGTGCGGCCCAGGTGAGGTTGTGAAACGTCGAATGAACTGCTAAATTTGTGCAGGAGATCAAGAAGGTCGGCGCGTTCGGCAGGTGTGAGGGTATCGGCGATTGCATTCAAGAACGCAACCCTGGACGTTTCCTCAAGCGTGGACATCGAAGATGGTTGGCCGGGGTCGACGTCAAAAGAGTCTCCAGGGACGTCAACCAAAGACGAAGAGTCGAGGAGGTCCACGAAGCCAAGGCATTCACCAACGAGCAACGTAAGAGGCGCACAGAGGGGATTGTAAAAGTAAATATTGCTGCAGCCGCCAGCCATGTCAAGCGTCGCGAAGGGTAGTGGGAGAGATTTACGGCCCATGAAGACGTCGGACGGCGTGAAGAGGACCGTTGCATCAGCGATGGCATCGCAAAAGACGGGTACGAGGGCGAAGGAGCCAGGTGGAATATCTGTGTCCTCGCGCACGGTAAGTTTAGAAGGGCGGTCGCAATCGTCGTCCAAGGGTGCGTCACAAGGGGCAAATTCAACTTCGGCGCGTGCGCAGTCGATCACGGCTTTATGACTGGATAAGAAGTCCCATCCGAGGATGACGTCATGCGAGCAGGTGGGAAGAACAATACACTCGACGATGTAAACAATGCCGTGAATAAGCACACGCACAGTACAGGCGGCGTGCGGAGTGACGTGCTGCGCGCTTGCCGTACGAAGCGACAGTCCAGAAAGCGGCGTGGTCACCTTGCGCAGCGAACGGCACAGTTTGGCGGCTATCACAGAAACGGCTGCGCCGGTATCCACAAGAGCGAATGCTGGAACACCTTCTACACAAATTTCAACCACGTTAGCAGGAGAGGCGCGAGGACTTTGACAGTTTGAATGGGGCGCAGTTCTTGCCTCTTGAACTGCGACGTTCAGTTTTCCTGGTCAGGTGGTGCGGGTCGCCGACGCATTGGGGAGAGCGAGCGTCGGCGAGGGGATGGCGAGCGACGCGAAGGAAATTCTGGGATGTCAGCACGAGCATATGGTTGGGGGGAAGGAGCGGCGTATTGGCGAAAGTGCTGGCTGCGGTACTGGAAGGGCCGCGAGGCGTCGCCGAACGCTTGAGGACGACGGCGGCAATATCGGGCGACGTGTCCGGGAGTGCAGCAAGAATAACAGATGGGTCGATTGTCAGGTGTTCGCCAAGGATTAGCTCGCGGGGCGGTCCAAGATGTAGCATGGGCTTCCGGTGGCAGCGGTTGGGACTGGGTCGTGAAAGACGCCGGTGGAGGCCTGCGTACTGCCTGCGCGTACGTAAGAGGCGCGGCCACAGGCAGGACCGGCTGCGCATAGGTGAGAGGCGTGGCGACAGGCTGCACTGCCCGCGTAGAGTTGAGATTCGCGGCTGATGGTGTGCGGAAGGGACAACTTGGGCGACCTCTTCGGAAATGAGGGTGCGGAGCGAGTTTGGAAGACGGGAGGTGGGCTCCTGAGTGAAGGGGACTAAAGAAAGTTGGCGGGCAACTTCCTCACGCACAAAGTACTTGACCCGCTGAAAGAATGAGGATGGGTCGTACATGTTGTCAAGGCTCGCCAACAACTCGTCGCTTCCCAAAGGACGCCGAGTCGAAGCGCGTTGCTTCCTTAACTCATCGTAACTTTGGCACAGGCTGACAACTTCAGACACTGTGCGCGGATTCCTGGCTAGGAGCATCTGGAATGCGCCGTCATCGATGCCTTTCAGCATATGGCGAATTCGCTCAGCTTCGGGCATTGCGGCGTTGACTCGTTTACAAAGGTCCACGACGTCTTATATGTAACTGGTGAACGCTTCCGCCGTCTGCTGTGCTCGGGCGCGCAAGCGCTGTTTGGCGCGCAGCTTGCGAACAGCGGGTCGGCCGAACACTTCCGTAAAGGTTGTCTTGAAGACTGACCATGTGGGCACGTCACTTTCGTGGTTGTGAAACCACAGTTGGGCAACACCAGCCAGGTAAAAGATGACGTGAGTTAACTTGGCTGGATCATCCCACTTGTTGTGTGCGCTCACCCGTTCATATGACGCAAACCAGTCTTCTACGTCTTCATCGTCTGCACCGCTGAAAACCTTGGGGTCCTGTTGTCGTGGAACGCCGGTGCAGGTGATGGACTGTGGCGTCGGTGCCGTTTGGGAGGAGCTGTCGGTCATGGCGGGTGGTAGCGTTCTTGATCTCAGCTCCAGGGTTTCAAGCGACGGGGTTTGAGTCCCCGCACCTCCACCAATTGAGAAAAGGTTTATTGGCGGCTCCTAATGTAAAGGCACAGCAACCGGGAACGGCGAAGCAGCCCGAAACACTGTCCAAACGGACGCCAGCAATCAACAGCGCGAGGCGAGACGAGCCGCGCGTTGGCGATGCGGCTGTGCCGCGAGGCGCGTCTTCTTCTTCACAGCTTAAAATTTTATTGTGGCTAAACGTTTACTGCACTACTGTTGTCGCAGACGTTCACGACTTTTAATTCATACTTTCGCTTTATTTCTGCAAATCCTGATAATAGGAGGACAAGTGCATTAGAAGCACCAGCGGCAACTACCTCATTCGCACTTTTTCACATCATTTTTTGAAATTTCCACTGTAGGCACCATGCACAGACACAATATATTTAAATATACATATAGGACAGAGTTTATTATATTTTTAAAGAGAAGGAGGTAGCCAACTAACAATTATTGCTAATGGTATGGATAGCCTATGCCTAGAGAATGAATATGTTGCTGCACACTCAACTCACTTCAAATTGCTTCAAACTGTGTGCTTTTTTGACCCTGAAAAAACCTGCAGACTTTGGCAGTCTTTTATCAATGGCGTGTGAAGTGCATGTGACTGATATGTGTCTCAATATTGCTTCTTTCCAGTGGGCAATAATGATTCATGAAAAAGAACATATTCTAATAATTTACAACACTTATTAGGGATGGAAACATCGCCACTTGCACGCAGAGGTTATATATATATAATTCACTCAGTAATTGACATGAGAACAAGCCGTATTCACTTGAAATCAGAAACAATATCAGTCTTGCACAGCAGCGCTTATACTCGGACTCGCAGTAAAAAAGGCTGCAGTTTCGCCAGAAAGGCAAAGCAGTATTAGTGATGATAGCGAAGTAAAAGACAATTATACGAAGGTCACCAGCGAAAGACGCCAGGTTCTTGGTGATGCGAGGGACTCGACTGTCTTGTAAATACTGATATAAGGCTGTCACTTCAGTGAACAATTTTTTGAGGTGACACGAAGTTTCTTTGAGTGCCACTGTTTCTTTGAGTGCTTTAGGTGTGAGTGAAAGTGTGCGAGGGTGAGAAAGAAAGATGGTGGCTTCGCGAGTGCCGCCTTACCGCGCGTGCAAAGAAAAAGAGGGGAGGGGAGCGAGCTTGCGGTAATGCAATGAAGTGCACGTGAGGGACAGAGGGGAGGGGGGCGAGTTGGTGAGCACATACGCAGCCGCGCACCCTGCTTTAGAGGTAATTTGTTACGTGTTCAAAGAGCGGGCGCGCTGATACGGCCTGGCATCATGTAAGCTGTCTTCCCGTTCATTTATTTAGTATTGAAGGTTGCGTAATCTCGAGTTTCAGTGATCCGTTGGAGCGGGAGGCAGATGATGCATTTACTCCCCGCTGCCGGCACTTTTCAAGATAGCGTCATCCCAGCGTGGGCGACGCTATCAGCTGCGGGGGCAGAGTGCCCCAAAAAGTGTGGCTGACTTCACTTAATCTGTACTGTTGATGTGGCATGAAACCATATCATTCGTCGCCGACTCCCAAATTCATCAAAATGAATTGTTTTCTCATTCAAGTTGCTTTCTTCAATTGCCCGATAATTGGGAGTGTGTTATTGGGAGTGCCTTATTTACACGTAGCCGCAGTACGAGAAGTTGCGTGAAGCTTGGCTCGCGAAACATTGCACCGGCAAACAGCCATCGGCTACAACTCAGGTATGCAGAAGCACAGATGCAAGGAAGATTTCTGCTACAGCGCCGAGACTGCGACATTCGGTGAGTAGCAAAAAAATGCGCACTGAAACGTTCGCCCGTGCCCACTGCCCGGCTAATGTCATGACGGTTTGGTCTATGAACTTGTTGATGCTAGATAGTGGCAAGTTCACTGGAATGGAAAAGGAGAGGTAAGAATTAAGCACATTAAAGAAACGCATGGCATATGGTCATGTTTGTGTTATGAATTATTGCACTGGATTACGAAAAAGAAGCAGTGAGAAATTGTACACTGAGAATACCGATAAACACAGTGTGACGGAATTTGATTGAAACGTCCAAGAATTTAGAAGAAAGAAAAAAAATTGAATCCTTGTGACGGTACATCACAGTTGCCGTAGGCGTCGAAGACTCTATAATGAAATTATTTTTGAACAGCTCTGATAGCATCCACGCAGCAATGGTTGCTTGTGTACTGTCAAATGCTCATATGCTGCGGCCTAAAGCTCACGGCACGGTGCTAAAACACGCACGCAGTGGAAGCGAAACATTGTGCACAGACATGCATACAGAAGCGCAGTCACTCACTGCGAGCCCGTGCGATCGCTGCATTGAGGCTTCATTCTGTTATGCTCCATTTGGTTATACAGACAGCCCACTATAAGAACATATTTCACCTAGTTTGCTCTCAGCATTTGCTTACTTTTCACGCAAGAAGCCGATTCGGGAGACTCCGTCGTGGCAACAGTGCGCAGTGGCGTTCACTGTAGGCATTTGGTAAAGAGATAGCGTACGTCTGTAAATGATTCTGTGCTTTCAGTTTGCCCAAGATTATTCTTTCGACAGCAAAGCCTTCCCTCGTTTTGAGAGTACTTACAGAAATGTCCATGAGGATTGCCACGTAGTGTTTTTATTGAGCGCCATAAGCCAAACCTGTGAGGAGCGCGCCACGTGATCCCTCATACTATGCAAGGGAGGTGCATCCGACAGATGGTGACTCCGTAAGTCCTTGTCCCCAATATTGTAAAAATTGGTATCATTATAAGTGAGTTCGACTGATGAAGCGTTAGCCTCATCACGGTCTTTTTGGAAGATGGTGTATTGATGAAGAAAGTTTGTATGTTAGTGGTTTTGAGATACGGTCTCTTGTAGGCACAACACCTTTGAATTCAATTGATATAGGAGTTCTTTTATGTCATCGAGATCGTGGAAAGTACATCTGGCATTCCGATGCAATATTTGGCTATCCCTATTGATATTAATTTGTGGTGCGTGTCTAGGAGAGAAAAACAGGCATGTGCAAATACCGAATAGTACATTTCGAATCGACTACCGATTCGAATCAAGAAAAGCCGAATATCAAATCGAATATCAGATGTTAGAAAATTTTTCACAAAATTTGATGCTAACAAACTTTGGGCAAGAAAAAAATAGTGCTGCACATGCTTCGGATTGGTAGTCTCCTAGCATTGCATAGCAAGAATACAGCAAGCTGTCAGTAACTTAGGTAGATAGAAATCAAGACAGACAGTACGTTCTACTCTTATTAAAGGAAAATTAGTATGCCAGCACTGATTAATGTTCCGTTCTAGTACATTAAGGTACGTACAATACTGCTTTTTATCCATAGAACTTCTGTTGAATAGAATCAAGTGCTTTTTCCCTCTGAAATTAATCAGTTAGGACCTTCTGTTGCAATGAATACCAATGAAGCTCTCAGCTTATATAGTGAACCTGCATTTCCAGTTTTTCTCCAAATAAAGAAGGGCTATCCCAACTTTACGGGAGGTGGATTATCATAAGGCAATTTTACGCTACAAACGAAAAGGCCATGCATCACGTGACTCTATGACCACTCGGTGCGTAGTCAACACTGACGGTAAAGAGCAGGTGCGGTCCGTGCCATTTCATTATCAGGTTCGGTGTGATTTGCCGCTGGCCAAAGATTGTAAAGTTTGGAGGGTCATGGCAAGTTCGTGCAACGCTTGATTCCTCCCCCCCCCACTCCCTCCCCTCATAATCTGCGGTCCACACAAATGCATGCAACCGTGCATGACACCGTCGCGCCCTCGGTGTAAATCCAATGCTTGTCTTGTGACGAGTTGCTCAAAGCCACAAAAAGAGACCGACGTGTGTCTATGAACAGCGCCGGGAACAAGAGGCCGCCATACGGTATGTGTATCACGAAGATGGCAGCTGTGAACAACTTTGGTGCCATCCTGTACATTCGCTTTCATTTGTGAGGCAGTTTATCGGCTTTCCAAATGTCGGGTAGCTGATGCGTAATTTGGCACCAAACCGTAACTTGAGTCACCAATACCCGACGAAACAGCACTGATTAGGCCTAATGGTCTAGGCAGTGTGGCCATGACAAAAATTTGCCTCTGAGCGATGTGGTAACGGGCCGCAAGCCGTCATGGAATGCTTGCGCTAATATGTTCGTGCGAGTGCCTTATTAGTGATCGTTCCCAAGATTCGGTGTGCGGGTTAGATTGACAGTTGTTGAAGCGGCATGAAGTTCATCACTGCATATCCAACACAATTGCATGCTAATTGGGCCGATCTTCACACATGCTTTCGCACTTTACAAAATACCAGTGAGTAAAGTGGCACTTCGTCTTTTGTAGCAGTTTTCAGAGCAAAAAAAAAAAAAATCGCAGTTCGGAGCAGAAATATATTCCTACGTAGTAGTGACGTTGTTGACAAAGCATCAGTAACAGGCACACAAGCCAGGGAATCTGTGCACTCCCTTCTTGTCAGTAGGCTGTGGGAAGTTAGCGATGGAAGATGTCTTCTGCGGATCAGGGCGGACTCCAAATTTTCAGCGCTCCAGCAATGGACAGAGACACAATTCAAATATGTTAAAGAACATATATGTTAAAGAACATTTATAAAAAAAAACAGCAAACTACCCTGACACACCATAAACAGTATATACACACGAGACACTCCAAGAACTAGCTATACCCATACAAACAAACAAGCCTGCAACTACATATCATTCCTCCACTCGACTAACCAATGCGAGGCCACGAGCAAACGAACGTTCTGACCGTTGCCAGTCGTGCCGGACTCCGACCCAGCATGGCAAAGGACGCTGGCATGCGTGGTTCTGATGCAGTGTGGGCGTCGACCTACGACAAGAGCGATGAGGTTGTGGTCTTCCGCAGAGACCCGCGTGGCACAGGAGGCGGTCTGGGCCAGTTGGCCGTTATGCCGCTGGAGTTGTCGTTGGACAACTCACGAACGTCCCCTAGTGGTCAGTGGTCCCCGAAGCTGCTGCCTCCCTTCTCCAGAGCACAACTGGAGATGCCACTGTCTTCCTTCTCGACCCCGTCAGCAAGGCCCCGCTCACCTCTGCCTGCGTCTGCTCTTTCTTAATCTTCTTTTCTCTTGCGCTTCACGTGCTTCTTGCCCGCGGGTCCCTTCTCCATTTCGTCAACCGGAGTCTTCGTCTTTTTCACATTATTGTACAGCTTTACTGGTGACTCATGACATAGGCCCTCATTTCAAGAGTTTTTTGCACAAAAAACTGCTCATCGCACGCTTGTCACACCAGGTTCGAAATGAACAATCACAATGCCACTCCATATGTCCACTGTCCATACATCACCTCATGGCACCAAACAATTAATCTCTTTATTGCACTTAAACATAACTCTCTGCACAGCAAAATACAATTTACACTTCTTGCTGTCTTGTAAATTAATGTCCGAACCTAAGTAACTCTACTCAAAAAGTCTGCACCCACGTTTTCTGTCCCTTTAATATATTTGACATGAAAACAGTACCCTTTCAAAGTGAGGCTCCACCTCATTACTCTTCCGTTTGTTAAATTAGCCTTGCTCAAGAATTCCAACAGCAGGTGGTCTGTTTGTATTCTGAAACATCTGCCAAACAGATAGGTATGGAACCTTTTGACAGCCCATGCCAATGCCAGGCATTCTTTCTCCACTGTATAGTAATTTCTCTCCGCATCATTGAGCTTCTTGCAGGCATAAAATTTTGGATGTAAAACCCCGTCCTTTTCTTGCAAGTGCACCTCTCCCAATGCCTTGTCAGATGCATCAGTGCGCAACATGAAATCATCCTCCATATTTGGGGCTAACAGGATTGGCGGTTCTGCCATTATTCCCTTCAGTGTTTCGAAGGCTTTACTGTGTAATGAGCTCCACTTCACCACATTACTAGCGCCTTTTTGGTACTGTTCGTTGCTCCCCCCCCCCCCATCACAAGACCTCACATATCTCTTCACGTCACTCTGGAATCTGGGCCAAAAGAACTCTTCTGTAATCCTTGCTAGCGTATTTTTTATGCCCTGGTTACTAGCCATGACACTATCATGCCCTAATCCCATCACTGTCCCCCTAAAGGCCTTAGGCACAATGAGCTGCTGAGCCTCTCTGCTCGAGCTGAATATGCATCTTCTATATAAAAGACCATTGTGCATAACAAACTCAAACGTAGCGCGGCTTCTTTTCCTTTTCACTAATTCTCCTATGTTGTGGCACGATCTGACTGACTCGTCCTTCTCTTATTCCTCCATGAAATCAGCGGGCATGATTTTTAACCACTGAATTGCAGGCACTTTCAGGGCTGACATGGGTGTCTTGCTCTAGGTTTGGACTCCGGTTCGTACAGCCGACAATATAACTGGACGGCATACCTCAGTTGCCACTTCTCATGAATTATTGATGTACAGCTGTTGCTTGCTCACTTCTTGACATGGTTGTTCACCACAGTCATTCATTTCTCTTGCAGCAATAGCTGTACTTCCCTTCCAGCTCCAATCTGGATCATCCACTCTCAGTACTCCAGATACATTTCCTAGACTTAGATTCTATAATGGCTCTTCAAGGCATTTTGCCTTAAGCCACTTGGTATAATACGGCGTGGAGACTTGGATACAGGCACCAGGTAGATACCTCACTGTGTTGTCAGCCAAGGTAACTTGCGTTAGCACGCCTGTCAGATCTTTGTCACGTACCAAGCTCCTCTTCACTAAAACTGTATTTGTGCAGCTATCTCTTAGCACCGTTGCCCGCTGTCCGTGAACCTCTCCTACAACAGGTAGAGCTTGTTCCTTTGGGTCTCGTTCTTTCCGCTTTTCTCCCGGTACCTGCTGGCCCTCTTGAGCCTGGTTAACCTCTACACAGTTCGGTTGCGAGTCGGTTTCTCCACACTTGCCTATTATGCATGCTGTTTTTTGTGATGTGCCAGACCTACACTCATTCTCATGGTGTCCCTTTCTATTGCATAACTGACACACTATTTTTTGGTGGGAGCAGCTGTTCCCTACTTGACAGTTAACGGCACGGTGCCCGGTACGATTACAGAGGAAACACCGTAATTGGGGGTGGGCGCACGGTTCCCTGAGGCTCGTATTTTGCTTCATCTACTTTCTTTCTGGCTAGGTCATCTTTCACTCTTCCTAGGTTTCTCAGCCCCTGTGCCTCTAAAAATTGATCAGCGTGTTTGGCTAGATTGTTGAGTGAATCTAACTTTCTCTCTTTTAGGAAGACACCCAGATTATGGCTACAGCAAGCTAAGAATTGCTCACTGACCATGCAATCACGAACCCCCACATAAGTCTTCGTGACATCGGCCATTTCCACCCACCAGTCAAAATAATTTGACAAGCAGCACACAAATTGCTTTCCCGTTTCTGCGTCTTCCGGCTTTCAGTTTCGGAATCGTTCGCGAAAACCTTCCGCTGCAAGTCGGAATCTTTGTAGTAGTGCCTTCTTAACCTTGTCATAGTCTAGGAAGTTGGAGGCGGTCATCCTCCTAAAGACACTCAGTGCCTCGCCTACCAGGCAAAAACTTGGGCTGTGGCCCGTTCACTCCGGTCCCAGCATTGTCCGAGGGCTATCCTTTCGAACCGGTGCAAGCATGCATCCAAGTTGTCCTGCTTTTCATCGAATGGTGCCATTAGCTTACGTCGACAGATTCTGTTGGCTTTTGGAGACTGCGAGCCGGAAGACAGTGATGCCAAACTCTTGTCATCACGGTGACACTCCGTTACTTGTGCCAGTTTCAGTTTGAGTTCTAAAATTCCCTTCTCCCTAGCATGCACTTTCCGCACTTCCACACGTTCGGCCTTGCATTTTTTTTTTTGGAAGATCTCTCTCTATTTCTCACTAAATTTCAGGGCTTCGTCCTTCGAAAAATTCAACTCTTTCACTAATCCTAGTCTTGTCCCAATCCATTTCCGGATGACAAAAACTTCCTGATGGGGCAGGAAAGATCAATCCTGGCAGGCTCGCCAATCGTCACAAATTTTAGCACTCCAGAAATGGACAGAGACACAATTCAAATATGTTAAAGAACATTTATCTTGAAGAAAAAAAATAATGAAAGAGAAAAAAAAACAGCGAACTACCCTGACACACTATACACACACGAGACACTCCAAAAACTAGCTATACACATAAAAACAAACAAGCCCACAACTACATATTGCTCCTCTGCTCGACTAACCAACGCGAAGTCACGAGCAAACGAACGTTCTGACCGTCACCAGTTCCGTCGGACTCCAGCCCAGCGTGGCAAAGGATGTTGGCCTGCATGGTTCCAACGCAGCGTGGGCGTCGACCTCCGACGAGAGCGATGAGGTTGTGGTCTTCCGCAGAGACCCGTGTGGCACAGTAGGCTGTCTGGGCCAGTCGGCTGTTGTGCCGCTGACGTGGCCAGGCGATTGCTTTCGTGGCATGGGACAGCAACTGGTTACGGCAGCATGGGGCTGGACTGGGACCGCGGAACACAGCCACGGCGACACAGTCTAGGCTCAGGAGCTGAAGTTGTTGCTGGCCAACTCCCGAATGTCCCCTCTCTGGTCCGTGGGCCACAAAGCTGCTGCCTCCTGTCTCCAGAGCACAGCTGGAGATGCCACTGTCCTCCTTCTTGACCACGCCAGCAATGCATAGCTAATTCTACCTGTGTCTCTTTTTTCTTAATCTTCTTTTCTCACATGCTTCACGTGCTTCTTGCCTGCGGGTCCCTTTTCCGTTTCGTCGACCGCCACCTTCGTCTTTTTCATATTATCGTACAGGTCTTGCCGGTGACTCATGAAAAGTTGTTGACAAATCGTAAGGAATAGGCACACAAGCCAGGGAATATGTGCACTTCCTCCTAGTCAGTGGGCTGTGGGAAGTTAGCGATGGCAGATGTCTTCTGCGGATCAGGGCGGACTCCAGATTTGCTGATGACATTGCCCAAAAGCAAAAGCTCTACGAAAAAAAAAGTGCATCAATACTTTCGGCGAAATGAAATTCCGCCAGCTGCAAAACTCGTTCAAGATGTAGCCAGTGACAGTGACATGAACATGCCCAAAATAGGAATGCAAACAATGCAAAGGCTGCTTAATGATATTGGCTTTTCCTTTTGAAAATGGAATAGAAATTGTGCCTTCTTCAAGAGAAATGACGTCATCATGCAGCAATGGCAGTACTTGCGTACCATCCGAGAACTTCACACTAAAAAATGGTACATACGCGAGTCGGTCCATTTTATAAGTTTTGTAGCGCATAGATGAATAAGTAAATTTTTTTATTCACCTAGCGACCTGTACCACAAGAACACTGCTCTCGAGGTGCAACAGACGCGACGCGCATTTGGCTGCAATTACGTGGCATCGTAGAGTATGCGCCATCACGTCCAGCCCAATCCTCTTCAGTGAGGACATGGTAGCGTCTAACCTTTCAGTGCTCACGATCGAAAGAAACACAAGCATTCTTGCTTTATAATGCATTCATGCATTATTTCAGCAGAACACACATTAAAGTGGAAGTTACAAATGCCATTGATTTTTGCAGCCTCGCGTCGTGCATCAATGCATTTCGACGGTAGCAATGCTGCTCACAGCACTCAGCTGGCCAGCGTATTCATGATGCATTACACGATATGCGTTGGTTGTTGGGTAGCACGAACAAGCAGCCCCTGCGCATTGTTTGATCATATTAGCTGAACAGTGCCGATTGTCTCATTGCTTCTCCTATCTTGCGAAAATGTGGTGTTTCTAGCTGATGACATGATTCAATTAATTTTTATTGTTTGTTTGTTCTTGCAGACCAAAATACTACTCTGACGAAACTTGGGTCAATGCCGGCCCTACAAAGGAGAAAGTATTGGAGGACGTGAACGTCACCACAGGGGAAGATGCTTTTTGGCAAGGTTTAACAACAGGGCTTCGCACACCATGCGGCAAAGGTGGCAGGCTGATCCAGTTGCACGCTGGTAGCAAGAAAGGCTTCTTATATGCTGTTTGCCTGGTTTTCTGAGCAGCAAAGGAACTGCTAGCTACCACAAAGAAATGGATGGGCTGCACTTTGAAAAGTGCTTCACTGAATAGCTTTTGCCTAACACCAAACTGTGCAGTGTTATAATAATGGATAATGCCCCTTTGCACGTTCACCTTGAGAACGTTGCAACGTCGTCAGCACGAAAGAGTGACATTCAGTCTTGGCTCACAGAGAAGAACATCACATTTTGCCAGGGCCAATTAAACACAGAGTTATTGGAGCTAGTGAAGCAACACAAAAAGATAATTTCCGCCTATCACATGGATGTTGTCACTAAGGCTGCCGGTCATGACAGCGTGAACCTTCCACCATATCATTGCGAGTTCAATTCTATCAAACTGATATGGAGCCAGGTGAACGGTTACGTCGCTGATAACAATACAACATTCACCCTTGTCGGCATTTAAAAATTGCTGCATGAAAACATCGATCTTGTGATGACAGACAGGTGGCTTCAGGCATGTGCTCATGTTCAGAAAATCGAAGAGGAGTTCTGGCAACATGACAACCTCACTGACGCAAGCCTCGACCAGCTTCTAAATTCACTTGGATTGGATTTGAGCAGTGACAGAGTTGCGAGTGCCACTGACATGAACAGAGTGGAAGAGCTCACGTGAACGTGAACACAGTCGCAGAAGCCACCGCCACATTGTGTTGCGTACTTGTGCATAAGTCACGCGCTTTTACTAATGCCACGGCATTATAATTGTTTAATTCTAAAGTTTTACATATTAAAGACACAATATGAGGAGGCACAGTTCAGTTTAGAATTAAACATTTTCAACCGGTCTATGTTACTTAATGTGCACCTAAATATAAGTGCATTCGTGCTTTTTGTATTTTGCCCACAGCAAAATGTGCCGAAATCCTTTGGAAATAAAGTCTGTTTTTGTAGAGGGGTTTACTTTAGTGCTTTGCAGTGAAACATCGCATGGCATGTCACTGTGCTGCATTGCAGCACAGTCTGCATGTGTGTGTGTATACACACATACACATACACACACACACCAGCAAAGCACATAATCAAAGGCATTATCGAAAAATGACATACATAGTATCTTTTGCAGACGAGGTCAACTGAAAATTGAGTACTTCTTTGCCGAATCCCTAAATTTTATTATCACTCACAAATTATACCACTGTTACAAATTATGCATATATATAATGTATGTATATCTTTCGATAAAGATTATACAAGTTTCATAAAGCCTTACTCTAACTTCACACAGATATACATATTCACCGCATGTTCACATGTCAACGTTATGAACAATGCGCTTTCACGGAATGCGCCGGTGAAACCGAAACCCCGGGTGAAATGGTCGGATTATTTGGCATAGTAACACAAGTTAATAGGCTCCGCCCACATAGCCTTGGCAGTGCTGCTACAGAAAGATGTCGCCAGGTGTAGAGCCCGCAGGCTCGGAGGACTGCTGGCTTTTCTTGCTGGGTGGCGAAACAGCACTAGCTGATCCTATAGTGGGGGTGATGCATCTGCCACCAGTTCACTCTGCGTGGTCTGAATGGCCACCGAGAACCGTTGTGGTACGGCCCTCTACCGTGCCATTTCAGAGAATGAAGGCCTCTGTAAAAACTAATTTGCACACTTCTTTCAGAGAAATGTTTTCTTTGACTTTGAGGGTGATGGTTTCTCTCATCCACAAAGAACAGGAGAGAGATTATGCCGGGTGCTCACCACAACAGTTTGCACAGTGGGGTGGGTCATTGCAGTTGCCCCAGGGTGGTCATGCGACGCGCACTTTGAACAGGCGGAATGGCGCTGGAAGCTCTGAGAGCTGTAACCGAATATTTGGCGCTGAAATCAACATTGTGGACTTGGTATGTATGGTCTGACATTGATTTTGATATAGCCCGTTTCTATGCGTTCGGGGAGTGTGGTTGTACAAAAGATGAGAATGACATGTTTTGCCATAATTTCCTTGTCATCTCATCATATCTTAATTCATGCGCATTCGTGACATGTTGTTGCTTCCAGCCCTCTAGGAGCTCTGTCTCAGTCAATTGTAGCAGGTTCTGTTCTGAAACTACATCTCGTGTGCTGTTGAGGGAATGAAGAGGCATTACTGAAATAGGGGTGTTACCAAATGAAATGAGAATTGTCAGTTTGTCACTTTGTCATGAATTTCTAGGAGAAGGTCGCCACTGGCCATTTTCGTAACTTTGCATCCGAGGCCCAGAATGTCAGTGAGGCACTTCGTGACAACAAAAGGTGATAGTGTTCTTACAGCCTGTTGGGGGGTTTCTGTATGTATGAGGTGGAAACATGTAAAGATTTCTTTGCTGTTGACGAAAAGGTCAAAGATTCATCCAAGCTGCCTGATCGCACTCTTCCGAAAAGAGGGCGATCAGGCAGTTTGGGGAATTACTTTGAAGCCATAAAAATAACATAATTTTGGCACCTGTGCCAGCTGCCCATGACAGAGCCCAACAAGAGGATGCGACAAGATTCTCTATATACATAGCCTGCCAGCACCAGCAGTACACAGCCACTATAAGCTAATATGAGATAACCTAGGTTGGCTATTTCATAGAAGGTTAACCCTTGCTGCTAGGAAGATAGGACGTAATACAGAAGTGAGTAGAATACAGGAAAGATAGAAACTGATCGAGAAAGATGAAGGTTGAAGAATAGGAGAGGAAAAGGCAACTACCGATTCCCCCCGGATGGGCCAGTCCGGGGGTGCCCTCTACGTGAAGACGAGGCCTCAGGGGTACATTGCCTTTGCCGAAGGCATTGATCGCAGAGTATTGTGATTTTGAGATTGACCCTCACGAGATAATTTGAACTTGACTGGTCAGTATGCATGTGCTTTACCCCAGTAATGACCGCAATGACTAAAGTGTCTGCCTTGACAGTGCTTAGGAGGTCGTGAATGCATCAAAGACACATTATCTCCCACTACAGTAAAACCTTGTTACTACATACCCACTTAATAAGTAATTACAGCTTAAATATAGTCATGATGAATTTGCCAGCTAATGTATTGGCTGACCGCTTAAAGCCATAGTCACTTAATGCATGCCAAACGATTAGTGCGTAGTATTTACGTAATTTTTCGGAGCGTACAAGCGTGGAATCGTCAAAATGTCATGTGCGCAGACCACATATGGCGAAATTACGGAGCATGGACCGTTCCCGGACTGCATTCTCCACCGATAGCAATGTCAAAACATGGTAGCCATGACGTGTTTCCTGTTCCCATAGCTTCTAGCACTTCCACATCGTTGTCATGGATGACAACGTGGGTGATGGGCCTTCCTTATCCGACGTCACTAGTATGTTGACCATCATGAGAGCGTTTGCAGAGAAGTGGGACCTGATGGAGAAACTGGCTCGCAGCCTTGCTGAGTTTGAGGATGCTGTCGTCACTGCAAGGCCGCCACAGTGGCAAGCGATAATCACAGATTTTGTTGCTGCCTGCTTGCAAATAAAACTCGTCTGCGTGTGTGTTTGAGTGAGAAGTAACACATTTTTTTTTTGCCCGGTATGGCTATACCCACTCATCTGCCATTGTCAGTTAATTAGTATAACGCTTAGTGCATACCTGATCCACGTTCCCCACCAACTACATATCAACAAGGTTTTACTGTACAAACATATACTTTCGGCCTGCCTTCATGAGAAAAAATGGCAGCTTACAATTAATAGTTACCACATTTGCCTGATGTTCACACCTTTGTTTCAAGAAAACTTGTCTGAACATTGCCAGTGGATTGAAATCTGATAGTATCAGATACAAAACTGATACCTTCTAGCATCAGATAGACAGGAGACTAAAACCATGTTCGTGGCATTAGCAATTGCCTACTGTTAAAGCCAGCATCACCATCATTGTCATTACAAAATGGAAGTAGGATGTAGGATGCATGGTGACAAGGACAAGCCACTGTCAGGCATAAATTGCGTAAGCTAATTCCAAAGATAAGTTATTTTACATGCTAAGCTAGTGGCAACAGAAACACATCAAATGTTTTTTGCACTTTAGACACTTGCAAGCATCACAACTGCCAATGTGTAGGTGTGGATCACTGTTCTATTTGTGATTATAGTGGAGTGGTTCGAGAAATGATGAATGCAACCAGTCAGGAGGAGGGCAGAATGTTGTGCCCCATAGGAAAACAAAGCTCTCCAAGATGGACATAAACTTCCTTTCTCAGAAAGTAAACGCTACAAGCGTCATCGTACTTCTGATTGGCAACGTTGGAGGCGTGTTACATTCTTCTTTTTTTTTTTCATAAAATCGGGTGCGCATAGATATGAGTGCACATTGTTTTCTACTGTGAATCCATCAATGTTAGCTGTCTGTTATATTCAGGGGCCCACATTAAAATGAGATATAAATACTGCCAAATGAAACAATGGTGTGTCGGGCCATTTTTTCTACTTGTTATTTTAATTTGACTAGCTGTACAATTCTATCCATTCCGTGGCTCCCGTCAAGGTCGAATGAATAGACGTCAACAGTAGGGTCACAAACTGTGGGGGGTTCTGACTAATGTGTATGTTCAAGGCAACGGGGAAGGCGAGGCTGATCCTCTGGACAGAGGTAGAAGGTATTCTGCTTCTGTCGTGTTGTTGGCGCATTGGCAAAGTGGCAAGACATCCTCAATGTATCAAGTGCAGGATTTGCCTTCATTTCGATAGCACTTGTCCTTCCTTTTTGCTGAACCAAATCAGCCAGCCCAAGTGCCAAAATTCTGTCAGATCGGCTGTATAATGCAGACCAATTGGGTATTTCCTCTTCGTGTTTCAGGAACCTCGTTTAACCAAGCAGGACTGCCAAGAGGCTATGGGATGATGGCAAGCATATATGGAAGAAAGCGATAAAGTGTTTGAACAGCACTCACAGTACTAATAAAATGAGGTTGGAGTGGATGAGAAATTGAGAGTGGTGATATGGGAATGTGTCAGGAGCCAAGGTTCACTCACACCTAGGGTTACCAAATGGAAGCAGATATTTCCAGTCCACCTCACTTTCTAAACTACGAGTCTGCCAGGGGAGAATACCGCATAGACTTGTGCAATGAATGCACTGGCATAATAAGTGCACCTCCAACTTTGGTCTTGAAAATTTTTATTTTTGTTTTCTCCCACATAATAATCAAACCTCCAACTTTGCTAGTGTGTAGTCCTATGATCGAATGGCCGTGCTGTAGTTTTCTGGAGAGACTAGAATTTTTTACTCTCGCACATGTGTTTAAAGCAAGCGCACTTAATCTCAATGCCCATCGCTACGTTGTAAATACTTAATGCCACATGAGGCAAAGATCACGTAAATGAAATTCTGCAGCTAACTTATGTAGGCTGCACATCCACGCTAGCAGCAAACATGCCGTGGCAGCACACCGGCAGGGGCAGTGGTTTTGACGACTGAGAAGCTGACGGCAAACACTGGCAGTAAGCATGCAGTACGAACAGGTTGCATGTTATCATAGTCGCTTGGGACCTGACGCAAAGAGTGACCACGATAACGCACAGTCTGTTCTTACCACAACCTTGCTGCCAGTGCCAGTGCAAAGGCACCTTCTAGACTCGAGAGAGAAAAAAAACCTGCAACTGGCTCTCTGCAACAGTTACATTACGCAGTTTACGGACTTTAATCTGACGTAATAGGAGGGTGTGTGTGTGCAATGTGCAGCCAGGCGTGGCACATGGGAGAGTCTAAGTGAAGAATGGACAGCCGGCACTCTGCTCCCCAGCCGGCAGGCCTGCTAGGGAGCAGAGGGTTTATCTACTCATAAAACAGAAATGCCGATCAGACAACAATAAACTTTGAAATGCCGATGAACAGCACAGTCGAGGAAAGAGACGCACACAGCGTGCTTGTCAAAACAACAGGTGCCAAAAAGCAGCAGAGAGGACGAGATATTGTGGATCCACGATCTGGACGAAGCGGTCGGTGACCTGGACGACAGGTCCAGTGGTTCCGATGCGGAGTGAAGTGCAATAAAAATGCTGTTACAGTTTGCAAGTAGTACATGTGTATTTTTACTGAAAAGATAAGCTATCTCATGCATTTTTCAAACCACTACCATCTTACTTTTCAATTTTCGCTGTTTCAAAAATGTTCCCATAAAATTTACCCCGCATAATAAACACACCCCCAACTTTGCTTCATTTTTTTAGGAAAAAATGTGCATTCATTGTGAGAGTATCTACGGTACTTCAAGAGCTAAGGAATGCTAACTACATGGCACCAATGAAATTTCAGTCTTCAGTGTCAACAACTATTGAATTACCTGATGTGTTGGGAGACGTGACTTCGAGTTAGCAAGGGTTTACTGTAGGTCCCCTCCATCCAATCTTGCTACAAGTATATAGCGGTATATTATGATAGATCCATGCCAATTTCGCTAAAGGTACTGCAATTTTATTCTTGACTTTTACCCTAAAGTCAGTCAACTCCAATGTTGTGCTAAGGCAAGAACAGCATTGCATGTTTGTACAGTCTGGGGCTCACCACTGCGCTCGGTGGGTGCCCGGCACTTGGGGCAGGGCTTGGTAGTGGCCTGCACGGTCAGTCGACTGGCCTCATCCCACGAGCTGCCTTGCACCACCGTGGCAAAGGACCTCCACCCAGCTGATGCCTGGACGAAATGTGGCCTACTGCACTACTTCTGCTTGCATAACAATGTGCATGCATCACAATACACCCAAATTTCCCTAGTACCACCAAAATAGAACTAAGGCTATGCATGAAAAGCATACAAAAATGCTAAATGGGTGTACATGGTGTGTTCCTTGCTGTGGTAGAATATAACATGCAAAGAAAAAACATATGTACACAACTTTTCTTCCATAAAAGCAATTCTCGATGGATAATTACAACAGCAACGGGCTTTTAACCCTTTAAGCATCATGGACGACTCCTACTCTGTTACATTTCTTTTTTTTTTTTTCAATAAATGCCAGGACAAGTCTGTCTTATCCACATGCTTGGGCTATACTCAAAGCTATAGGGAGATACGGTGACTCTGATGTTGTTGACAATGGTAGTTTGCAAGGTATAAGGGGGACACTGCACACTGTAGTTGGCACATGCCTGCCCCTCAACCACAGTCCTGTACAAGCTCGAGGAAACAAGGAACAACCACATGTACACTCAGAAAGACTTTATTACGATTGCAACTAACACTTTGAGCAGGTCAGCTATACTTTGTGGGGATGCGCGACTCACGCGCGTCACCAGATATCTTGTTTTTCCCCCCATCTCCTGCAATCCCACTTCTGCGCGACGCCCGCGGCGGTCAATGTGGTTGAAGCGCAGCGCGAGAGATGGCGCGAGTGTTGCGCTGCTACCGGCGGGGTTACTTGGGTGCGGGAGCGGAAGGCGCTCGCTTTTTTTTGGGGTTCGGGAAGCAAGCGGTACGGACGTGCCGTGCCGCGCGTGCGCCGACCCATGCTTCTGCGAGACAGTCTCGCGTGGCCGCCTTGGAATGCGCCACCGTTCGCGTGACTGTACGCGCTAACGACCAGGCGTTGAGATCCAGCATGGGGCGAACATATTCGCTTGCGGTGAGTCTGACTTCTAGATTTGTCGCGCGCCCATCGGCATGTTTTGTGAATAGCAACTCGGCTAGCAGGCATTGATCTATGAAAGGTGCAATAAATGCCCTTGTGATTGTTTGCACTACTGTGTTGTCATTCCTTTGTCTCAAGAGCACGGGAGGAGAGATCCCACATCTGGCTGCCCAACGTGGGACTCTTGAGGCATCGGACGATAGTTTTAACAGTTTTGCTTCGTTCGAGACCTTTGTTTGAACCGAAGCGTAGGCCTAGCGTAAATTTTGATCGCTAGCGTCAGCGGCGTGCTTTCTTGAGCGAGGTGATGGTGGCTGTAGTGTGTTTGAACATGTCAACATGCTAAGCCTTTTCGCAAGTGTTTTTTTTAATGACATTCGTCAGTACGAGAGCCACGTGGTCTGCATCCTGGGAGAGCGAGGCTGAGCGACCGCGGAGCAGTGGCAAGCCTGAAGCGAGTGAGTACGGAAGCCTCGTGGGTGGTCCGAATTTCTTATGTAAATAGCTTCTTCTATCTCTTTGACTCGGATGAAGTCGCGGCTCTGGGAGCCGGTGGCCGCGGGCCACGGGTGCCACTACGGGCTGACTGGTATTGCGGCCTGGCACCGGGCGCTCCGACACCGTCTAGGACGGTGGGCGCCGTCAACTCGGATGCTGTGTGCACCGAGCGGAGTAGGACCACCTCACAGAGCTGACGTCTCCTCGCGGCTGCCTGTCTTGCGCTCCTTTTGGGTGTTGTTTTTGGATGCCGGTTGTTGTCAGGGTAGCGACGCTTTAGGCCTAAGGCTTTACGAAGCTGCCTGTCGCACGTGGAGGGACACAACCTGGTGGACCGTGGCGTTGAGGTGTTGCAATTTGCTTCCCTCATTCTATTTAGCCTCGCACGATTTGAAATTACTCGTTCGACTCAAGGAATTCGCGAGCTTCGTTCACATGAACTTAGCATCTGAGTAGCTGCCCGATCTTTTGCTAGCCGAGTTGAACATCGTACCACGTGGGCGATGCACATGCAGCCTTCCTCTCCCTTGCACTACGTTAGTGTTTGCCGAGTGTGTTGAGTGTACGCAGTGTGAACGGAGTCACCCCTGGTCTGCCGTCACCTGCACATCGTCTGCGCTGCTGCCCCGGACTACGATCGAGTCACCCCGGGCGATGGTGATGCTGTGGCCAGTTCGGCGCAGCGACTTCGGCGGCCTCCTGCATCCAGCTCACAACCCTCGGCGGCGGACAAAAGAGCCGGCGGTCACCGACAGCTACGGCGGCTCTTGCCAGCAGGGCGCATCGGCGTGAGCGACGCTTGCTCGTACCGACTACTGCGTCGTCGTCTCCGGAGTCCTGGCCTGGGATCGTGCCGTCGAGTCGCAAAGCTGCTGCTGTGACCGGCGGACGCCAGCGGTGTACCCAAGGACAGTCGGCTCGCATGTTATGGACAGCGTGTGGACATTTCCTCAGCGCGGCCACTGTTGCATGTACTATCTTGTTCGCGAAGCACAGTTTGATGTTAGACCGTGTTACATGTCTCGCCGGAATATGTAGTGATTTAAGGTTGGGGGGATGTGGGGATGCGCGACTCACGCGCATCCCCAGATATCTTGTTTTTCCGCCCCCCATCTCCTGCAATCCCGCTTCTGCGTGATGCCCGCGGCGGTCGATGTGGTTGAAGCGCAGCGCGAGAGATGGCGCGAGTGTTGCGCTGCTACCAGCGGGGTTACTTGGGTGCGGGAGCGGAAGGCGCTCGCTTTCTTTTGGGATTCGGGAAGCAAGCGGTACGGACGTGCCGTGCCGCGCGTGCGCCGACCCATGCTTCTGCGAGACTGTCTTGCGTGGCCGCCTTGGAATGCGCCACCGTTTGCGTGACTGTACGCGCTAACGACCAGGCGTTGAGATCCAGCATGGGGCGAACATATTCGCTCGCGGTGAGTCGGACTTCTAGATTTGTCGCGCGCCCATCGGCATGTTTTGTGGATAGCAACTCGGCTAGCAGGCATTGATCTATGAAAGGTGCAATAAATGCCCTTGTGATTGTTTGCACTACTGTGTTGTCGTTCCTTTGTCCCAAGAGCACGGAGGAGAAGCCCACAACTTTACATCATTGAAAGTTCCCTTGAAGAGAATAATATGCTAGGTAAAAATGGACTTCCAAATTACCAGCTGGGGTAAAGGCAATTGTGGCCGACTGGCATGGTAAAAACGTGGTTGACTAACCACCTGCAGGAAAACGAGAAAGGTAGCAAAACTTTCCGCACTTGCCGCTTGGTGGGGACCAAAGACACTCGGGCAATGTTGTAGGGATCTCACATGACATGCTTGGTAGTGCTGATAGTGCTTGCACTCCTGTGTGCAACCCGTGTGAAGGTGACTCCCCCTCTCCCAAAATCTGCTTGGCTTGCCTGCCTGTAACGTTTGCCGAGCAAGAGACCACTTTGGGACAGGGATTCCCACATTCCACACTCATTAAACGTTCACCTACACCAGCAAAATTGTGAGAAAGGCGGCTTTGACGAAGTGTCCAGGCAGCTGTAATGGCACACTCTGGCAAGAATTGGCAGAATTCATGTCGATAGGCAGTACGGCTCTGTATGGCTGCTGTCCAGTTGCAGCAGCCATCGCAGTGGGACCTGTCTTTTAATAAGTTTAACATGGTCGGTGTACGTCTTTCTTTGTCATGTCTCACCCTGACCAGACGGGCTTCCGCCGAACTCTCGATTATGTATCTCATGGAGTCCATCGTGTCACGCATTCCAGACAGACGGACAGATTTCCCAGGCAAGTAGCTCTTGAATGCTTATGCTTGAAAACAGTGCTACGCTTCGGTGCACAAAGTTATCAGTAACTGCAATAATAAACAGCTTTATCAATGTGTACTGGCAATGTGAAGTTCCACACTTTGTATAAAGAGACGCATGGTGGGAAAGCCAACTGTTATTAGAACAGTATTCAACTCTTGTTTCCAACGGCGGCCACCATGTAACACCCATAGCAGGGTTCGAGGCTATCTTACACGCGCTCCTGTGTTCCCGTGCATATTGCTCACGGCAGTACATGTAGTTGGATTCTGTTTATTGGGCGTAACCATTGACGGCAAGAGTCGGTCCGCCTCTCGGAACCGCTCGGCTACGCTCGTAACAAGTGGCGACGAGGGAAAAGGTATTCAAGTTTCTCATTCAAGTTTCTTCATGTGCGTCGTCCTTCAGGTGTGTCATTAAATGCCCACTTCTACACAAGTGAGTTCGTCGTTCGTCTAGTGAATTCAACGCAACAGAACTTCGTTATGCCAACGTTTGGCAACCTCAAAGCATTCGATGAAGAAGACGGAGATGTGTGACTCTGCTACACTGAACGCCTTGAAGCCATCTTCATCACCAATGACATTGCAGCAGAAAAAAAGAAGTCAGTCTTTTTTAGTTGCTGTGGGCAGAAGACGTATGCTCTCTTGTGGGATCTCGTTAAACCCGCCCAGCCGGGAGACAAAACTTTGCAAGAAATTATTTCCATTCTGGGTGACCATTACTGCCCCAAGCCATCTGCTGCTTTTCAGTGTTTTAGGTTCAACCCGTGCGTTCACATGGAGGGCGAGTCCGTCAGTAACTTCGTGGCATCACTCAAAAGTCTCTCGGAATATTGCAACTTTGGAATTGAAAGAGCGTAGGTTAGGGCGTGTTGGTATTCCATAACCGAGGTTTTTAGCGCACGAAAAGGGACGAAAGACAGTGGCGAAACGAGGACACACCTCAGGTTTGGAATTGAGCTTGGAAATATGTTGAAGGACCGTATCATGTGCGGTCTCAACGACACAGCTGCGCAGACGAGGCTGCTCAAGAAAGCAGTCTTTACGTACAAAGACACTGTGAAAACTAGATACAATTGCCATGGAAGCTGCAAAGAAAGATGCCGGCGAGATAGTCAGTTACAGCAGAAGTTTACTTCCTGCGCATAAAGTTGTGGCGTCAAATGGGCATGTTTCATGCTACCACTGCGGTGGGAACACCTCGCGACCGAGTGCAAGCATTATGTACAACAACTGCTGAAAGCAGGGACACATTGCTTGAGTGCACAACTCGAAGAGGAAATATGCTTCTTCACAGAAGGGCAAGTCTACAAAACTACATGGCTCCGTGGCTCCAGCTCATAAAACTTCAAGTGGAACCTGCCAAGTCAACACTGTTGACAACAACGCACCTGCCAATGTCTTTGACATGTGGCCAGTCAACACCATCACACCTTTGCCACCCTTCACCATGACCATCAGCGTTTGCGGCAAGCCACTCTGTATGAAGCTGGACCCCGGTGCGAATGTTTCTGCCATTTTTGCAATAAATTTGTTTTCAGGAGCTACTACCGTTAGTCACAGTCATGCCATCGGACGTGCTCCTATAGAGCTACTCGGGTGAGCTCACAGAAGTTGAAGGCAAAGCAGATGTCGCAGTACAGTTCCGCGGCAGAAAAGCTGTCCTACCCTTTTTCCTGACTGGATGGAGAAGGTTCACCAACACTGTTAGGTTGAAATTGGATTTGAGAACTGGGCACTGACATTGCTGTCTGGGAAGCAGATGTTTATGCTGTTTCTGATGTTAAGGATGTTATTCAAGCATTTCCTGAGGTATTTGAACAGAGCCTTGGAACTTCCAGGGGCCCAAAAGCCACAATTCAGGGGCCCAAAAGCCACAATTCAGGGGCCCAAAAGCCACAATTCATGTTCCACAAGATGCGGTACCGAAGTTTTTCAAGCTATGCCCTCTACCCTTTGCCCTGAAGGATGGCGTCTCGCAAGAGCTTCAGCGCCTATACAGGAAAGGCATTCTCGAGACAATTGCCTCTTCAGCTTGGGCTGTGCCTATTGTTCCAGTGGCTAAAAAGAATGGTGCATCAGATTTTGTGGAGATTTCAAGATTACTGTTAATCCTGGTGGCCAGTTGGAAAAGTACCCAATTCCGAGAATTGAGGACCCTTGGGCCATGCTGTCTGGGGGTGAAAAGTTCACCAAACTAGATTTGAGGGATACCTACCAGCAAATAGTCCTTGACAAAGACTCTAGGAAGTATGTTACTATTTCCATACATATGGGGCTATTACAGTATAAATGTCTTCCTTTTGGCGATTCATTGGCCCCAGCCTTGTTCAAAAGAGAAATGCAGAACCTTCTTCGAGGACTGCCACATGTTGCAATGTATTTTGGTTACATCCTTGTCACTGGCCTGAATGATAGAGAGAACCTTCGCAACCTCAGTGCTGTACCTACACCTGCTGCAATCTTCATGCTTGAACAAGCATACCTGGGACTCTTGTGATCAGCTGTTGTAGCACAGGCTATGAAAAATTATCCACTTTACACCAAGAGCGTAAAGGGGTGTGCTACATGGCAAGCTTACCAGCGTACCCCTCAACGCATTCAGCCACACCCTAGCCATTTCCACAGTCACATAGTTCTTGCTCTCCTGCGAGGAGAAGGGCTTCCAGTCGGACCAGAGAGCAATCCATTCACAGCAAGGAGCAGTGAACTTAGCCCCCATGAAGGTTGCTTGCTGTGGGTTTCCAGAGTTGTTATCCCAAAATCTCTGCAAGGCAAAGTCCTGACTCTTCTTCATGCTGGGCATCCTGACATTGGGAAAAGCAAGTCAAGTGCCAGAAGCCAGTCTGGTGGCTGGGAATTGGGGGTGACATTGCCAAGAGTGTAAAGGGTTGAGCTACATGGCAAGCTTACCAGGTACCCCTCAACGTATTCAGCACACACCCTAGCCCTTTCCACAGAGGCCTTGGTCAAGGCTTCAAATTGATTTGGAGGCCCATTCTCGGCACATACATTTCTCATCATTGTTGACGCCTATTTAAAATGGGTCGAAATTTGTCCAGTGGCATCAACATCAGCAGATGCTGTCATCACAGCATTGTGTATAGCATTTGTGCAGCATGGACTGCCGGATGTCATTGTGTCCGATAATGGACCCGCCTTTGCAAGTGAGCAATACTTGGAATTCCTGACACGGAATAGAATACGTCGCATGCTTCTACCACCCTACCATGCAGCTTCCAATGTTGTGGCAGGGCATGTTGTACAGACTGTTAAGAACAAGATCAAGAAGAATGGTTGTGAATCCTTTCAAACCCAAATTTCAAGATTCTTATTTCCTTACAGGACTGCACCACATGAGGTTACTGGCAGAGCACCATGTGAAATGCTCATGGGAAGGATATTCAAGACACCTTTTAATGTTCTTCGCCCAAGTTTACGCACTTAAGTCCAGATCAGACAGCTTAAGCAGAAGCTGCATGCTGACAGAGGGTGCCATTCTTCTCAACTGCTATATGTGGGAGACAACACACTTGCAAAGAACTTCCGCCAAAGCCCACCGTGGGTACCTGCACGTGTAGTGAGAACCACAGGTCAGTCAGTAGCTACCGTCCGTCTTGGTGATGGCACTGCCTGGCATAGCCATGGCGACCACCTACGTTTTCAACATCCAAATGTGGCACCACTGGAGCCTGAACCTCATACAACACCAGACATCACTAACCGTCCAACATCTGTGTGCCATACTCGTCCAGCTGTTTCTGCAAACTTGGAGCCAGCCGTGAACGTGACTAGTGGCATAGAAGAGACTGCTGTGACTCAGTATGCAGAACAGCTCAGTTGCGAAGAAGCACAACAAGCCGCAAGCCAGTACAGTGCTACTCTCCATGATGTTTTTCTTGAGTGATTTAAGGGGGGAGGAACGTTACGGTTTCGTTTTAGACGGCTGTCCGTTGCATGGCACCACTTGCACCACCCTATTAAAGGCGGAGAAAATAAACCAACACGCGATCAGTTGCAAGCAATTCCAAGTGTACGGTCATGCTGCAGTACATGTCGCTGGTTTCTGTTCATTGGTGTAACCGTTGCCGCCGACCGCCTCTCGGAACTGCTTGGCTACACTCGTAACAACAGCCTTCTCCCTTTGGCGCCCAAGTAACACCACCGTTAGGAGGCGTTAGCAGCACAACACTTGCACAATCTCTCGTATTACTCTGCAACCACACTGACCACCGCCGTAAAGCCACACAGCAAAGCGGGATAATAGGAGACAGGATCCATGCGGGGAAAACATCAGGGGACGCGCGAGAGTCGCACATCCCCACAACCCAGGAACAGTGGGCCCAACGAAGTGGCGCAAGTGCCAGTGTGGTATCCTGTGTTGGCTTCTGGTTTCAATCAACAATTGACTGAACAAAGGTCAGTCAATTGTTGAAGCACTGCAACCAACTGTCAAGAAGTCGCTGCATTCATTTCTTGGTCTCGCGCGATACTACTCTAAACTGATTCTGCATTACACTGAATTGGCAGAACCACTTAGGAAACTTCTAAAGCAAGGACAACAGTTTGTCTGGGATCAGGATACTGAATACAGCTTCCAGACTATTAAGAAAGTGGCTGCATGCGAATTCGGCTCTTACGCCAAACGTGTTAAGACCTACCTGGACCATCGTCGTGCAACAAAATGCCCTCAATTTCGTCCAGGAGATCTTGTCCCAGTATGTAACTTCAGAACGTCCGGTCCTGAATACTCAGGTCCACTTAAGATTTACCGTAGGGTATGGTGCAATACTTTCAAGCTTGAAAATGGCAAACATTGGAATGCATCCAAACTTGTGAATGCCCTGCACGACAGGATTTTCTTGAAAACCTCACAGAAAAGAGTCACTCCAGTGACTAGCCTTCCCTTGATGATTGTCTCCCACCTTTTCTTCCAGTTACTACTGGTATAGGGGATACATTACGTTTCTTGTAGCGTAATCGTGCAGTACGCACATCATTACTGTGGTATTGACCACCATACGAATTGGCCTTTTATGCCAAAAAGTTTTTGAACATTACTTAGGTCTTTAGCATCCTTACAGGGGGTCTATCCCAACTTCTTGGAGTGTGAAGTGCTTTTACGCACAATGTCCAATCCACGACAGCCATAGAGCTGTCTCGAGTCAGGCTCAGGACGAATGAGCCACCCATCAGTGCTCTCCCAGGCGGCATACAGATGTTTGCACTGTCTACTTTTGTACTCTGTGAACTCTTTTTCATGTATGATCTGTGCGTGCAAGTCTGCATCTCATCGTCTTCCCAAGACGGGTACTGAAACTCTTCAGAATTGTAGTGCAATCATGTTCATTTTCAGTTCTCATGTTGTGTGTTTTTCTTAAAATGTGGAAGCCAAAGATGTCCTTTTCTATTGTGTAAAGATGTCATCACCAAACACGTGTGTTACAGAGCTAACATGTGTTCTTCTGTAACTCATGACTAACTTCTGTTGTGAGGAAAGCGAGCAGTGCATTTTCCTCTCAAGGGAGAGGTGATGTGGTATCCTGTGTTGGCTTCTGGTTTCGGTTTTGGGTCGTTTATGTCGGGGCGCCACTCAGTGCCAAACGCTGTAAGTTACCTGCAGCGTTTCCCCTCGCGGAAATAAAATGATTCTTGGTCTGGTCCCTGACTAAAGCAGTCCGGCTTTTTCTTGCGGTGCTGCGCGCCCCGGCCGTTTAGGCCTCATGCTGTAGATTCTCCGGCCGGCCGCCCTGTCGAAACTACAACAGCCAGCACAAGCAGCCTCACACCGACCCATCATCATGGGAGCATAATGGTGGAATCTCCCTCGTCATGGCTGCCATGTGCTGCTGCATCGGCCAGGAACAACAGTTTCCACTGCAATCTGACACCGAGACAGCAAGCAGGGATGTAGATGATGACAGCAATAGCAAGTCCAGGTGGCTTCACTCATTCTGAAAAATTGCTGGAATGCACTCCACAAACACTTAAAATTCAGGCAGTAGAGGCTGCTGTGGCATCAACGATGCGTCTACCACATAGCTTTATGCAGCAAGTTCATTTTGAACCAAGTTCGCTTGAACCAAGTTACTCGCATCGACTGAGTATTCCCGGTTTGATTACAGCATGTAAGTTGGTTATGCTCGTCTGAACAAAGATGTCTATGGTCCCCTGACATTTCTCAGTTATTCTGCCTGCAGAATAAGTCTGTCTGAATGAAATAAACTTTTTGTTTCGAACTAGATTTCCCAGCTTGGGCAAGTACAGTAAAACTAGCGAATACATTTGCACCCACTAAATGGCATGGCATGGTCATCTTCCAACAAGCGAATGGCAGCTCTGAAGAGCCTTAGGCCTAATTGCATCTGACATTAACCAATGCCCACAAAAACCCCATAAAGGGTTCCAATGAGCTGCCGCAAGGAGATGCAAGCCTAGCTAAGTTGTCTCCACTGGCTGCTGAACATGCAGCTTCCAAGCGGACCTTTGGGACTGCACCCTGCTCACTTCCTAGCCAGCGTTTCCAGCACCTGGCTCCCAGAGCCATAGATACAGACAGGGGAGGCCATTTACATATGCACAGGAAAATTCTGACACCGTCTGGGCTGCTGCACTCACTCGCTTCTGGCATGCTCTTTGTCCTGACGTTGTGGACCCTGCGTGATCAACGGGCCGTACATTTCTTTGGAGAAAAAAATCGCTGCAAATCTCACCATGTACATGAGTTAGGAAACACTGGCGCAGCGTTAACTTGCACTGAAGAAAGCACATGCCCAAGATAGCTAGCAATCACGCTTTTGGGGGAGCTTAACGCTGGTCCAAATGAAGTCTTTCTTGCACAGAACCGACTGTCATCTCGTTTTCCAAGAGCTTGTCCTATGTTGGGAAAGCCAAAATGTAGGAATATGGAAGGATGCCAATAGCACTAGGCCTCAGCAAACCGTACAAGATGGTTCACGCATGCCTGCCCATTAACCTCGATCTGATATGGGATTGCTCAAATTCTTCAAATTAACAGAAATGTCTAATTAAGCGAGCTTGAATTATCGAGGTTTTACTGAATATCAATTCCTTGTACCTATACTACACTGTTATTTTTTAATAAATTGTGCATACGCCTGCACTGATAATTTGCTATTATCGTTTGCTTCAAATCACATTCACAATACTGAAGCTTTATTTGTACCAGGCCCTCTATGTAATACCCCCAAGCAGAGGGCCTTTGGGGGTAACTTGAATAAATAAATTTCAAGAATGCAGCAGGTCCAACGTGTCCTGCTGGAATTTATATGTAGCAAAGCTTATGAGGCAGTGTTCACGCGAAACTTCTCATCTGGCTCAAGGATGCCCCAAACGAGCAGCTCTGCAATGCAGTGCACCTTTGAACAGAACTGGTGTCACACAGGGGTTAAAAGAGGCAAGCTGGCTTTCTGTGCCATTTGTTTGGGGCACCCACCCTACCCTTGGAGGCGCAGATGCAACCATCCATGCAGTTGCGAGGTGGCACGATGCAAGCGCAACGTGAGGCCATCTCCTCCGGTGCCCTGTTTCCTGTCTCATTGCGGCTCTCTGCGTTGTGGCCCTTTCACCCTCTTTATGAGCGGCCAAGGACTGCATATGCAGGCCGGCTTCCCCCCTCTATCTCCCACCACTGCAGGCGAAGTAGTGTGGGCCCCGCAGCCAAGTGTGAGCTATTTGGTGAGAACGTAGCAGGAGAGCAGGTGGCAGCCACAGTCAGCAAGAGAGGGCAAGAGGGATTCATAAAGAAAGCTTTGCAAGTCGTCAAAATAAATTGTTCAAGTATGGCTGCTGATGCTTCTACCTGAACTAAGACGTCATGGAGAACACTGCAGCATCAAAGCAAAAACTGCACGGACGTTGTTTTGGTGACAAGCTCACGGCAAGTCATTTGATTCGCTATCTTCCGGCGCTTCGGGGTGCCAGCGACGCATGCAGCTAATATACAGGGAAGCAAGTTCAAACATAGTTTTCAGTGCCAATACATGCTTTGCAGAGAGCCATCAGAAAAGTGTGCCAACTAGCCTTTGTTGTAATCCGCACAGTATTGTGAAATAGCTGCAACGGAAAGTGGCTGCTATGCGGTTCGCGCGTGGGGGGCATCTCAGAGCCGACAGCAGCACCAGCATATTTGGATGAATTCTCGCTCCCTCTCCGGCACACCGATGCTGACACCTCTCCTTCTAGCCACCATAAAACAGGCGGCTGCCACTGTAGCAGTGCAGGACACCAAAACAAAAATGGCAACTGGCGGAGCAAGCCGAAATGCAGAACGCGATTTTTTCCTCTTCGCGAGCACGTTACGCACGGTGACACAGTTTCTTTCGTATCAGTAATGAACAATATTGTTAATATCGGCAAGTCAGTGGCAATAACGTAGCCATGTTCATGTTCACTTTGAGGGGCCAGAAACAGATGGGCGCGCTTAGCTGTCAGTGACATAGAAATGCATGGCGGGCATGCTGTGGAAACTCAGGCATTTGTCTTCACTACTATCCTAATCCGGCACGTTTCCGCCAAGGATGGGCGAATATCTTAGCTGTGTTACACAAGCGTCGGCATATGAATAGGGTACACTTCTAACGTATCAGTGTAAACGTGGCTACTATTATTGCCGCTCGTGATTTGTTGTGTGCCCACGAGTACAGACGAGAAGAAACGAAAGACGCCTTTTTTGTTGTTGTTCACCACAACCATTATAAACCCTACAAATAATAAAGCCAAGGCAAGTTTGGTTGCAGCTTTATTTTTTCATGGAAGTGTGAAAAGTGATGAAAGGAATAAAATGGAGGATCTGCTCAAGAATGTTTGGTGCGTGCAGACCACTTGGTATGTCTTGAAGAGTCATTCGCGTAGCATTCGACAGCGTTCGACAAATGGTAAGCGCGATCATCATTAGCTAGACTTGGCACACGACATATCGTTGCGGCAAGTTCGGGGTGCGATCATTACACGGGAAAGAAAAAAAATCGAATTTTGACAACAAAATTCAGCAGGGCCCTAACCGGTGGCTCTAACCGAGAATTGACACATGTCATGCAACATGAAATCTCTACAAAAAGGGTTTCGCAAATACACTACTGACATACCTTGTGCATGCTTTCTCGTGACAACACTAGAAAATATAATGCAGACAAATTCCTAACATCTGCACCTGCCGCAATTCCCTCTTCATAAGCCTACAATACACAGAAGCTAGCTGATATAGATCTTGGAAACGTACTCGGGGAACCTAATCCGCGAATAGATGTTGGCACTACATACTCGATAACACTACAAATGTAGAACTTGTATGTTCAAGAACTTCTCCATAGCAACTTACGAGGGCACTGCCAAAATGGGCTTTCTTTGAGGATGTGAAATTTCCGCACAGAAGGTACAGAGAAAAATGACGGGAAGGTTTTTTTTGTTTACAGTATTCACACAAAGAATAAGAAAAAACAAGCAGCAACAACATCTAGCTGTAAAGTTAACACACAGATTTTCAGCACGTCAGAACGATTGTATATGCGTCCATCCCTTTCGTCTACATCTGCAATTATTCTTCCTTTCTTGCTTATTTTCGTTTGTATTACTGAGAATTGTATTGTGACCATGGCGGTAGCAGAGCCATCAATTTCTTACAAGTGCGAAATATTCAAACCATGTCTGACTGATCGAAGAAGGCACCACTGTAGGTTAAATGAGGCATACCACTCCCAACTCTCTAGCGCTTAGGCTCGCTGCATTCCCAGAAAAACTGCGGGGTCAGTTACCCCCCTCCCCCCCCATTTTCTCCTTCTCATTAGCTCTGGTATAACCGCTGTAGAAAAAGCTGTAGAAGGGATGAAGACACCACTGGGAGCCGTCAAGGTCGCCTGCTTTGAGCGAACCTCAAAGCAGTATTGAGACGGCAGCGTGACTGACCATTCTGAATAGCTGCTCGAGAGCGCTAGCTTTTGGACGCCAAGGGACAAGCAGACGCAACGAGCGGATCACATGCAACTCAGGGCCTCTTAGTAAGCGCTCAAAGCTTTTCCTTTTTTATTTTTACGCACAAGTGTTAAGTGCTGTTCAAATTCAGTAAAGATACATAGTGTACCTAGGCACGCTCAAGAGCGTGTGCATGCGCGAGATTCGGGAAACAAGAGGTTAGGGCCACCGAGAATTGACGCTACGTCGTGCAACCTATGACGATCAGCAAAACCCGCAAGGGGCGGATAAATTAGCGGATCTCTCAGGCATGTAGGGCCCTCCGGGCTGTACTTATCGGCGACAAGGTAGCCTTGCCGCCTGCGGTATTATCTTACTGAGCTATGCCGAATGCTTGGTTGCGGTAGTCGGAAGTTCACATCCCTCCCTCCTTTTTTTTTTATTTTTTTTTACATTCTCCAGTGCACTACATTATCAGGCTTGGAGTGACACCTGACGCTGGCGAAAGATGCCGAGAGCGAGTGGGGCTACACTAATCCAGGTACAACCAAATTAGGAAGCCCCACTAAGCTTGAACAAAGACACTCCCTCACCAGAACAGGAATTGGCCTCCCTGGTGCAGTATTCGGCCACAACCTCCTTAATGATATCTTCAATTAACCAATGGCCCTCAGTCCCCAGTGGCTGGGGAGTACCTGACCAAGGCGGCAGTCAGACTTTCAACGCAGCAGAGGGGGCTAAGAATCTCTGGATCCGGACAGGCCGCCAATGGAAACTGACCCTTGCAACGTTTAACACCCGAACCCTCTCGAGTAAGGCTAGCTTAGCAGGACTCTTCGAAGAACTATCAGACATTGTTCGGGATATTATCTGCCTTAGTGAGATTAGAAGAACTGGTGAGGCTTACACATTGTTGAATAACGGCCACGTCCTCTGCTATAGAGGTCTCCCAGATAAGAAGCAATACGGGGTAGGATTCCTAATCCATAAGGACATAGCGGGCAACATTGACGAATTCTACAGCATCAACTAGAGGGTAGCAAAAGTCGTAATCAAACTCAATAAGAGGTATAGATTAAAGGCAGTACAAACCTACGCTCCAACGTCCAGTCACGACGATGAGGAAGTAGATCAGTTTTATGAAGATGTTGAATTAGTGATGAGAAAAGTGCAAGCTCAATATACTGCAGTAATGGGCGACTTCAATGCAAAAGTGGGAAAAAAGCAGGCGGTGAGCAGGCAATTGGCAACTACGGTGTCGATTCTAGAAATGCTAGAGAAGAGATGCTGGTAGAATTCACTTTTAAGTTTACAATTCAAATGACGCTCAGGAAGACCAACATTTTTTTTGCATGAAATGTTTTGATAATGCATTTGTTGGGACATACTAGACACCCACAATTTTAAAAAATGAAATCAGAGAGGTTGGAGTTCCTGGCTGGTGCATTCGACATGGATTTGACAATTACATCACTATCACTTACCACAGTTTAGCGACCATACTACATCAGCAGGTGCATCTTTGCGAGAAGTTCATGGAGTACGTCCATGGCTCTCCAACTGTGAACATGGAGAACATGCAGGCATAGGCCACCCGTAACACTGTACAGTTCTGATGTAGCCCAACTGAGAAGCAAGGCAAGTTGGTGTAGCTTTCTCAGTGCAGGTCTACCTTCTCGGTTGATGCCTAACAGAGGCAGCAACCCCATTTCACCCAGGTTATGCAAATGCTCTGTCACATTTACTTGAGTGTGCAGTGAATGCCAGAAGCATATTCTGATATGACTATCAGAAGCACACTTTTCGGTGCAATATGCATCTAACTCTGGGCTTTACGCTGGCAATCTTTTTGACGTAGGCAAGAAATTTTCCCAGATAGTTTCCAGTGGCCACCCCAACTACACAGGTGAGCCTATGCTGAATTTCTCTCATAAAGACAACGAGCTTCATGCCGCTGAGCGGGTATGTGTGTTCACCCAGGCTTGGAGGCCATCTTTACTTTCTAGATTCAGGCAGTCACGTCACTCTGAGTTTTGAGTGTTTGTCCTGCTTGTCCGGTTCGCCATGTTTAATACCTATTCGCAACAAGGACCACTTACGGCTGGTTCTTCACCACGTTCCCTGCTGCTGCTGCTGCAGGGCCCCAAGTGATGTCCCTGGAGGCACTGCCGGCAAAACACAAACTGCACAGAGAGAGAACACATCAGCTATTACCACACCTCTTCCCACAATTCCACCACAGACTGACATTGAACATTACAAGGCACTGCACATAAGGGGCACATTGCACACAAGAAATTACAATAAATTAAGTGGCCTCCTTAACTCGTTCATGCACAGAAGCTTATTTCGCTAGTAAAACTGAATTTTTTAAAATTGTGAACATCTGGTAAGAAAATGCTGTTCTCACTAGGAAGAAAAGTTGGGTCACTTTTTAGTCATAGAGAATGAAGTAGTCACCTGAGGTGACCACCATGCATGAAGGGTTCAGTAATCGCCTTATTTTGTGGAAGTCAGCCAAACAGTTCTTATTTCCTAGCAAATACAAGAGGCATGGCGTGCCTCCTCGTTGGTTGGGCTTTTGTACAGCACACCTTGGTAAAGTGCACCTTTTCAGCTGGTGCTTGCAGTCAAGTACAGTTAAACCTCGATATAACGAAGTAGGTAAAATCTGAAATTTGTGTCGTTATATCGAAATTTCATTGTATTAAAATTCAACCTTTTATGCAAATAAGTACAGTTACCGATTGAGTTTTCTTGCACAGAAAGGGGCCAAGGAATTTTCCGAATTATCAGGCAATAGAAAAAAACAAGTTTGAATGAGAAAACAATTCCTTTTCCTGAATGTGGGAGCCGGCGACGAATTATAAGGTTTCATGCCACGTCGACAATACCTTCACATCAGCGGCACAAATTACGTGAAGCCAGCCACGCTTTCACGTGCACTCTGCCCCCGTGGCTGATAGCGTCGCCTGCACTGGGATGACGCTATCATAAAAAGCGCCAGCAGCGGGGAGCGAGTGCTTCATCTGCCTGTGGCTCTAACAAGTCACTGAAACTCAAGATTATTCAAACTTCAATGCTAAATGCGTGGGAAGAATGCTTATATGATGTCACGCTGTCTTGGCATGCACACTCTATTCACATGTGGCAGAGTACCTCTAAAGCAGTGTGCACGACTGCGCATGCGCTCTGCCGCACTTACAGCCAAGCGCAGACATGGCCAAGACGCGCCAGAAATCGTGAGCGCACCAATTTAACCCCTCCCCCGTGCCCCTCGCATGCGCTTGATCACGTTACAATGAGATCACTCCCCTCCCTTATTTCCCTCTGCTCGCGTGAGAAGAGGATGGCACTCGTGAAGCCACCTTCTTGTCTCACCCTCGCATTCTTTCAGTCATACTTAAAGTACAAAGTGTGCGGGGTGCGATAGGATCTTATAACCCTTGGACTTTATACGGAGCATGATGCGGCTCCACTTCAGCGGTCCCTCTTGATGAGCCTCATGCTATTTGAGTGATGCATCTGCAAGCAGCCACTTATAATTCAGTCATTTTGCCATCTGCGTCCACGGAAGTTTCCATTTATTGTCTCAGCATTCCTTGGCGGTGGAAGCAAAATTTTGTTATAATGAAATCGCATAAAGACACACTTCGTTATATTGATGTTCTAAATACATGGTTCTATGAACAAGAGGTTATGAAAAGTTAAATACGTCATTATATCGAGAATTTCATTATATTGAAGTTCATTATATCGAGGTTTAACTGTATATGTATTTTAGTGTTTACATAAAGTTTTGATTTAATTATCTGTGCCGCCTTTATGATGGAGTCTCAGAAAAGAACACATTTCTTTGTTTATTTATTTAAAATACGTTACAGGGCCAAAGGGCATTGAGTAAGGGGAGTTTAGTTACTACAATGAAAGTACAAGCAAACTAGTAAGGAACAGGGTTACTAAGCAAGTGAACATCGAAACATAAAGCAACGAAGTAAATTTCAAAATTTGAAACAAGGTTCCAAAGCAAGTGAACAAAAAAAATACAAAACAACAAAATACATTTGCAAAATAAGCACTAAAAGAGCATTTCAGTGCAAGTGAAGACGAAAATGCAAGAAATCACAAAATAAACAAATTATGAACTTAAACGACTAATCCATGATACAACGCTATTGCGAAAAATTCACTTCAAGCTTGTGACAAAACGTATTCGGAGACAATATATCAGATATCAGAGGCGATATATATCAGTAAATATTGATAGCTATATCAATATATATTGATATCAGAGGCAATATCATTGGGAAGATCATTCCACATGCACATGGCTTGTGGAAGTGCAGATGTGTTAAAAGCATTCGTGTTACCAAAGATGCACGCAAAGCTGAAGTGATTATGTAGCCTGCGTGACATGAAAAGGGGGCATTCAAGATGTAACAAGGCTATTTTATTGCTGTAGACGTACTTGTGAAACAGGCATTGGAGCGACATTTGATGGCGAATGGCCAATGGTTGAAGGGAATGATTGAGTTTAAGCTGAGTCACACTTGGATGAGGGTCATAGTTCCATGAAATGTAACAGGCAGCTCTGCTCTCAACTGCTTGCAAGCATGTTATTAATTTGATAATGAGCGGAAGGGGACCAAAAAGATTTGGCATATTCAACTTGCGGGCAGACGAAAGTTAGATAGGATAATTTGCGAACATTAGAGGGATAATGACGGAGGTTGCGGCGTAAATACCCGAATGTTTTTTAGGCTTTCGTGCAGGCAGCAGAGATGTGATCAGAGGCCTGGTGTAAGGTAGATGCCAAGGGATTTATAAGATGATGTCTAGGGCATCTCGTCTCCTTGTATGTGGTAGGAAAAATTAGAAAGACTTACGTCCAAAAGAAATAATTTTGCATTTGTTTGTATTAAGGATCATGAGCCAGGTGTTACACCAGTTGGAGATAATGTTAAGATCATCTTGAAGGATCAGGTGGTCGTCAGGACAATTTATTGGTGTCACTGATCTCGGGGCCGTGCGGATGTTGGGAGAGATGGAGTCGGGAGACGCAGGCGAGCACAGCTAACAGATTTTAATTTACCCAAACTCGAAATAGAAAAGTCAAAACTCTAAAAGTAAAAGTCAAAACTCAATTGGCAAAAAATAAAACTCCACACTTGCACAGCCAAAACCACGACCTACTGAACTCCAGACCTGCACAGATCTCCCTCCTCCAGCACGCCTGGTCCAGTTTGCCCCTTTTGCCGCTAGGGAAAGAACGTACGAGCAGAGTGGCGCTAGTTATAACCTGTTTGCTGCCGTCTGCTTCTGCGATTTGTTCAGCGCTTGTCTTGCCATTTCGGCAAGCACAAAGCGCTTGTATTGGCAGTAAATGAATAAATTCACAAATATAGAAAAGAAAACATATTTGCGAATGCTTTGCATTTGAATAGTGAAACTAGAAGAGAAGGAGCGGTGCAAGAAATGTAAACAACGAGCATAGGTGGCCGTTGCAATGCTAGATCAACGGCATAAATTTCCCTTTCCTAGCCTCCTTAAGAGACTGGAAAAATTGTTTTAAAAAATTCATAGGATAATCTAGCTTTTTTTTAGTTGATTACAGACAGCCTAATGTCGTAGATGACATTAGGATTTACTGCTGTGTGCCGTAGTGAAAGGAAGATGATCTGGTAAAACTATAGTAAAAGTATTCACGAGTATAAGTCCTCCGCCCGATATGTGCAATAGGCTGATCGATTCTGTTTCAAGGGAAGGTGAGCATATCTTGTTTTTAATATCGTTGGATGTCTAGCTCAGTAGAAAGCTTGCAAAAAATTAAGCGATCCCAGTGCTTTAAAACGTGCTGCACTGCAGGCCTTAATTAAATCGTGTCACGGAATTCTTTTCAAACTAGCTCTTCTGCATGGTACGGCGGCAGCTTAAGATACGTATGCAGTGAAGCTGTGTACGTAATTCACTTTTTGAACTTGTAACTCATTCACAGACAACTTTTAAGAGTTAAAATGAGTGGTAATCGTTCTGTCGTTGAACATTACGGTGGCTTCAAGTTTCTAAAGAGCGCAGAAGCGAATTTTACAATGTGTACAATGAAACTGTTGTGTACGTTGCGAACTCTATACACAATGTGATTTATAATATTCTGCTTGAAAAAAGCAATAGGAAAGGCTATTTAACGCTACTTTAGAGGGCAGCGGACTACACGCTCCGACATTGTTTAGGTTCGGGCAGTCAACTTTTGGAACCAAGTGACCGATCAAAGCCTTGTGAGATCACTGTCGCTGTGTTAGCAAAAATCATGAACAAGACAAGCAGTTCGTCACAACCCAACAGCTGCCGTACTAATTACGCCGCACAGCCGCCCACCGCGTAGCAGACGAACAGGTTATAAAAGCGCCACCTACGGCCGTTGTTTGAACGAAAGTGGGCGCAAGCTGCTCCCATAGAAGCTGGATATCTGTGCAGGTCTGGAGTTCCAGTAGGTCGTGGCCAAAACAATGTTCTTATCCTTGCCTACGTGCGTCCTTAGCGTGTTTCGCGCGAAAGTCTGGCAACCCTGGCCTATGGCTGCACGATAACAAAAAGGAATGCTCGTACAAAGTTCCGTTGTCGCACGTAACTCCAAGTGCGATATGTGTCGGCTCTTGATCCCAGTCAGTGCTCCTGCAGACTTGCAAGCTTTGTTGTCGTGGCATCGACCGGCCAGCTCCTCCGTCTTGGATGTCGGTGCCCTGAACTATGTCGGTGACGTGGCACTGAGCTCTACCTGGTTAGGCCTACCGCCAGGCTCCGCCGCTACTTCTCCGAGTGCCGACGAGAAGCCCTGGGGACTACTGTTCGTGCTGGTCTGCCGAAGAAGGGGGATCCAATTCCTGGAGTGCCCAGCAGCACCGTGGGAGGCTGCAGCAGGTCCAGGGAGCCTCACTCGAACGTCGCCGAGGTCGACAACCACACCCTGATGGCCAGCGTCACGGGCCACTCCGAATCTCCATGGCTCCCGTCGCCAGTGTGAAGCTGGCGCTCCAACCTTCTTGGCCCAGAGCCACATCGATAATCCTAGCTTGGTGCCGCTTCTCCCCCGATCACACCTCGGGTCACGCACCTCGAGGGCTCGTGTTGTTCGGACCGGTCGGCGCACATCGTCCTTTTCTTTTTGTGCCCCATGCCTCTTACATATGACAATTGGTCTGTATAACACGTAGTCATTGGCAAAGATTCTAATACTTGTTGATATGTCATTTGGCAGGCGATTTATTTAGATGAAGAAAAGAAGCGGGCTTAGAATGCTGCCCTGTGGAATGCCAGAAGAGACATATGAAGAGTGAGAGGAGGAATTATTAACCGTCGCTAACTGCTTGTGAAGGGAAAGGAAATTCTAAAGCCACGATAAAGTGAGGTAATCTAATCGAATGGCAAATAGTATAGAAAGAGGCAGCAATGAGCAACACAATCAAAAGCTTTCGCAAAATCAAGTAAGATGGAATCAGTCTGTAGGCCATTGTTCCTGTTGGACTGAAGGTCAGTGGTGAATTCCAGCACAGTTGAACCCGACTCTAATGAACCTGTTTACATATAATTATCCTGTATGTCGAACAATTTCTGAACACAATATAGTTACAATGAGTATATATAGCAAAAATTATGCTTACATAAAACAAAAATAGCAGTGACTCCCCATATATCGAATGTTAAACTGCGAAAAAGTGCCCCTGGAAGTTGGCTTTCCCTCATGGCAGCAGGGAAGCCCGGCAGTGCGGCTCTGTCCATCTGCTCTGCCTACCATGATCCCGCTGCTCTGTGCGAGCCGTCGACACCCTCCCTGCAAAAAAGGATCCTGACCTGCCTGCAGAGCTCACTTAGAGAGCCAATCAGAGGCTCTTGTGCCCTTGTTGTGCAAGATGGTGGAAGAGCGAGTGGTCTTGCTGCTTTTCTGGTTCGTTGCGTTTGTGCCTTGTGGGCCTTCTCCCTCAATGCTGCCGTGCTGGCTAGCATGAAGCAACAAAATTTACCTTTCGCCGTGAAGCTCGAATTCGTGAATCAAGTTGAACGCGGTGAGAAGTTGGATGTTGCCGCAGCGTGCAAGATTCCGAAGAGCACTCTCAGCATGATCTTGAAGGAAGAATAAGGGGAAGATTAGGGCTAAAGCATAGGGACAAACTAAGGGATTAGGGACAAACTTGCGACCCGGTGCCTGTGGCGCCCGACGCGTATGCACGGCAACGTCGAGGGGCCATGTGCAAGTGGTTCATCCGAAATTGCTTTAGACATGTTGGCTTCCACGTGCCCTTTGACGAGTTTGAAAATTGTGATGAGTGCGACAAAGAAGTGTTGACAAATTTTGGAGCGAGCTGTCAATTTCAGGAAGCCATTGACGGATCAATGGTCAATGAGTCTATGAGTGCGGATGATGATGTCACGACCATGGGAGAGCCCGAAAACGAAGACTACATTGCCGACATCATACCGAGCACAAGTGATAGTGGGCACAATGAGGAAAGCAACGACGATCCTTTGCCAACATCATCCGAGGCGATCAGTGCACTCGCACTAGTCCGTTGCTTCTGTGCGAATGTAGAAGTTTGCGGCCTCAGCTGCTCCGACTCTTTAAACAATGTGGAGAAGTGCGTGCGTCGCAGGCAGCGAAATTGCCCAAGCATAAGAAAATACAGGACTATTTCATACAAAACTAAGCTAGTTTCATTAAGGTATGTGCTTTTCATCAGGTATGTTCAGGTATACTTTTCATCAGGTATGTGCTTTTATGACGGCAAATTCTTTAGTGGGCTTATATCGAATTATGCCCTATATCGAACTGATAGACTTTTCTTATAGTTTGATATAACCGGGTTCGACTGTAGCTGTGTTTTGCATGACATGCCCTTCCTGAATCCGTGCTGGTTTGAAAGAAGAAGAAGAAGAAACTTTATTGAAGAATGGTCCGGCAGTTTTTGTTGTGGTGGCCTCGGGTGGCGGCTCGAAGGTTGTAAAGAAGAATTTGTTAGTCTCCAGGTGATTGTTGACGTGGGAGGTGATTATATACTCAAGAAGTTTACAGCAGATGCATGTGAGTGATATTGGACGGTAATTTTCAGGTGAATTCTTATTTTTGGAGTGACTGTTGAGATGTGACATAATATGGTGCTGGATATGACAAAGGTATTTTTTAGCATCTTGGAGTTAATATAGTTACGGTAAAGTGAAGGAAGAAGTTGAATTGGACTAGAGGAAGACGAAGTCTGGCAGTTGCCTGAACGCCTTATACACCATTTGTAAATATACATTATTTTACACTCGTGGGCCTGCTTTCTTCCCGCAACATTTTGGTGGAAGGTGCGGGTTACAACCACGGAACTTCGCAGCGGACGTCATCTACCTGCTGCCACAATGGCAAATCAACCGACACAAGCGACAAAGCCTTGGCAGCCCGTGCCAACGGTCATCCTCACTCATCCGTGGGACCCGGGGACATTTTGTGGCACGGACGACGCTGACGTCGAGGACTGGCTTACAATATACGAGCGAGTGTACGACAACAACAGGTGGGATCCAACAATGACGCTAGCAAACGTGATATTTTATCTGAGGGGAACTGCGAAGCAATGGTACGACACACATGAAGCTGACCTAAAGAGCTGGGATGTCTGCAAAGAAAAAATGCGAGACTTGTTTGGCAGACCTGTCGGTCGTCAGCTGGCAGCAAAAAAAGAACTTGCGTGCCGCGCTCATACGTCCACAGAATCCTATGTCGTGTACATACAGGATGCGCTGGCCCTCTGTCGCAAGGCTGATGACAACATGACCGAGGCAGGCAAGATTGGTCATATATTGAAAGGTATTGCAAATGATGCCTTCAATCTCCTGATGTGTAAGGATTGTGCCACTGTGGATGCAATTATAAAAGAGTGCCGGCGCTTCGAACAAGCGAAGGGCCGCTACGTCGCTCAAACTTTCGACCGATTGCCCAATACCTCTGCAACATCTTCTTGAGAAGACCTGCCGTGGTTCGTTCAGCCCACAGGCCTGGAAGAAATACCACGCATCGTTCGCCGTGAGCTTGAGGCCATGGCCCCGGCTCCAGTTCGTTCAGACTGTCGGGAAAGCGTACCCGCTATCTCCCTTATACAAGCGGTCGTTCAGGAGGAAATAGCAAGTTTGTGCATTCCATCTCTCTGCTCGGTCCGACATACAAACACCTACCAAATTTCTCCAACTGCTCGCTCCCAGACGCAAAGCTTTCCGCCACTCTGTCGCAACCCAGCTGACTGGCGCACAGCGGATGATAAACACATCTGTTTTAATTGTTCCGGTATCGGACACATCGCCCGTCATTGCCACAACCACTGGTCGCTTCCGAGTCACTACCGCCAAGTACCAGACAATCATACTTTCTCGCCCTATACGCCGACTAGGAACATCAACGCTGACAGTGCTCCACCAAGATCCAGCCGCTCCCCGTCTCCGCAAGGTCGTAGGTCCCGTTCACCTCTCGTTCACCGCTCTTCGTCCCCTTCTGCTACTGGCCGCTTCGCTACGGGAAACTAGGCGATGCAGCTCCCGGAGGTGAAGCTGCAACTCCGACCCGGCCCACAAATCCTCTGTTGACCCTGCCTACATGTGGAAACCTACTGGACATTGAAGTTGATGGCGTTCCTGTTAGATCTCGCGTTGATACAGGAGCGCAGCTTTCAGTTATGAGCGCTGCTTTCCGCCGAAGGCTCAAAAAGGTTCTGACACCCGCTGTACCGAGCACTGTGCGAGTCGCCGATGGGAGTACGTCACCTGTCCTTGGAATATGCACAGCACGTGTGACCATTGGAGGCCATTATACCGTTGTTCTATTTATCGTCCTTGAACATTGTCCACACAACCTAATTCTCGGCCTCGACTTCCTTTCGAAACACTCTGCCCAAATTGACTGCTCCGCAGGTATTGTACAGTTGCATCTGCCGCTTCCTGCCGACGCAACCACTTGTGCTTCACACCGCTTATGTTCTGCTGAATTTGCAAGGCTGTCTCCACAGGCGGCTACAAATGTCCTCCTGACGCCCTGTCCTCCCGTACCTGATGGCAAGTACGTCGTGTCGCCGCTTACTGATGTGGTTTTGTGGCGTAATATTGCCCTGCCGAGCCCCTTAATCCAAATTTGCGAAAACTGCGCTCGCGTGCCCATCCTCAATTTTGGGTTTTCGTCACATGTGCTGCCACATGGTATCGCCACAGTGCATATCACTCTTTTGGAAGAATTTCAGATTTCTTTTTTGACCTCTGAATCCTTCCTCAGTACGAACGGACCTTTGTCACCCACTCCTTCGTACTCGACGCCTGCAGACAATGTTTCTAAAATGATCGCCCCTGACCTTCCTTCCGAGCAAACAACAGCTCTTCGTCACCTCTTGTCATCTTATCGGGACATCTTTGATTTGGACGACTGTCCACTTGGGCAGACATCTGTTGTCACGCATCGCATCAACACCGGTGACGCCAGCCCCATTCATAGGCGGCCATATCGTGTCTCTGCAACAGAAAGGGCCATCATACAGAAAGAGGTAGACAGGATGATGGACAACGACATCACTGAACCTTCCAGTAGCCCGTGCGCATCACCGGTTGTTTTAGTCAAGAAAAAAGACAACTCGTGGCGCTTCTGCGTTGATTACCGTCACCTCAACAGGATAACAAAGAAGGATGTTTATCCTCTGCCTCGCATTGATGACGCTCTTGACTTTCTTCACGGATCCCAATACTTTTCATCAATTGACCTCCGCTCCGGCTATTGGCAGATTAGCGTCGATGAGATGGACCGCGGGAAAACCACCTTCGTCACACCAGATGGTCTGTACCAATTTAAAGTCATGCCCTTTGGATTATGCAATGCACCAGCTACATTCGAGCGCATGATGGACTCTCTCTTGCATGGCTTGAAGTGGTCTACATACCTGTGTTACCTCGAAGATGTGATTGTGTTTTCGCCGAACTTTGAGAGCCGCCTCCGGCGCCTCACAACCATACTCTGTGTTTCGCAGGGCTGGCCTTCAGCTAAACTCCTCCAAGTGCCATTTCGGTCACCATGAAATTAACATGCTTGGCCATCTTGCAAACGCCGCCGGAATCCAACCTGATCTACAGAAAGTTCACGCCGTGCGAAATTTTCCTGTACCTTGTTCAACAAACGATGTCCGTAATTTTCTGGGCTTATGCTCTTATTTCTGGCGATTTGTGAAAAATTTTGCCGACATCGCTCACCTTCTCACTGACCTTCTTAAGAAAGACGCCTCTTTCTCTTGGGGACCACTACAGGAGAAAGCCTTCTCTACCCTGATTGAGCGGCTTACAACTTCCCCGATTCTCTCACACTTTGACCCTTCTGCGCCCACTGAAGTACGAACTGATGCGAATGGTCATGGCATTGGCACTGTCCTCGCTCAGTGTCAACAGGGCCAAGACCGTGTCATCGCTTACGCTAGCCGCCTTCTTTCCACGCCCGAGCGAAATTACTCCATTACTGAGAGAGAATATCTCGCGCTCGTATGGGCGGTCGCAAAATTTCGACCGTACCTTTTCGGTTGGAGCTTCTGCATCGTAACCGATCATCATGCCCTCTGCTGGCTCTCCTCTTTGAAGGACCCAACTGGAAGACTTGCCCATTGGGCATTGCGTCTACAAGAATATACAGTTTCTATTATGTATAAGTCAGGGCGCCTGCATAAAGACGCTGACTGCTTGTCCCGCAATCCCGTGGATCAACCGGACGATACCAATGCAGACTCGGACATCAGTGTTCTATCCCTCTCCGGCTTCCTCCATATTGGCGACGAACAGCGCAAGGATCCTGTACTTCGAACACTTATGGAACGCCTAAGCTCCTCACCCAATGACCAGTCCCTTTGGATGTTCACCTTGCGCGATGGAACTTTATACCGTCGCGGCGTTCGTCCTGACGGCCCAGAGCTCCTCCTAGTCGTCCCCAAGCACCTTCGACTCGCCGTGCTCCAGCAACTTCACGACGCTCCTACTGCTGGACATCTGGGCATCACTTGTACTTATGACCACCTGCGGCGCTGCTTCTTCTGGCCCGGCATTTATAGCTCTGTGCACCGTTATGTCGCTTCTTGCGACCTGTGTCAGTGCCGGAAGACGCCTGCTATGCCTCCCGCTGGTTTGCTTCAACCAACTGCTATACCTACAGAGCCCTTCTTCTGTGTGGGCCTCGACCTCCTTGGCCCCTTTCCAATTTCCATCAAAGGAAACAAATGGATTGCTGTAGCAACCGATTATGCCACGAGATATGCCATTGCACGAGCGCTGCCAACCAGCTGCGCTACAGATGTTGCCGACTTCTTACTGAAAGACATCATCCTGCACCACGGCGCCCCTCGCCAGTTGCTGACGGATCGCGGCCGCTACTTTCTATCGAAGGTCATCGATGATCTGCTCCGCTCCTGTTCTACAGAACACCAGATGGCTACCGCATACCACCCTCAAACGAATGGCCTCACCGAGCGACTCAACCGCACACTCACTGAAGTGCTCGCCATGTACGTTTCCGACGATCACCGCAACTGGAACGTCGCTTTACCATACATCACTTTCGCATACAACTCGTCCCGTCGCGACACTGACGGATTTTCACCATTTTTCCTTTTGTATGGCCGTGACCCCACCTTGCCCTTTGACACGTTGCTACCTTCCGCAGTACAATCACCCAGCACTGACTTAGCCGCCCAGGCCTGAGATGTCGCCCGTCATCGCCTCACAGTCTCGCAAGCTTCTCAAAAGCGGCGCTACGACCTTCGGCACCGAGACCACCATTTTTCACCTGGTTCCCTTGTCCTTCTCTGGATGCCTTCACGTCGCGTCGGTCTGTCGGAAAAACTACTTTCCTGTTATTCTGGTCCGTACCAGATCTTACGCCAACTGTCCGACGTGACATACGAGATCGCCCCAGTCGGTCAGCCTTCAGTGCCTCCCAACGTAACCAGTGATGTTGTTCACGTCACCAGGCTCAAGCCCTATGTCCCCCCATTAAGTGAGGCTGTATAACTTGCACCGGGACGGAGCTACCCCGCCGGGAGGGTGATGTTACGGTGAAGTGAAGGAAGAAGTTGAATTGGACTAGAGGAAGACGAGTCTGGCAGTTGCCTGAATGCCATATACACCATTTGTAAATATACATTATTTTAGACTCGTGGGCCTGCTTTCTTCCCGCAACAATATCATCGATACTGGCTGATGAAGATGCCTTAGGCTATTTAATTAGTCATGTGATACCATCCACCGTGACGTCAATGAGCTGCAGTACTGGTACAGTAAAAGCTCGTTAATTAGGAAATTCTGATAATTCGGACGGCTCTATTGGTCCCGGCCAAAGTGCATGTTAGTCTATGGGACCAAACGTTTGTTAATTCGTCAGAATTCAGCTTCGCACCGCTTAATTCGGACAAATGCTGATGGCTGCCGCTACATGAAAGTGTGGTAAAGCAGCGCTGGCACCACTGGAGTGAAACCAAAACCTGACAGGCATTGCCATCGTCATCAATTAGTGGGGGCGATCGCAGCGTCACTGAACATCGGTATCTTCTTTCTTCGCTCCACTGCACCTTCGATGCAATTTTCCCTTGTGTTGTCGAGTGGGCATCATCTCTTCTTGCGAAGTTTTCTTTTTTCGTTGTGACCGTGTTTTGCATGCCACCACCTTCATGCGCTACAGTGATGGCAACGCCGGCAAAGTGGCAGAAGTATGAAGCCAAGAACTTGGCGATTAAGGTGGAAATTTTGCAGGCTTTGAAGAACGGTGAATCGTGACAGCATGTTATGACGAAGTACAACGTGAAGCGGAGCACGTTGGGAATGTACAGGCGCCGACAAAAGTGGTATACTCCACGCGGCGGGAGCCGGAGCAACGGCAAACTGCATCTCAACGCCATCTACAGGCAGCATCTGGGATTGAGACAGCCAATGGGTGCCCTTTATCATCTGCAGGCATGTCGATCCCAGATGCCGCCTGTAGATGGCGTCGTGATGCAGTGTGCCACTGCTCCGGCTCCCGCTGCATGGCGTATACCACTTTTGTCGGCGCCTGTACATGAAAAATGAACAACAAATCCTTCAAGCCTTCGAAAGTGAGAAGTTTCATGCATCAAGAAAGCGGTTGCGAACCGCAGCTTATCCCCAGCTCGAAGAAGCTTTGCTCCAGTGGGTTACTGACTGTCGCAACGCGCACCTGCCTTTGAGCGGACCTCTCATCATGGCACAAGGTGAGAAGTACGCTCCAATGATGAACACTGAATCGTTCAGAGCTTCAGAAGGGTGGTTCGCGAGGTTTCGGGAGAGACACGAACTCGTCTTCAGAAGTGTGTGCGGCAAAAAGGCCAGCGTTGATGGAACCATGACCATCCAGTGGAAAAACGTGAAGCTGCTTGAGCACATCGCTGCATATGAACCAAGTGACGTGTTCAATGCAGACAAAACTGCTCTATTTTTCAGAGCTCTGCCCGACAAGATGGTGACTTTCAAAGGGGACCCGTGCATTGGTGGCAAGAAGTGCAAGCAAGAGATAACTGTGCTTCTTGCCGCCAATATGACTGGCACGGAGTGCTTGCCACTTGTCATCGGGAAGGTGGATAAGCCACATTGTTTTAAAAACATCAAACGCCTTCCTGTCGAGTACAGAGCAAACAGGAAGGCTTTGATGACCTCGGACATTTTTCGAGGCTGGCTGCAGCAGTTAGACCGGCACTTCACGTCTAAAGACCGCAAGATAATTAAGGTTGTTGACAGCTGCAGTGCACATAACTGTACAGTCGAACTGAAGAGCGTCAAGGTAGTTTTTTTTTGCCGCCCAACACTACATGTGCGCTTCAGCCGATGGACCAGGGTATCATTCACTGCGTGAAGTCTAAGTACTGAAAGCACCTGCTACAGCGAATGATCTTATGCTCAGAAGTTGGAAAACTTACTCAGTGCAGTGCACATCATTGCCCACATGTGGAAAAATACACCTCCGCAAGTCATCGCCAACTGTTTTCGGCCCAGCAGTTTTGTGAGGCCCGAGCATACAGCAGCAGCCGACGAAGTGTCAGACGAGTACACTGATGATGACTGCCCGACCATCGATGCTGTCCTTCCCACAGATGTGACCCTTCCGGACTACATCGTGATTGATGATTGTGTCGCCATGACTGGTTTCCTGACCGATGAAGAAATTATTAATGATGTCATGGACGCCCGGGAAGACCATGATTCAGACGAAGAGTCATTCAAGGAGGTGCAGCAGCGACCTCATCGCACCTTACAGGAAGTCATGGAGGCGCTTTTGATATTGGAGGACGTTTGCCTGAGCACTTCCGACTGTTTGTGGGCTGTTGGCCACTTGGAAGAGTTAAGAAAAATTGTGATGTCAGCTGGAATCTGCGCGAAAAAGCAGACGACTATTGCAAAATACTTCAGTAAATAAAGGTATGCTTCTCCAACTTGATTTTAATGTTGTTTTCCTGTTCATTCATTAATGCGGCATTCGGATAATTAGGATATTTTTCCCGGTCCCATGAGATACGAATTAACAAGCTTTTACTGTAGTTGTGTTCAGGGACAGTTTAACACGCTGGTTGAAGTAACTAATGAATATAAAACTAAAATTCACATTGCAAGGATCAGTATTTCAATTGACTTAATGATACTATGAAAACAAATCAAAAGCTTTTTTGGAAATACATAAAAGGATGCGAATCTGACTCAACGGGAGCAAACGAAATTTTTCACCTTAATAAGGTCCTATCCGATCATACAGCTAAGGCAGCTTGCTTTACTGTTTTTTTTTTTTTTCATTCTGTATTCTTGCCCAAAACAACCTTTGCAAAATTTCATGTGAGAGCTGAGCCATTAATGCAACCTGTCGAACTCAGTGTTCGTGGTATCGAATCATTGCTACAAAGTATAGATCAAACTAAGGCCCCCGGCCCAGATGGTATTTCTCCCCACATATTGAAGCGCTGTGCCTGGCCAATCGCATCCTACCTCTACCTAATCTACACTACATCTCTTTCTACTGGAGTGCTGCCGGAGGATTGGAAAATGGCACATGTAGTTCCGGTTCATAAGGTGGTCCAAAAAAAATACGTAAACAATTATAGACCTATCTTTTTAACATCCATTTCCTGTAAAATATTAGTGCATATTTTTTAACATCCATTTCCTGTAAAATATTAGCGCATATTTTGTACAAAGAAATAATAAAACATTTACTACAACACAGATTATTAATTGATAATCAACATGGTTTTCGCAAGGGACTGTCCTGTACAACACAGCTAACTGAATTCTATCACAACCTAGTGGCTGAGGTGGATGAGAACGAGCAAACAGATTGTGTCTTCTTAGATTTTCAAAAGGCGTTTGACACGGTTTGTCACACGGTTTGTCACTCATTGCTCCTTCAAAAACTTCATGAGGCAAATGTTAATCAAGAAGTGTGTAACTGGACTGCCAACTACTTGTCGCAGCGTCGGTAATGCGTAATACTGAACGGCTCTATTTCTCCTTGGGTCGAGGTCACATCGGGAGTTCCTCAAGGGTCTGTTTTAGGGCCGCTATTATTCTTAGTTTATATTAACGATATTCCTGCCGGGATATCTTCACATTTACGCTTGTTTGCCGACGACTACGTAGTGTATAGAAAAATAAAGAATGAAAGGGACTCCATCGATATGCAGGCTGATCTTACTAACATTGTCTCATGGTGTGAGAAGTGGAAAATTCAACTAAATACAAAAAAATGTGTTCACGTGTCTTTCATAAAAAAAAAAAAGAAAATAATAGAAACCTGTTACTTTTTGAACACTGATATTATCGACCAGCAATCTATGTATAAATATTTGGGTGTGACGTTTCCAAGTGTTTGTTCTTGGAACACACGCGAGTAATGTAGCTGCAAATGCTGCCAGAGAGCTCAATTTTATTCAGCGAGATTTGAAATCTTCACCTTTTGCCCTAAAAAATACTGCTTATTTTCATTCCTTCGTCCGATCTTGGAGTATGCGTGTTGTGTTTGGGACCCTTGCCAGAAAACCTTGATCGACCAAATAGAGAGAATACAAAACAGAGCGGCAAGGTTCGTTCTTGGGCGATACAAGCGAGAGGAGAGCTGCACTGCAATGAAAAGTGAGCTCGGATGGGAAACGCTCTCGTCTTGCCCAAGGAAACTGTGTATAAAATTGCTATTTAGCATATATAATAACAAAACCGGAATTAATAGAGACACTTATTTTAAACCACTGCACTATGTACCTAAGAGAACAGATCATGACTTTAAAATTCGAGAATACCGAACTAGAATGAACCTTTATGCTAATTCATTTTCTGCCCAAAGTGTAATAGAGTGGAATTGATTATCTTGTGACCAAGAGTGCTGTGCGAATGAAGATGTGTTTTTTCGAAGTTGTAACCCTTCTGCTTGCACGCCCCTGGGTAAAGCGGGGTATCTCTGAATAAAGAATAGTTGAGTCTGTCCAATTTTTTAGTTACCTCAGGTCGTATGCACGTTTTCCTGGTTAGTGTGTTTTTTCTTGCAATTTCTTCCAAGACGCATCAACAAGGTTTTACTATAAAATGCACATTCAAATTTGTATGTGCCTTTCCATCTTCATTCTACTCAAAATCAAAAACAGAACTTATTACTTAAAAAAAGCTCAATCCAATCTAGCTAGCCACACTGCCATCAAACGGGTCGTCTGAAGAAAGCGATGCTCAGAGACATCGCAAGGTGGGTTCACAGTGCGTGGACTGCCTTCCCGCAGACGATGGTTGCACGAGTTTTCCAGAAAGGCAGCATTTGCAATGCATTAAGAGGAACTGAAGATGACTTTCTGTGGTTGGTAGACAGAGAAAAGGAGGTGTCGTTGGACTCCGATAGGGACTAGCTGCTAAGGGTCAGCTGTAGGCATGTCTGTGTGCCTTTCTATGTTCCATAAAATCGTTTCAACATGGTACACGTCAACTCCTCAGGTTTTGTTACTTGATGTGCATGTTAAAATCGGCACCAAGTTATTTTTTTTTAATTTTTCAGCGATAATATATAACTGCATGTTACAATCGGTGGCATGGTAGGATCGTGCAAATACGGCACTATCCTTACTTTGTATAACTGTCAACTAATTTGGTATCGCAATCAATGCTTCACAAATGGTCTCAAACTATTCCAATGCACACAACACAGTGGTAGCTCCTAATTTCCCAATTCCACACATTCATGTGCTGAGCCCAGTTTTCTTGTGCGTGTGTGACACGAGGTTGTGGGCGTAGGCAAACACGGTCGCCCAAACACTGCCTTTATTCTTCATTAACACTGCAAGCTGGGTGAGTTGGTGACTGAACATATTCCTAGAAGTGGGCACCGCAACCCAGACGAAGGACAAAAGGAAGTCTACGATACGAGTGCAGTCTCGCGGTTGATTTGATTTCCATTTTTATATAATATTTCAGCTTTTTTCGAACAAAGGTTTGTTCGACAATGCGCGGCCAGATTCGAGCCTGTTGCATTCCTGATCGCACCTTGGTGCTCCCTAAGGCGGATGTTAAGGCAGCGTCCTGTCTGCCTAAAGTACTTTTTGCCGCACGAAATGGAATGACGTAGACCACTCCCACCGAGCATGCCACGAGCTGCCCTGTGTGTTTGACGCGGCACATGGCCTTGGATGCCTGTTAGGTCTATTGATACGATTGCAAATCTTGTTTAACAAGTATTTAGCTGAAAAAAACGACTTGAACACCATATTTCATGGCTGTCTTTTTTAATTCATGCCCCATCTGATGTACATAAGGGATGACTGCAAACTTTTTTACCGTTTCAATCTGTTTCTGGGGTGCTTCCCCCTTTTCTTTTTTTCACCAGCCATGCACAAATAGATACAATAGATTTTGGAAAACCGACCTTCTCTAGACGATTAAGCTGTTGCGAAAAGCTCAGATTAGCGAGGTGGTGGCCTGACTTTCTAAGTGCGGAACTTAAACAAATCATAGCAATGCCTCTTTTTACTAGTTTTGAGTGTGCTGACGCGTAGTTTAGAATTGGTTTGCTTGTCCTGGCGTTATATTGCCAACTAATATGTTGTTCTGTTAATCTTAATTGTAAATCGAAAAATTGAATTTCATTATTAATTGGCATTTCATGAGTAAATCTGTCTGAATAAATTTGTCTTTCCTGCTCCACCACTATTGCACCGTAACGTCCTTGTGCGTTTCATCACATGCTTCTCTCCCCCCCCCCCCCCGAGAGAGTGCGAGCAACAAGCAAGATACGAGGGAACTAGGAGATGCTGATGAAGTCAAGTCAGTTTATTATTATTATTACATTGTACGTTAATTACAGCATATAAAATACACAGACAAGGGTCTTGAAGTACGGGACTGCAATGGGACCCTCGTTGAAGATTACATTAAAATAATACAAGGAATAGCAGCAGTGTGAACAATAGAATAAATATGTCAAGTAAGAAATAACAGTAAGCGTAATGGAATAGAAAACAAAAATGCATAAAAGCAAAAAATGAAGAAATTGAGAAATAAATACTGTATATAAGAACACAAATATAGTACAACTCAACAAGCAAGAACTTCAAAAATTTAACAAATAGTCTTTTAATTAACTCTTGAATGACATTAAAGAAACTTTGGATTTTAGAGACCTAGGTAAATGATTCCATGTTGTGATCGCGCAGAAGGATGATTATGATTTACAGTAATTAGTTGAAACCTTATGTAACAAAAAATTATTGTTAGCAGCAAATCTGGTACAGTTGGTATTTACTAAAAGCTCAGAATCAATAAAACTGATGGAAAGTTGATTTGTTATTTGTTTATGCATAAAAAAATTTAGATTAAACCGAAACAAGTTATTAATAGTAAGGATGCTATTGCAATGAAGAAGAGCAGAGGCGCTGCCATCGCGAGGACAGTGAGAAATAATCCGAATAGCTTGATTTTACAAGTGCTGAAGGGATGAAAGATGATGCTGATAAGTATTTCCCCATGATACGATGGCACAACTGATATGAGTATGAATGAACGCGAAGTAAAGACAAAGGGTCTGATGAGAAAAATATGAGCGTGCTTTAAGCAATGCATGAATGCCGCATGCTGGCATCTTTCTAATATGAGCAACATGGTTAACGAACTTAAGGTTGGTGTCATGGTAACGCCAAGGAAAAATACACTATCAATGACACAAATGAAATACTATCACTGACACAAATGAAATGTGAGTCAATTGTAATGCCTGATAATGAGGATAACTTACATTGAGGTGATTTAAAAACCAGAAACTTAGATTTATTTGGATTAATAAATAATTTTTGTGGCACACTTGGACATGCTACAAAGAACAGTATTTAATTTGGTAGTGACAGTGTTAATACATGTATCAGCAAAGGAAATAGTCCTATCGTCGGCATATAAAATGCAGTGAGCCATGTTTATACTGAAAAAGCCATGTTTATATCAAAAAGATGCGCAGTTAGTCCAATGTCCCATGATAGTTCTGTAACCTCATCGGCTTCACAGAAAAGTGCGGCTGTCCGATGACATCTAACACAGCTCTGGTGGGCGAGGCTGGCTGTAGCGTCCAGGGCGGTATAGAGTGCCGCGCACATGAATACAGCTGCTGTCACACCATGTGCCCTCGTCACAAATGAATGAGGTAGGGGCGCCATGTAGCTGTGGCGGATCGGTGTAAGGTTGACGTTTTTAGGGACTGAATGATACCTGGTGTGGCCTATACTTGTTTCAGGCCTGGGATTTGTCATGTTCTGTTGGCCTAGGTCCACTTGTCGCAGCTGGTAGACATGTCCTGCCGCTCGCTCAAATGCTTGTTGGACGATCTTGCTCGAAAATGGTCTGTGTCTTTTGCGTCGTATTTTACGGTATCACCGTTGAAGTCCTCGGTGTAGGCCCAGTCTGATTGCTGCCAAAGCCATCCTCAGCGATGTTCCTTTCTCGGAAAACGCTGTATTCGTTGAGTTCGCCTTGGAGTGAGTGAGCTTGAGCATTGATGTCTTTCTTGTCACATCTGTGGAAAGTTCGGTGGCGGTCTCTGTAGCCTTTTATTTTGAAGTCATCGTGATTGCTGCCATTGTTCTTGCATTTTTATCAAAACATGCCTTTGATTTCTTTTGCAAATTGAAGTGGGGATCAATTGGTAGCTGGCGCACTTCTCTTTTTTGTTAGACTTGTCTGGTGGCGAGGGCAGTGTGCCAGGCTTCTCAGAAGACTTTTCTGAGGCTTTTGCAATGCCACTCAGAACAGACACTAGTGTAATTCGACGGTGTGCGATGATGCTTGACACATGCAATGCTTCTGCAGTGGCAATAGATTGTTGAGGGTTAGTATGTAAAAAGCTTGAGAATCACGAAGCAGCTTGTTCTTCACACATATGTGGCTCCAAAATGCCTTCTTGAAAAGTCCATGCGTTGGTGCTGGCACTTGTATGCTGATATCGTTTTGGCAGAATGCAAGTTGGCTTTGTTTCATCAGAAGAACTGATTGTTGCAATATTTCTTGTTTTTGTTGTTGATACCAAAGTTTGTGTTCATGCACTTTGGAATTCCTGGTGATTGAATGCTAGATGGTGTTGCAGCAGATGTGGCTTGACCACGTTCTTCCAAAGTAAGGTTGTCTGTCTGCGATGTCGTGACGCTGTGCTCAATCATGTAAAGCATGCACTACGGCCCACTGTTCACAGAAGAGTCTAGTGACTTAAAAGTGCACGGTGGCCCGCGCATTTAAGATGAGCGATAGAATGCGCCAGAAGCTGCAACATTGGCATCAATGCTGTAGTGTGCTGAAGGCATACGTATTGCTGACTGATGTGTGGAGGTCAAATCTGGCTCAATGTTGGGTTTCAAAGGTACGAATAGGCCTACATATTGTCTAGTGCACAGTGGCTTTTCTTTTATTGGGAATGTCAATTTAATGCTAGGCACGCAATTGGATGTGCTCTTCGTGGGAAAATCACAACAAGAAAAAAATTGCTCACGATCTACTAATATGGGGCTTTGTTTCGCACTGATGATGATCACTATGTGGAAACTGCGTGCAACTGCAGTGACCAAGTTCAAATGTCTCCAGCTGGTGGATGATGGAGAGGTCATAAACTTTAAATTAGCTGATCATTTCGTCTTTTATTCTGCTCCACGATTCATCGTTTTCAAATATGTGTGTGAGGTAGAAGCGAAATGCCTCACCGGTCACACATTCACTGAAGTTGGCAACGATCTCCTGATGCAGCAGATGCGTGGAACTCGAAGAGGCAGAACCAAGCTTCCCCAGGCCCATACTAGGGCCCGTACGCTCAGTTGCAATAATAACCTGAGAACAGTTGGATAACTGTCCTGGCTCCTTTAAGGGACAGCCCTCGTATAAGTCTACAACTGGGCCTGATGAGGGGTCATTTAAAAGAATCTCATCAGTACCAAATAAATGAAGCAAATGCAGAGATACAGTAAGCATTAGAATTTGATGTGACCAATAACGAATTTTTATGGTGCCCATTTTTTTAGTGCAATGGAAAGCTTACTAGTCAGAGTGTCCAATCCTGTAATGGTAACGTGGAAACGTCATGGAACATATTGTATAGATTATTCTATCTGCAGTAGCGATCGTAATCACTAAGTTGTACACTGGAAACATGCTGAAAACAGTGATAGGCGAGCACAATTGCCTTTTTCAGCTTTGGTGGGAAGCAGACAAGTGCAGCCCTAGCTGCAAGAAATTAATACTTTGTTTATCAGGCCAATGTTCATGCGATGGCATTTGCATGTCACAATGAGACCACAAAACTCAAGGTACTCACTCGCAAATTCACACACATACAGAAGCACTCGTCTGCGCCGCCATGCAATAAGCAACACCATGGCTTGCTGCAGTTCTGTAGCTGCACTTGTTGCCACAAAGACATGTTTGTTAGCATTAGCTTTCTTGTAGTAAGCATAGGCATTGTAATAAGCATAAAATGAACTGCAAACCTCTGTAAAGTTAAACCTCGATATAACGAACTTTAATATAATGAAATTCTAGATATAATGAAGTATTTAACTTTTTATACCTTGTGTCCATAGAATACCGTGTACTTAGAATCTCAATATAATGAAGTGTGTTTGCATGCAATTTCAACAGAACGAAATTTCACTGTTGCCGTAAAGGAATGCCGAGACAATAAATGGAAACTTCTGTGGACGCAGATGGTCAGAGGATTGAATAACAAGCGGCTGCTTGTAAACGCACCTCTCAAATCGCACGCAGTGTGGAAAGAGCGACCGCCAAAGTAAAGCCGCATCATGTTCCGTATAAAGTCCAAGTGCAATAAGATCCTATTGTGCTCCATGCACTGTGTGCTTTAGGTGCGAGTGAAAGCATGCGAAATTGAGACAAGAACGATGGTGACTTCATGAGTGCTGCCTGCCTGGGCGAGGAAGGGGAAAGATGGGGAAGAGAGTGAGCTTGCGGTAATGTGATCAAGCACGTGTGAGAGCGTTGGGGGGGAGGGGGGGGGAGGGGGGTCATTAATATGGCACGCGTCTCGGCCATGGCTATGTATGGCTGTAAGTGTGGCTGAGCACATACGCAGCCACATACCCTGCTTTAGTGGTAATCTGCCACATGTGAAATGAGTGGATGTGTTAAGACGGTGTGGCAGCATGTGGGCTGTCTTCCAGCGCGTTTAGTATTGGAGGTTGCATAATCTTGAGTTTCGGTAACCTGCTGGAGCGAGAGAGAGGCAGACGAAGCATTCGCTCCCTGCTGGCAGTGCTTTTCATGGTAGTGCTGTCCAGTGCGGGCAATGCTATCAGCCATGTGGGCAGAGTCACTGGCTTCGCTGAATTCGTATTGCCGATGTGATGATATCGCCGATGTGGTATGAAACCGGATCCTTCGTAGCCGACTCCCAAATTTATCAAAAGGAATTGTTTTCTCATTTAAATTTGCTTTTCTGATTGCCTGATAATTCGGAAAATTCTGCGGCCCCTTTCCGTGTAAGAAAAATCAACTGGCGACCGTACTTATTTAAATAAAAGGTTCAATTTCAATACAATGAAATTTTGATATAGTAAAGCAAACTGCAGATTTTACAGACTTCGTTATATAGAGGTTTAATTGTTGTGATGGGTTTGCACACAGCTCACCCTACGAGTGACGGTCAGGAAAGGGCCCGATGCTCCTCCACTCTGCAATGCACAAAGGCGCTACGGCAGGGTTCATGGACTCTCCAACACGGTGTAGAGAAGGCTCCAGAGTCAGATCGCCAACAAATGCGAGTTTATTCACCCCAGATACCGCACAGTATGACAGTCACGTACAGCACTTATGGGCAAAGGCTCAGCGCAAAACTGATCGAGTATGTGCACCCGCTGCAGTACGGCTAACCACTAAGCGGTCCACCAAGTGCGAGAACAAGGAGTCGCGGGAGCAAAGGTCCCATGCAGTGAACTCACTGCGGGCCTGTGAGCATCTGCCACGATGACGAAGCGCTCAGCAGAAGAGAGTTCGGGTGGAGAGGGTGCCCGGGGGCTGGCACTCGGGAGGCCAATCAGGGCGCATCCCGGTGACACTTTGTCGTGCACCGATTCGAGCCGGGGAGTGAGAAGCATGGTTTGCATGAGAAATTAGCTCCGGCGCACTAGCCTTGTCCGCGATGTTGCCATTACGGCGGCGGTTCCCGGAGATCGATCTAAGCACCATGTGCGAGCTGGGGGACGAGGCGCTGGAAGGCACCTCGACCATTGTGTAATACAAAGACTGCAATTTTAATCAATACATATGGTGTGATATATAACAGCCGACTTACGTACAGTAATCTGCAGTTATGTGGTTAGCATACAGCTCTACTACCAAGGTTTCACCCCAAAGCAGTGCAACATACTGTTTTTTACAACTTTCTGTGCCAATGTAGAATTATAATTCCTGCTTAAATCATGAACAGCATGCTTGATTCTATCACCATAAACCATGGTTTTTACAATTAAAACAAAATCTCATAACATGCTCTGGGTGGTTGTCGGTCCCTAGGGAGCTGGTGCTAGGCCTACAGACATTATATTGCAAAAGAAGCCTGTGCAACACATTTGTTGCATTCTAAAGTGGCTCTTAACCCAGCACAGTAGACAGCTTACTCAGAAATCTTCCATTGGTAAGAATCTAACATGGCAACGAGGAAGTGTTTTATAGACGTTGTCCGCATAAGAAACTTACCCCGCATCCACGGTCACATTTGATTCGATCACAGCCTGGTTCGGGCAGCAGTCCCTGTCCACAACCAGGCCGGGGACACAGCAACCCTCCTGCCTGAAGGACCCACTCCTCAGCAGCAAAGCGCTGGTATCGCTGGTACTGCAACATATGTGAGGACATTTACACAAGAGCTTTGGACAACACTGAGATGAAGATAAAGATCATGCAATGAGCTTATGAAACCAAACATTTAGTGGCAATGTGTGCAGGCAGCTGGTATCAAGAGGAAGAGTTGGGCAATGCATAGAGCACATGGTGATTTATGGAGTTCAATCTGCGGTAACCCATGAACATGACAAGCAAGCTATTTCCTTCAGTGCACATGTGCGCACTCTTTCTGTCACACCTTCCCTCTCCCCTTATCTTTTCTTTATATTTCCGAGCGTGAATAAACCCGGCGTTCTTCGGATGGAACGACTGTCTCGTTCACTACGGAAAGGGCGTTGCCTCCACCCGTCAACCATCGCAACAGTGGCGACGAGAACGCCCATGGATACGCAACAACGACCGGGCACCAGCCACAACACGAAGACGCCCATCAGCCCAGCCGCGACCATGGCCCTCAAGCTTCCGGATTTTATAGAGGACACAGATAAGTGGAACGCATATCTCGTAAAAGTCGACGCTTACTTTGAAGCAAACGAGGTTACAGACGACGCCAAGAAGAGAGCCTTGTTGGTTGCGGCGTTAGGATCAAGGACCGTGGAGATTCTTTGCGGTAGAGTAGCACCTAGAAAACCGAGCTCGCTAAGCTATGAAGAAGTCGTTTCAACCTTGGATGAGCACTATGATCCATCTCCTAACGAGATATCGGAAAGTTTCAAGTTCTTTTATCGAAGCCAACAAGAAGGAGAGTCTATGCAGGCGTTTATCGTAGAGATTCGTAGAATAGCCCATAACTGCAATTTCTCTTCGATGTTGCAGCGAATGCTGAGGGATCGCATCGTTTGCGGAGTGCGGTCGAAAAACTTGCAGAAACAGCTACTAGCCAAGAAGGATTTGACTCTTGCGGAACCCGAAGCACTTGCTCTAGCAGCAGAAAGCGCAGAGCTAGGTTCGCAACAGATAAACAGTCAAGGTGACGCCATCGATGGGCTCAACTTTCAGCGCAAAGGGGAACCCGCAATATCAAGGAATGAACCGAGTATGTCAGTGCAACAATGTAGCTGCTGTGGCAGACAAGGGCATTAAGCCATTGTGTGCTCGCTGCGAAGGCGCCGGTGTTACAAATGTGGGCGACAAGGTCACTTGGCGCGAGTATGCTCGCAAACAGTTCCCGCCCATCGAACCTTGGCGATAACCGAATGTTCAGCTGAAATAAGACAGTGGCAGCAATGCATTGCAAATATGGTCAGTAAAAAGTAATGAATGTCCGGTTCTGCCCATACAGAAACTTGTCACGTGGAATGGAATTCCGCTGAAAATGATAATCGACACCGGTTCGCCTGTCTGCGTGGTGCCTAAAGCAATATACGAAGCTCATCGTCATAAGTGGCCACCATTTTGTGAGGCTGCGCTAACCCTTTCATGTTACCTTGGAAAGCTACCAGTGCTGGGCGTTCTGCAAATGCAAGCTTCCTCTAAGTCTGCGACAGTTGACTGCAATCTTGTAGTGTTGAACTGCGAAGGCCCTAGCCTTTGTGGCCGTGACTTACTGCAGAAACTCGAAATAAAAGGGGTGCCGCTTCTTCAGATCACGTCGCAGTCAACCGAAGTGAAGCTGGAGAGCCAAGGAGCTGCACCCGTGATGGAGCAGTACGCTGACCTTTTCACGGAGGGCTTGGGACTGATCAAAGGGCCACCTGCACTGCTGCATATAAAGGACGGAGCAACACCAAGGTTCTGCAAGGCAAGAAACGTTCCGTCCGCTCTGTTAGACAAGATCTCCGCCGAGTTAGACCGCTCGTGGCCGTAGGCATTATCTCGCCTGTTTCCTATGCACAATGGGCCACCCCGGTGGTTCCCGTATTGAAAAGCGATGGGACAGTTCGCATCTGTGGAGATTTTAAAGTAACACTGAACCCAGTTTGTGAAATGGAAAGGTATCCTCTACCCATAGTAGACGACATTTTTGCTACGCTTCGCAGGGGACAGCAGTTCAGCATCTTGGATTTACGCGATGCCTACAACCAAATTCTTCTAGACGAAGATTCGCGTAAATTAGCTGTTATAAATACACACAAGGGCCTCTTCTGCTATAATCGACTGCCATTTGGAATTGCGTCTGCACCTGCGATTTTTCAAAGAACGACTGAGCACGTTCTGCAAGGTCTTCCAGGGGTTCAAGTGTACTTAGATGATGTCTTAATAGCAGATGCGAAGGATCAGCCAAATACGAATCTGCAAGCAGTTCTGCAGCGTTTCAGGGAATATGGCATCAAGCTCCGGGCGGACAAGTGCCGACTAGGCGAACCGTCCGTTACGTATCTAGGACATAGAATTGATGCCGCAGGGCTGCACCCGCCAGAGAAGAACATCGAGGCAATTAAGCTGGCTCCGACTCCTCGAAACGTTACGGAGCTTCGGTCCTTCTTGGGCATGCTGACTTTTTATAACAAATTCTTGCCTAATCTGTCCACGCTCCTCAGCCCCTTATACCGACTCCTAGAAAAGAAATCGAAATGGTCTTGGGAAGGGCCTGAGGATGAGGTATTCCGGAAGGCTAAAGCCATTTTGTGTTCTGCTCCAGTGCTGACTCACTTCGACTCCACAAAAGAGCTATTTTTGGAGGCTGATGCGTCACCCTACGGCGTGGGAGCGGCTTTATTCCATCGCATTGCAGGAGAGCATCAGCCCCTAGGATTCCGATCTCGGACGCTCACTGCCGCAGAAAGGAATTATTCGCAGATCGAGCGTGAGGCATTAGCTCTCGTCTACGGTGTCACGAGGTTCCGAGATTATCTGCTGGGCAGGCAATTCGCACTAATAACTGACCACCAGCCATTGTTGGGTCTCCTAAGAGCGGACAGACAAACGCCGGTTATGGCCGCTGCCCGCATTCAGCGTTGGGCAATCATACTCGGGGCCTACCGATATCGATTACAACATAAGCCTGGAAAATTCATGTGCAATGCCGATGCTCTGAGCAGCCTGCCTCAACCGTTACAGGACGAAGCGGACCAGGAGGATGAGGCCCAAACTGTACTGACCCTGGACCAGTGGGATCAGCCTGCCATGCCGTTAAAGGAACTCAAAGCACTCGCCGTCGCTGATGAGGTACTCTCACAGGTACGCAAGTAGACACGGGAAGGTTGGCCGCGCAGTTTTGACATAGAAATGAAAGAGATGGCAGAGTTCTACAAAAAGCGGCATGAGCTGTCTGTTACTGAAGAAGCGCTCTACTGGGGTCATCGCGTTGTAGTTCCGACAAATGCGCGAGGGAAGCTGCTAAAGCTACTACATGCAGCCCACCAAGGCGTGTCCGCTATGAAGGCAAAAGCCAGGTCTTTATTTTGGTGGCCCGGCTTAGACCACGACATCGAGCGCATTGCAGCGACCTGCCACAACTGCGTGCAAACGTTACCAATGCCTCAGGCGAAAGAACCAGTAAGTTGGCCCGATACGCGCGAAAGGTGGTCGCGCTTGCATATCGACTATGCGGGACCAATCAAAGGGAAAATGATTCTGGTAGTCGTCGATTCACACACAAAGTGGATTGAGGCGGTTCCCATGTTGCAGGCTAACGCTCACCGTACCATTAATGCCCTCAGGACAATATTTAGCCGTTTCGGTATACTGCGCACGGTCGTGTCAGACAACGGGACGCCATTCACAGCATGGGAGTTCAAGCAGTTTATGAAGCGAAACGGAATAGTCCATATTCGGGCACCCCCCTATCACCCCCAGAGTAATGGCCTAGCCGAGCGAGCCGTGCACACCGTCAAAGAAGGCTTGAAGAAGATAGGAGGCAGTTGCATCATAACGTCGTTGGCCCGGCTGTTGTGCAATTATCGAAACGCACCACACCAAGGAGGCCCTTCTCCTTCAGAGATGCTATTAGGTTACCGGTTGCGCACAAGACTGGACATGTCTTTTCCTTCCAGAGCCTGCCCTGCTAAAGCTGTGAATGACTCAAGCTGGAACTTTGCACCGGGAGACTATGTGTACGTGCGAAATTACGGCGTCGGCGATAAGTGGACCCCAGGCACTGTGGAAACTACTTCCGGCGCTCGCCTCCTGGATGTTAAGACTGCGGACGGGTTTGTCCGCCGCCACTTGAATCAAGTTCGTAAGCGGACCACAGATGAGACCCCAGCAGCCGTCGACCTGTCGAGGCTTCCTACAACGGGTTCCCCGGTATTAAAGGAACCAAGGACCTCTGAAACACCTGAGAGAATACCAGAAGTGCAACCTCAGGAGCTACGTCGCTCCACACGATCAAAGAAACCTGTTGTGCGTTTTGGTTACTAAGGGTGAAGAAATGGGGTAACCCATGAACATGACAAGCAAGCTATTTCCTTCAGTGCGCATGTGCGCACTCTTTTTGTCACACCTTCCCTCTCCCCTTATCTTTTCTTTATATTTCTGAGCGTGAATAAACCTGGCGTTCTTCGGCTGGAACGACTGTCTCGTTCACTACGAGAGGGGCGTTGCCTCCACCTGTCAACCATCGCAACACAATCAATCCTTTCTCACGGCCGCACAATAATGGTCAGGTGGTACCAAACTGCCTTTCAACACTTTGGTAGGAAAGCACAGCGGCAGAATGTGGATATGTATCCACTCAGCAAGCTTTCCCCTATGTGTGTGCATGCTTGGTTGTAGAACGATCTATTGACTCGGTGAGAACCAGTGGTGTTTATTTGAAAGATGCTACCTGCTGCCAAGTGGCACCGATCATACAGTGCGATTTGTGTATAGAACATCGCCTAAGTGCACAGTGTCCTTTTGCCAAGGCATCTTTTACATGCATTTGTGCGAGCATCTGCAGGGTGTCTACCAAGTTGACATTTCCAAATTCCCCGAGTTTTCCAGGTTTTCCCTCAGTGCCTTTGCAAAATTCCCTGAGCAATGCAGAACTGTTTTATGTCAAGACGAGCTGAAACCATATCACCCGATGCGGTCACTCTCTAGCAAGCAATAAAAAAAAATTAAAGAAATGAATTAATTCAATTTGAACACCAAGGAGTAGTGTTCATGTTATTCAAGAAGAGAATAGAAGTGAGGGGTTAGTAAAATGCACAGAAAATAAGATGTCTTAAAAAAAAATTGCAAATGGAGTCGGACATTCTCAAATACGAATAAAAAAGGAGATGCATACAAAAGCAAATATTTTCGTATATGAGCTATTTCTATCAACTGATAGCAAGCTCAGTGGTATGAGGCACCGAACTGTCACAATTGAGATTCTCTCTCAACAGCTCGTAAGTCAACCTCAACTGCCTTGATATACTCTCAGCCCACCCACGACGCCTCCGTGTTGTGTTTCACTGCTTTAAAGAGTTTATTTTGGTTTGGATGAAGGACACCTGCATCTCGGCATCAGCCAATACTTTGTTTTTTGAGCTCACGCTTCTTCAAAACGGCGGCAGCATGCTTCCTTTCCCATTCATTCCTCAATGCATGGGTCCTTAATTTCTGTTCTTGTACTCCTTCCGTCCTTCGTTTGCCCCACGGACCATTTGAGGCATCTTCTTGGTCAGTTGCACAGTCCATCATACTGATTGAACTCCTTAGGGGCCGCGAAAACGTCTGAAAAATCGAACAGTTGGAAAAAATAAATGCACGTCATTTACTGCCCCTAAGGGCTCAAACCGCCACAGGCACATTCGAAAACGCTCTGAAGGCCTGTCGGTACACGTATTAGGCATATTGGTGCTCATACTGTGACAGGAAATACCAGCTGCACGCGTGTATAGTTAAGGAATACATACTGTGTCCCGTGGCAATAGTTCCTTCCCACGCTTGTTACGTTTCACTGCAATACTTTTGCGTATGCTTCACCAAGTAACATTTCTGTACGGAGGCGAAGCTGACTTTCGGGAACCGGCATTATACAACGTGCTTTCCAAGCTTCTAAGCCAATCGCAAGGGCAACAAAGGCAGAGTGCGCGCCATTGCTCACAGCAGCAAATTCTAAATAAAAAACACGGCACCCAACGGCAAGAAGCTTCATAGCAAACGTCGAAGCAGCTAGGCCTAGCGTAGCTGCAGCAGTGGCTATGGCTGCCAGCAGATCTGCATGCGAGCGCGCCGCTTTCAGGCGGCGAGGTAATCAAAATGGCAGCAGTGGTAGATTTGATCAATGCCGTTTCGGACCTGCGGTCATGGCAAAACGTCCAGAAAATTGGACGGCGAAGAGTTCTTGCGTCCGAAATTTCAGACGTTCTGATACATTGACTCTATGGGGTATGTGGTGGTGCCGCGAAGCCGTCCAAATTATCGGGAATCCGCAAAGTTGGTCGTTGACTGTACACTGGCAACTCCTGCAGCCGACGACAGGACGTAAAAGACGATACATTATGATTCCTGTCTGTTGCTCGAGCCAGCATTACCGCGACTTTCGACCCTTTCAATAAAATTACAGCTAATTTTCCCTGATAGAGGCACAAATTCCCTGAGTTTTTCATGAGTTTTCCCTGAGTTTTTCCAGACTACTCAAGATCCCTGAGAATTCCCGGTTTTCCCGGTTGGTAGACATCCTGATGTTACTTTCGTTTTTTGTGCACCCTTGAGAGGGTGTCTGTTCTCCTTTCTGTGTAGTTTTCTACTTATTCTGTTTCTTGGCAAATAAATTGTTCGTTGAAAGTAGCGCCAGTGTTTGTCGTTTCTTTCTAGCTCGTCTATGTCTTTCTCGCGCTACTTTTTTGTTAGGACAAGCTTTGGAATTTGATGATACATATTTCTAATTAGGTGTGATTTTCAAGATTTTTAAAAGATGGGCGTGCATAAAGATGTCACTGCCTCCAAATTTACCATTTAGCCAACTGTGCCCTAAGGCACTAATAATAAAGTTAATGAATTTTTGTTCATTAGTCTTCTCAAGCTTACATTATTAGTGACAAAGCATGTCCGCCTCGCCTAGGAACTCATCTGCTAAAGCGCCACGTTAACTGTGCTCACTACTTTTTTTATGAAAAATCTGTATTGTCTAAAAAAAGAACGCTGGCTCTCCCATAATCGAGAGTAGATGTAAGCATGAAATGGCTACCAACAAAGCAGATTGGTTGGAGTAATTATGACGATTACTTGCAACCATCCGCCACGTGCCGGACGCTTCCGGCTTGGTCATGCAGCGTGGTGCCATCACTCAAGGAGGCGGTGCAGAACCCGTGCTGCAGAAATTACGGACTACTGGCATTGAAAAGAGCACAGGCAACCCTGTGCCAGCACCAAAAGATGACAGTCAAGTGTATGGTGCATTGTGTCTGCCTTTTGAACGTCCCGCTACTGGAAATGACAAATAAAACTTCTGCGTGCTAGAAGTAACAGCTTTGGTGATATTGTGAACAAACAGGAAGGAAACAATATTAGAGAGTTTTAGAAGAGGGGCCCCAATAGTTTAGGGCCCCAAAGAGCTTTGCAGGTGTTAGCGTTGGGGCATGCAGGAGTGAAGAGTTTTAGAATAGGGTTTTACATTTGTGGATAGCGTCTTGCACTGACAGCGCCACTACAGCGTCAAAGAAAAGCTATTAGAAATAATTAAATAAAATGTAGCATATTATGATAGGAATAGTAATTTTTACTTGCGTGTATTCGCGTTTAACTACAATTTAGAGGTTATTCTGTAAGCAGCAAACAATTAGTTGCACTTAGTTTTGAGCAAACCGTCTTTACGTGCATTCACCAGCCAAGCTTAGCTGTGTTAGGCCTACAAGCCATAAAATCCACAATCGAATTCGGAATCAGCGGCGTCTGATGAATCAATCTTCATAACACACGTTAGTTGAGAGGAAGCGATAACCGCAGTCACTTCTCCTAGCTTGCGAACTTCCCACGTTACCGCGAATCAAAGCCAGTTTAATGCTAGGTTAGAGCCGTCGCTTCGATGGGTGCCGCCATGTTTGCTGACGCAAAGCTTTTGGGGACGCTATTTGGGTTCCCACTAAATCGGTGAAATAGCGTTCCCAACGCAAAACCCAAACGCAGTTTGCATCTCGCGCATGTGCAGTGGCTTCGAAGCTATTTCTTTGGGGCCCCTATCCGAAAACTCTCTATTTTTTAAAACTTGTTTGGGCAGTAACAAGCCTATGTAATGCGGTCCTGTACAAGGGGCTGGGGGCCAGAGACCGCATTTTCTCAAGTTTGACTGGTTGCTCAGATGATTTCATTTTGTTCTCGTAACGATGGAAAGATGTTCTCGTCTGAGTGCCCAGATAACGGCTCTGGCTTTTGGCTCAAGGTCACCTGAAGGTCGCCGACAATGGGAGCTAAAAGCATTTCACGCTTAAAGCACCCTGTATATAGCACAGCAAAAATAAAGTTTTTCGAGTCACACAAACAAAGTGGTGCAGTCACCCCTTGCTGGCAAGCTCAGGGTTGCTCAACCATGCTCCAAACACCTCTTCATGGTGTCAGAATGCCAAACACCGAGCTGCCCGCAACTGCGTCGGTAACCACCACAATCACCCCTACTCTCTGCCGCATTTCACATTCAACGACCCAAATCACTGGCTAGCATGGCTACTCCAATTCAAGGACTGTTCCTCATCCAGCTTTATCTTCACTTTCAAACAGACCAAGGTCTGCACTCTCCTTTAATGCATGGGTACTCAAGCACGGGTTGTTGTTGCTTTCCTCGTGACAGACAGTGACGCCTACTGTCCCTTCGAAACTGTTAGAAAGGCACTCATGGGCCACTTCGTGCATCTGGCCAACAAAATATACGACTCTAGCCGGTTCCATCGACGTACACAGATGCCTGGAAATACAGTGGACACCTTCAACAGGGCACTCTGGAACATGGTGAAAAACTGCACATACTTGTCAGCAGCAGTCAAAGAACACCTCATAAGCGACCGGTTCATCATGGGCATGTTCGACACTCGTTTGCCAAACCAGCTTTGCTGAAACCCAAAACTAACACTCAAGGGGCTGTAATTTTAAACTATTCACTTCTAAAAAAACTTTTTGTGCGCAAACCAACAGGGACGAAGAAAAACAGCAACACAAGGACGAGTTCTCGTCCTTGTGTTGCTCCTTTTCTTTGTCCCTTTTTGTTTGCACACAAAAAGTTTTTTACAAATGAATCTGTTCCAACTAGGCCGACTCGCAGTTATGATCCACTTCACCGATACTATTGCCTTAGCCACGTCTCCTCCAATGTTGCACGCTGATTGGCTGTTTTAGCAAAACCGGAAAATAAATAGCGTCATCTAGTAGTCCCGGCCTACGTCAATTAGACATCACAGTGTTGTTGGGTGCTCCCGACATATTGAGTAAACGACCGCGTCTTTTTGCAGTCGGCTGGTGGTGTACTGTAGTAGAGACAAGAGCATTGGTAGTTTATAGTACATATCTTTTGAGCACAGTTTGCACGTAGTTTAGCACAGCAATATCTGTTGACTGTTGATCGGCTACTGCATTGTATTGCCTTGAGAGACAATTTTCAGTGACAGTGTCTGGGAACAGCTGAGAGCACCACCATGAACAATGCGTTGCTCGTGTGGTTGGTGGTGACTAATTGGTGGTGAAGTGTAGTAGCGACAAGTCAGACGATGGCGCTCTGGTGGTGCACAATGGCTGACATGCAGCTGCAGAAATAGTATGTTGCTTTATAATATCGTCAAAATGTGTTTTGCAACCGCGTGAGTTCTAGCCCAATTTATTCATTAAAATAAAACATTTCACACTTCCTTTTTCAAATTTATTTTACCTCAAGCGGTCATAGCCAACCGTAGTCAGTGCGCAGAACCCTTACTGCAGCTATTACACTTGAAAACAACATACTCGAACCACTTTGCACTTGCACGGTGTGCTCTCTCGTGTGCTGTAACCCTTACTGCAGCTATTACACTTGAAAACAACATACTCGAACCACTCTGCACTCGCACGGTGTGCTCTCTCGTGTGCTGTAAAGCGTTTGAGAGCGCATGCTGGTAGTGCATGCTGTCATCACGGGTAAGCAGCCGGTTGATTTATTAAACGTGACTATCGCCGAAGTGGGTTGTTTCAGAATACGGTCCCTGGACGCACTCACTCAAGCTAGAAAGCCTGAAGACACTGAAAATAAGAAAGGACTGCAGAACGAAACTTGCCGCCAGGCTCTCTCAATGTCGTGGAAGCAAACCAAGACAATAGGTGGATTACAGTTCCGGGAAGCTTCCAGAAGCAGAGAGAACCAGCAGCACCATGACCAGTCTCAAAGCGGACTGAAAAGTTTGTGCTGTTAATATGGTAACAAACAGCATTCGTGGTCCATGTGTTCGGCTCAAAGAACAACCTGCAACCTTTGCGGACAACGGGGACATTTCGCACCAGTGTGCCGCTCCACGACGAAGCACCTCAGTCACATCCGGCTTCTTTCTGTCGAGTCATCGCATGAACAAGGCCAATACATCGTGGTACATCTGAACGGGTTACCCTCCTCAGTTCTAAACATACTCAGGTGCAGACGTTTCCGTAATGCCCCGCTCATTTTCGGGATGTCCCACTTCACTTAACTAAGCCATCGGTGAGCAGCTTATCGGACCAGGCCTATGTAAACTATGCAATGGTCCACAGGGGAGGTAGGTAGAACAGTAGAGAGGAGGCAGGGAAGAAAGGCAGAGAATGGGTAGAACAGATGAAGTCACGAAACTAGTGAACAACAGCACCAATCTTCGCTCGCAGCTCACATACACGAAGGGAAGGCGGGAGGGAAAAAAGGCGATGAAAGAAGGCAAGGAAATGTTACTACGAGACACAGCACAGCCAGTTGTGGACAAACTGGTTAAATTTAAATTCAAGCTATAGTACAGTACATTTGTGCTATTTCTGAAAAATAGACACCGTGCAAATTTGTCAAGCAGACATCTGATGCAAGACATGCAGCCATAAAGCCACATTAAAGCCCCGCAGCATCTAGATGACACTAGACAGAAGCGGCTGCCTATCAAATCGCCACTCCTGTACCTGCTGTGGTAGCTTTATGGCTATGGTGTTGCTCGAGGTCACAGGTACAATATTGATCACGGCAGCCACATTTTGACAGAGGCAAAATTCAAAACTGCTGGTGTACTTAAATTTAGGTGCATGTTAAATAATTCCAAGTGGCTAAAATTAATTTGCAGTCCCCCCACTATTGTGCCTCATAATTATATTGTGGGCATGGCACGCAATGGCACGCAAAGTACGATTATTTATTGAAAGTTTAACACTTAGCTACAATGCGATGCATTGTGTGAGGCACTGACAATGCTAACCTTCTCAGAGGTTATCTAGTGTACAACAACGCCTCAAGCAAACATGTCTCGCTGTATGTTACGTGTACTGCGCAGACAAAGACAAGTGGTGCACACAAAGTAATGTTTAACATCAACTCACCACTCTTATATTGCGCTAAGCATTGAAGAACTTGAACATTCACCTTAAACAATACCGCCAGATATTGTCAATCGATGCAAACCGCACAGAAAGCTTTGCCTACATCAATTCCCACAGTGCATGGGATCCACAAAATTTGTTTGAAATTGGCAAACACCTGGATTGCATTGAGGTCACCTGTCATGAAATGATTTGGTGTTACAAAAACCCGCACTTTATAACAAGAGTTCCCAGACTTTTTCACTTCCATGAAACTCTGTAGCTTTTAGTAAGTGCCCATCTTGCTTTACATATAAGCACACCATAAAGAGTACAGAGTACTCCTTAAGTGAACATCCACTCTCTACAAATCAAATGAACTCCATGAAGTTTATTTTTTATTTGCTCCATGTAACTATTTGATGCATCGTATTATTGTATATTTGTACAAGCACTAACGTCTTGCTCTTGCCCACCCAATAAAATGTTGCTGATATATAACAGTCATTTGAGTTGAATCTCTTACCCTTTGCGTACCTGTTTATGTAACAATACATTTTGTACTATTATGTACTGAACTGTTTGTTTAACGATGATGCACAACCAATTTTTATGTTTGCCAAATGCAAATGCCAACCTTTTCTGCAACTCGCCTTGATGCAGTGTTGGAATATGCAACTCATGATTTACAAGTAAATAAATGAATTGCAGAAAATCAAATTTAAGAAAAAGAAAACAGCGCCCATTTCAATGCAAACGGCTTGCCTCCTTTCCTTTGAGTATACAGTCACTTTTTGGTTTGGCAACACCCACAGCCAGTCTCAAGTTAAATAGTACACTACTTCGAAATGACTAACACTAATGGCTACACTAGCAGGCACTGCAAAAGGAAGCAAAATGTCTGCCTACAATGATCATGCCACTTTTATTCACTTTACTACAATTGAGCACAGGGCATTTTGCTGCATAACATGCTCTTCTGCGAGTTGCATTCAACTGCACTAAATAAATTATTACAAATGATCCACCCCAACTAACCAGCCTGTGAATCTTATGCATCAAGTGTTGTTTAGCTTTGCTGCAGTGGCAAAAGGAGCAGCTGCATTAACGCAGGTGCTCATGGAACACCCAATACTACTTGGACACACCAAAGCCACACTGTGACACCCTCGGATCAACAGCAAGGCATCACTCACTGCATTCACCAAGCAAGAATGACGTGCCTCACCTGTTCACTTCCAAGCAGGCAGAAGTGATGACTCTCCTCGATGAATGAGTCTGCACAGCCCACTGCACAGGCAAGGAAGGCAGCAGTGATCGAGTCACATTATTTTAGCCCCTTAGCCTCCAAAAAAAGTCTCCAGTTTACAAGCGTTTCAGGAACATCAGAGTAAGACAAATACCCTTTTGCGCAAGCAAAAAGAACAATATTTTGAAAACTTATTTAATCACGAAGTATCTAGAAAACCCGAACATGTCTGGAAAAAGCTGAATTCGTTCCTAAAAGGTTATTCTAAAAAAAAAAAAAAAACTGGTCCCACTGAGATCAAATTAGATAACAATACTTTCACTGGCTGTAAGCTAGCTGACCTCAATAATTTTTTTGCCTCTATCTCAAGCAGTGTGCAACGCACATCCTGTATAAAATTTCTGCCTTCAAGAACATGTGAACCTGCACATCTGTTGCCCGTCTCCTGGCCAGAAATTTTAGCAGTGTTCTTATCCCTGAAAAATAGCAACTGCGCTGACCCTCATGACCTACAATTTCAACCCATCAACCGTGCTTGATATTATTGCCCCAGCCCTAACGCATGTGATTAATCTAATCTTTTCTTTTGGTGATTTCCTGAGACATAAGTTGCTAAAGTTACGTTTATACTCAAAGATGGTGACAAAAATAATGTATCACTCTACAGGCCTACTTACCATACTAACCATTTTTCCTAAAGCTGTTGAAAAGTTGATAAACATAAGAATGAATAGCTTTTTCAGTCGCCATAACATCATAACGCCGTTTCAATATCGTGTTAGTAAAAAATGTTCCACGGAGTACACATTTCTTCAAAAAGAAATCATATTAAATGGTTTCGAGCATCAACGTTACATAGTTGGAATACTTATAGACTATTCAAAAGCCTATGATCGGATTAATCATACTACACTTTTAAAAAAGCTAGAGTATTATGAATTCTGTGGAGCATTTTTTACCCCTATGCAATGCTACTTGAGTCATTGGCAGAAGCAGGTACTACTGAATAACTACAAATCAACCTTTTGATCCCTAAACAGTAGAGTACTGCAGGGAAGCATCCTAGGGCCTCTACTTTTTAATGTCTTATTAATGACGTAGTAAAAATAGATGACAGTACCCAATTTGCAGCATATGCTGACGATACTAGTTCGCTTTCTTTTTTTAGGATCAGATTTATTGAAAATTCAAACCAGAGCAAATAACATACTCTCGAAACTGCATGCCTGGAGTATGAGCAACTTGCTAACTATAAACATGTTGAGTGGGCATGGGAGCAGTGACAACGGCATGGCTTCAATGCTTCGTTTTTTCGCCGTGCAGGCTGTGCTGTTGCTCATCGTGACGACATCCTCGGCTGCACCCTGTGGCTCGCCGATTGATCTTGGTCAGTCAGCTGAACATCCCGGAATTTCCTACACCGACACCAGATTTAAGAAGCCGATGCGTCTGCTTTCCCTTCAGGGGGTATGGGCGCAGTGACAACGGCATGGCTCCAATGCTTCGTTTTTTTTCACCGTGCAGGTGTGTACGCAGTATTCTTTGCATGCAAAAAGGAGCGACGATCGCTGTTTGTTACTGTTCCCATGCCCACGGGTTTACTGTGATATTGCTTGTGATTGTTTTTTGCTGGTTGTCCTGCTATTGCGCTCGGGTGACATTGAGTCGAACCCGGGTCCTACAACTCGCTCTGAGGTCCTCCTAGATATGGATAGCCTACCAAATGATCCATCTGATCAAATGAAGGTTATGTTTCAGCTCCTGAAAGAAGTACACTCTCGTACGCTGCAAAGCTCGAAAGGTCGGGCTGAAATAACTGCGGACATAAAAGCCATTAAAAATAGTCAAAAGAACATTGAATCAAAGTTAGCTGGCATGCACAAGAGGCTTGATAACCTCGAGGAAAAGGCCACGAAATTTGACAACATTAGTCAAGAACTTTCATAATTAAAGAAATCGATGGATGAGCAACGTAATCCAACTGATTCTCTGCAGTCTCGTCTTGACAAAGCTGAAGATAGATCACGACATGAGAACTTAATATTTCGGGGTATATCAGATGCTAAAGAGTCTTGGGCAAATACTGAACCTAACCTAATGAAAGCATTGACTGAGGTTGTCGACTCGTGCTCTGGTCCTTTAATGCAGTGTGCACACCGCCTGGGCATATTTTCTCATGATAAGTGTCGTCCCGTCATAGTAAAACTTACAGACTCAAAAATGAAAGAAAAGTCCCTGCGCAATGAATTCAAGTCGAAAGGCATCACTATCAGTGAAGATTTCTCACTTGCAACACGCTTGGCTTGAAAAAGACTGTTTGAATTCGGAACCACCCATGCTGGCCCTCGCTCTTTTAAACTACAATACAACAAGCTATGCTTGATAAGTGTCGACCCGTCATAGTCAAATTTACTGACTCAAAAATGAAAATAAGATACTGTCCCTGCGCAATGAATTCAAGTCGAAAGGCATCACTATCAGTGAAGATTTCTCACCTGCAACACGCTTGGCTCGAAAAAAACTGTGAATTCGGAACCACCCAGGCTGGCCCTCGCTCTTTTAAACTACAATACAACAAGCTATGCTTCAATAACAGATGTTTTATGTACAACGCAATCACTGGCACTGTCGACGAGATCGCGACATGTGGTAAACATGGTGTGCAGGGGAGAGCGACTGCTGACATTGTCAATTGGATTGGCACACGTGGCGAAGCCAGTGGATTAAACACTAATTCTACATTGCAAGTTGTATCGTAGGGAATCTCAAGGGGCAGCGGGAAGTTATCTCCTGTGTCTGTCCTTTTTATCAACGTTAGAAGTGTTCTTAATAAGCATGCTAACTTATCTTCCGCCATTGATACATGTATACCTCACACTGTTGCACTAACAGAAACCTGACTCACAATGCATGTGTCTGATTTTGAAATATTTCATGACGTTCATCATTACTCGATGTATCGTTGCGATAGGACAGCAAGACGCGGTGGTGGTGTTCTGCTTGCCATTTCAAAAGATATTCCTTCTTCATGCATTCAAACCTGCAGCTAGTTGGAACTAGTTTTTGCTTCAGTAGTCATCAATCATCTGAAAATAATTATTGGTGTCTCCTACCGTCCTCCATCCTGTTTATTCACATTTACTACTGAATTCCATGATGCTATAAACCTGGTTCGCACACACTATCCTTCATCAACGCTTTTTATACTGAGACTTTAACTTTCCAACTATCTTGTGGACTGCTCAACCACCTTATTCATCGCCGCCTTTATCACAAGCTAAAGAATTTTTAGATTTATGTACATTGTTTTTGCTAACTCAGTTAGTAATGCAAGCCAGTAGGACTGTAACAAGTACTGCAAATATTGTAGATTTAATCCTAACCACTAAGCCAGAGCTAGCTACAGATCTAACATATCTGCCAGGTATCAGTGATCATCTTCTGCTCAATTTCGTCATTAATACGCCACGTCCTAAAGCAAATAAAATAAAAAAAAACATTCTAGATTACAAACAGGCTAACTTTGCAGCTATTAATAATGAACTACCTGCATTTATTGGTCATTTTCTTGTTAATTTCGATACTCACTCTGTTGAAGAAAATTGGCTACTGTTCAAAATGAAAGTACACCAACTATCAAATATATTCCTAAGTGCGTCGTCACCTCTAACCCTCAAGCACTCTGGTACAATTCATACATCAGGCAACTATCTAACAAAAAGAAACGTTTATTCCGTCTTGCCAAACTTTCTCCTTCTATTGAGCGATGGTCGACATACAAGACTGCTTCCGATGCATACGTGAAAACCCTAAAACTTACAAAGAACAACTTTCTGTCTTCTACTTTACCATATACTTTGAAAAAAAAATGTTAGAAAGTTCTGCTGCATTATACACCCTGCACACGACCCTTTAATTACCATATTTATTCGCATAATGATTGCACTTTTTTGTCAAAAAAATTGACGCACATTCTGGGGTGCGATCATCACGCAGGTTAAATTTCTCGCGAAAAGAAATGAATTTTTTTTTTCATTCCGCGTTTGCTGCGGGATGACAACTTGTCAACAAATAGGCGGCTGCCACTATATGTAGTGCGGGACACCAAAACAAAAATGGCGGCCAGCGGAGCAAGCCGAGCGTGCCGAATGCGATCTTTTTTCTTCTTGTGAGTACATTACGCGAAGTGAAACAGTTTCTTCCGTACCAGTAATGAATAATATTGTTAATATCGGCAACTTTGCAGCAATAACGTAGCCATGTTCACTTTGAGGGGACAGAAACAGATGGGCACGCTTAGCTGTCAGTGACATAGAAACGCATGGCGGGCATGCTGTGGAAACTCAGGCGTTTTTCTTCACTACTATCCTAATCCGGCACGTTTCCGCCAAGGGTGGGCGAATATCTTAGCTGTGTTACACAAGCGTCGGCATATGAATAGGGTACACTTCTAACATATCATTGTAAACGTGGCTACTATCGTTGCCGCTTGCGATTTGTTGCATACCCACGAGTGCAGACGAGAAGAACCGAAAGGCACCTTTGTTGTTGTCGTTGTTGACCACAACTATTATAAAGCCCACATATAATAAAGGCAAGTTTGGTTGTAGCTTTTTTTTGTCATGGAAGTGCGGAAAAGTGATGACAGGAATGAAATGGGGCATCTGCTTAAGAATGTTTGGTGCGTGCAGACCACTTGGTTTGTCCTGAAGAGTCGTTCGCGTAGCATTGGACAGATGGTAAGTGCGATCATTATTAGCTAGACTTGGCACACGACATATCGCTGCGGCAAGCTCGGGGTGCGATCATTACACGGGAAATAAAAAAAATTGAATTTTGACGACAAAATTCAGGGGTGCGATCATTACGCGAGTGCGATCATTATGCAAGTAAATACGGTACATTGCAAGATACCTCCGGCAACATAATCCCAAATAATATTTGTGCTACCATACTGAATAGAACATTCACTGAAAGCTTTTCCTCGCGCATGACAGTTGATCTTCCAGATATGCTGCACCACGTTATGTCACCAATAACTATTGATACTCCTGGCGTTGCTAAATTAATCGAGTCTTAAAAACACAATTCATCTCTGGGTTATGATGAAATTAGTTCTAAATTCCTAAAAAGCACTTGCACTTATAGTTCAATTATACTAACAAAGACTGCTAGGTGGCGCTGCCCTGTTTAACTGGCTGCATATCGTGCTCCGTTTTCACCTGTCCCTGGCCCAGTCCAGGGCCTTGCCTGCCTCTGGGTTTACTCTTCATCTTTTCATGAAGACATTCACCACAGGTGGACACCATTCGCATCCCGGTCCGACACCAGGCTGGCCCTCCAGGCCCCTCCAAAACTCCGAAGCGGCGCAGCGCCGCTCTAACCCTAACTTGCCACGCCTGCACCTCTGGAATGCAGCGTCTCACCAAGACCTTGCAGCCAACACCAACCGATGCCCCGCTGGCCTCCTCTTCTTATTCATACGTAGCCTTATTCACACGTAGCTGCAGGACAAGCTGCGTGAAGCTTGGCTCGTGAAACATAAAACCGGCAAACAGTCATCGGCTACAACTCGGGTATGCAGCAAGCACAGACGCGAGGAAGATTTCTGCTACAGCGCCGGGTCTGCGATCTTCGCAAAACGCGCACTGAGACGCTCGCCCGACTAATGTCATGACGGTTTGGTCGATGAACTTGTCAATGCTATAGATACTGGCAAGTTCACTGGAGTGGAAAGGGAGCGTAAGAAGCACATTATAGAAAAGTACGACATAAGGTCATGTTTGTGTTATGAATTAATGCACTGTATTACAAAAAAGAGGCAGCAGGAGATCGCACGCTGAGAACGCCGATAAAGATACAGTGCGATGCAACTCCAGAAATAATATTGAAATGTCGAAGAATTTAGAAGAAAAAAAAAAAATTGAATTGTCGGGACGGCACATCCCCGTAGGTGTCGAAGTCTCAACAATGAAATTATTTTTGAACAGTTCTGATAGCGCCCACACAACAATGGTTGCTTGTATACTGTCAAATGCTCATATTCTGCGGCCTAAAGCTCATGGCACGGTGCGAAAATGCGCACGTGGCGAAAGCGAAACAGTGCGCAGACAAGCATGTAGACGCGCAGCCGGTCGCTACGAATCTGCGCGATCGCTGCATTGAGGCTTCATTCTATTAGGCTCCATTTAGTTATACAAACACTATAAGGACATATTTCACATACTCTGCTCTCAGCGTTTGCCTGCCTTTCACGCAAGAAGCCGGTTCGGGAGACTCCATCGCGGCGACCGCGCGCAGTGGCATTCACTGTATGTATTCGGTAAAGAGATAGCGTCTGTAAATGATTCTGTGCTTTCAGTTTGCCCAAGATTATTATTTAGACAGTAAGAAACTTCTCTCGTTTCGAAAGTACTTACAGAAATGTCCGGGAGAGCTCGCGCGTGGTGTTTTCTGTGAGCGCTGACAGCCAAACTTATGAGGAGCGCGCCGCGGGATCCCTCATACTACGTCAACGAGGCACTTCCGATAGATGGCGACTCCGTAACTCCTCGCCGCCAATACTCCTGGCTCCCATACTCGAGTGGGCACTGTCTCACAGTGTTCCACGACACCCGACCTCTCTTTCTCTCGGGGCTCCCTTTCCTTTCACTGGCAGGTCACAGCTGGAACCCTTCTCAGTGACCATTTTCTTTCATATTAGTGCCTCTCTTTCCCACATCCCTCGATCGCACCCAATCACTCACACTGACTGGCACACATTTCGCACTAATCGCCTTTCCGCCTCCTTTGAATCTTACAATGACTGGACGTCGCGCATCTCCGCAGCGTTTTCAACCATCGTCCTTAAAACTCCTAATTTATAAATCACTAATATGACCTAAACTTGAATACGCGTCCTCTATATGGAACCCTGCACATAAAAATCTTGTATCTTCTCTCAAACTTATCCAAAATAACTCCGTTCGTTTCATCTTTTCAAATTACAACCGTGCCGCAAATATCACAGCCATGAAAACTAACCTTTCACTCCCACCTTTAAAATCTCGCCAGAAAATCAGTTGCCTCACTCTATTCTACAAGGTATATCATCACGTCACGCTACATGACAATTTTATTTCACCACCTTAATACATAAGTCATTACATTGATCATCGGCACAAGGTTTGCATCAATAAATGCAATAATAAAGCTTTTTTTTTTTTCAGTCATACCTTCCCTGGACATCTGCCAAATGGAACCACCTCCTCCCTGATATTGCAGCCATTGAAAATAATCACCAATTTCGCGATGCACTAACAACCTTTGTTTACCTTGGAGAATGACGAAATTATGTTCTAACAAAAATCACTGTATTGTATTGATTGTCTTTGTAAGCTATATTACCCACTCCCCTCTGTAATGCCTTTCGCCCTCAGGGTATAATAAATAAATAAAACAAAAGCGGTTTTATTTAGAGCTAAAAGCAAGGAAGTCAACTTTGACTTGGCACTTTTTCTTGAGTAGGACATTCTGGCGGGCTAGTTGGCTTATAGATTTAGACGTTTCTTATACGTAACTGAGCGAAAATAGTGGTGTGGTGTGTGTTTCTTTCTTGTGTACTCGTTCTTTCATGCAGTTACAAGAAACTTTTTCTTGGTACATCAAAAATCGAAGTGCTTCCTGCTGTGAAATGCCTTGGTATACTTTTTAACGGAAACATGTTCTGGGATTCGCAGTCTGATTCTGTTTGTTCCAGCCTTTCTTGCACGGTTGGTATACTATCACGCACAAGTTTTCGTTTGCCTGAAAATGTAAAACTGTTGTACAATTGCTACCTTGTCTGGGGAACCACAACAATTTCCAACATTCTGAGGCTTTCTAGATTACAAAAAAGTACTGTCTGTTTGATTGTCAATGCTCCATATAACGCACACACAAGGCCCATCTATAAAATCTTAAATGTAATACCTGTTGCCGAATTGTACGATTCTTTACTAATGACACACTACAAACAAGGGATTAAAACAAACAATCTGCACTTAAAGTAACTTGCCAACTTGACAGAAAGAGTGAATGTTTATGATACGCGTGGAATCACTTTTTGGTTTTCGCCACAGAGTCATACTAACTACCGTGTTTACTCAATTCTAACGTGCCCTCGACTGCAACGCACACCCATTTTTCGTGACCAAAAGAAGAAGAAAAAAAAAAAACGCCCTCGATTGTAATGCGCACCCATTTGCCATGACGTACAGAAAGAAAAGTCCTTTGCAGTACCGCACACCTCATTTTTTCATACAGAAATACAACTTTCTCTCATTTGGAAAAAACAGATTTACTCCCAATGCACTAAAGTTGCGATAAATAAAAAAACTCGCAGTTTCGCATGAAAGGTAATGTATCGATTACGATAGCAATTAGTAGACAGCTATACAACAATTAAGGGTAGTAGTTTTATTGGCCGTATAACCTTTTAAGCATTCGCCTACCATCTAAGTTAGCAAGCATGGTGTCACGTGCACACAATCATGAACACATGTCACTCAATGACCGCAGAAACTCTCTAAACGCTGGAGTGACTAAGTACGGTAGCAGGAGTGACAGAATTGACCTTTGTGCGGCCTCTTGCTTCAATGCGAACTAAGCGACGAGAGCACAGCGCGGTGCACCTAGATATGGCCTAGATGCGTAGACTCTTGTCTCTGCCGCAGATCACTTTCAAGATAAGTACTGCACAGCCACGCAGTAGGTAGCAGCTGCCAGTGTAGAACGCCTCTTCTGTTTGCGGCAGTCCTGCATGCAAGTTTCGAAAACTCCGAACGCCTGTGCTGTGGCCCGATTTCCGTCCGTCTCCGCACGTGACCGCTTTGCTTTTAATTGCAGCATCGTGATGAACTCGCCATGTCTTTGCAGTTGGCACTTCCATGCTGATAGAGCAAACGCAGAAAATGGGAAGACGGGCAGCACCAACTTAAGCCAAAGGAAGCATTGCCTAAGCAGACGTACTCCAGCACATGGAGAAAGCTACAGCAGCTAGGCTCACAGCGCATACGAGGCGGCCATATTGAAATGTCTATGGCGATATGGTAATACAGATTTAGGGTCGTACTCAATTCTAACACGCAGGCAATTTTTGGACTCGTATTATCAGAAAAAAAGTGCACATTAGATTCAAGTAAATATGGTATGGCCGACAAACAATCGCATATACATTGCCTATTTTTTTAAACCACTAACATTGTTTACTGTAGTGCTGCTATTTTCTTTTTTTAAAAGTCAAGCGGCAATGTATTTCGTTTTTAGTGTTAGACTTTTAGTAGTATATTTCACATGTACGGTTATTGCCATTGTATGCTTGTAGCATACAAACATCTTTTTTTTCACCCCTGTCAAAGTGCAATTATTGGGTACAGACCCCGTCACGCCTTCTCTGGCTTTTAGTAAGTGCCCCCAGCATTTTTGTGCATGCTATACATGTACCATGATGCCAAAATAAAATGAATAAAGGCAAGTACCATTGAAAATATTTACAAAAAGAAGTCTTTTTCTCCGTGTAATGGTCACACCGCCGATTTTCACGCCAAATCTCGGAATAAACCTGCGGCCATTACACGAGTATATACGGTATTGGGGGCGAGGACTTACGGAGCTGCCATCTGTCGGAAGCGCCTCCCTTGCGTAGTATGAGGGATCCCGCGGTGCGCTCCTCATAGGTTTCGCTTACGGCGCTCAATAAAAGCACCACGTGGCAGCCCTCCTGGACATTTATGTAAGTGCTCTCCATACAAGGGAAGTTTTTGACTGTCGATATAATAATCTTGGGTAAACTGAAAGCACAGAATGGTTTACAGACGCTATCTCTTTACCGAACATGTACAGTGAACGCCACTGCGCGCGGTCGCCGCGACGGGGTCTCCCAAACCGGCTTCTTGCGTGAAAGGTAGGTAAACGCTGAGAGTACACTACAGAACGAAGCCTCAATGCAGCGATCGCATGAGGTCGCAGCGACCAAATGCGCGTCTGCATGCATGTCCATGCACAGTGTTTTGCTTTCGCTGTGAGCGTGTTTTCGCACCGTGCCGTGAGCTTTAGGCCACAGCACGTGACAGTACACTAGCAACCATTGTTGCGTGGACTCTATCGGAAATGTTAAAAAATAATTTCATTATAGAGACTTCGACGCCTACGGCGACTGTGATGTGCTGTAGCGATGATTCTATCTTTTTTTGTCTTCTAAATTCTTGGACATTTCAATATTACTTCTCAAGTTGTGTCGCACTGTATGTTTATCGGTCTTCTCAGCGTGCGATTTCCCCCTGCTTCTTTTTCCAGTAATCCAGTGCATTAATTCATAACACAAACATGACCATATGCCATGCCTTTTTTGAATGTGCGTCTTACCGCTCCCTTTCTGTTCCAGTGAACTTGCCAGTATCTAGCATCAACAAGTTCATAGACCAAACCGTCATGACATTAGTTGGGCAGCGGGCACGGGCGAGCGTCTCAGTACGCATTTTCTGCTACTCACCGAACATCGCAGTCCCGGTGCTGTAGCAGAAATCTTCCTCGTGTCTGTGCTTGCTGCATACTTGAGTTGCAGCCGATGGCTGTCTGCCGGTTCTAAGTTTCGCGAGCCAAGCTTCATGCAGCTCCTGCGGCTACGTGTGAATAAGGCTGACATTGGGCTCGGTTGTGTACATCCGGCACTGCGGCACCGAGCAGTAGTCTACCATGCTGCACGCCACCAAAGGCAGCCACTACTTATTATAATACTTTAAAATGTTGTGAAGTAGACACCCAAGGTGGTAAAGCCTCACCGCAGCGCAGCTGGGACTTTAAACTTTCGTTTTCAGCTCGCTTCAGCGCTTCTGAAGCAGCCGACGCGGTCGCTATGTCCATGTGATCCGCCATGCTATGTCATGCCGACGGTGGCGCCAGCTTTTCCAGTGGTGGAGCTCGCCCCCAATATGCTGGCGTTAGTGGGAGGCAGACGACAAGTGCGGTCATAGATATGAGCAAGTATTATTTTATTTATTATGCCAATGTTCCTGTGATTGGATCATGTTTTCTGAAGTGTGAAATTATTTCTACATTATTATTATACGATAATTTTCATGGTTTTCTTTCCAACTGCTCATTAAACAATAAAAATTGTTTTTTTTTTTAGTTAAGTTCTTGAAACCAAATGGCGCTTTTACACATAATATGCAGTTCAGCATTTTGCCGTAGCCACGCAAGTGCTAATATTGCAGTGCTGGCGCCAATTTGTGACACAACTAGTCGATGGCATTTTGTATAATCCCACAAGGAGACCACACAAATTTGGGTACTCACTCGCACACACACAACACCATATGCGCCGCCATGCACTGTGGGATGGGTGTGCTGCCTGTTTGCGTGGACTTTTTTTTACTTCGTAATATGGATAGAATAAAATGAAAGCGTCGAATAATACACAAATTGTAATTTCAAGCAATGACTATGTCGTACTTAATAGCAGCTGACTTACTTACAGCCATCTCATATACTATGCCCGAAGTAACCAGACTTCACTGGCAGGTTGCTCCACTTACTGGTTTTTGATACTTTCTTTGCTAATTCAAAATTATAATTCCTACGTCAATCCCAAACAGTGTGCTGGATTGTATTACTATAAATCATGGTCATTTCTTTTCTATCAACGTCTCACATTCTGCCAGTTGTCAGATTCTTTAATAAAACGCTCACAATGCATTGTACAGCACAACACTGTTTTAATTTTCTTACAGCCTAGTTACAATTATGCCACCGAACACACCCACAGTCTAAAGACACCGACACAGAAAAGGACTGCTTAGGCTTGGATTGCAGCGTTAAGCTCTAGCCAGTGTATGTCAATGGCTGTATGGCTGCCACTGAACATGCACATCCTGCTAAATTTGGCGACTTCATTCGAAATTAGTGTTTTGGTCCAGGTTGGCACAGGCACAGCTCGATGGTACAATGGCGCAGCACTTACATCACTACTATTAATGATCAAGGCATAGCTGGTGTCACGCTGAAACTACTTACGTACCTCATGATTGTGGCCTAGCTACTCCTATATCCATCATAATGATCAGCAACTACTCACATATCTCAGGATCATGACCAATTATTATTCATGATCATGGCATAACTAAGATAACAGCTTAACTGTCATATGACTCACAATCAAGATCTACTACTCACCAGGGCAGGGAAGCGTCCAGCCCAAGTTTGGGTGCTGGACAAAGCCACGCTCGTCAAGTCGGCTCTGGCAATAGGCCCGAAAACAGTCCAGGCAGATGACGTGTGCACACTTGAACACCAACACAAGCCGGCTGCATGATTCAGCACAATGCAAAGGAGACTAGAGTGACAAGATGGTAAAATAGAAAACAAAAAACAAGACCTTCAATACGTGCCAATTAGGGTCACTGATAAAAAGAGAGTTGTATAGTGGCATCAGCATCGAGAAATATGGTGGCTGACTGATTTTTTTGAACTTGAATGAAATGTTATGAGAAAATTTATTATTTTGCTTCACAAGCAGCTAAAAATACTTTTAATGCACATTTACGGAGAAGAGCTGTTACTTTGCACCAGATCATCATCACAATTAAATATAAAAGTTTGAAGAAAGTACCACAAGTGGTCCAGAACCTGTGTCCTTCCCCTGTGAAAATTGATGCTCCAGAAGAGTGCACCACTACAAGTGCTTGAAGCATGATGGAAAGTAGAAAAAAAAAATGAATAGAAAAAGGATCGCAATAGCGTGAGAAAGACTGAAGAAGCCGTAAAAAATGGCCGCAGCCTGAAATCAGTGCAAATGAAACTTGGCTTAGGACAAACCAAGATATATGCACTAAAAGATAAGCAGGGTAATCAGAGGAGTCAGGATACCTGAATTAGAAACATTAATGAACAGGATACAGAAACCTCCTCCCATAACTAGTGATGAGGCCAGAAGGGCCTTGCAAGACATGAAACGAGGAAGAGCAGCAGGAGAAGATGGAACAACAGTCGATTTAATCAAAGATGGAGGAGACATAGCGCTTGGAAAACTGGAGGCTCCTTATACGAAGTGTCTATCGACTGCAAGGGTCCCAAAAAACTGGAAGAATGCAAATATTATACCAATCCACCAAAAGGGAGACGTTAAAGAATTGAAAAATTGCAAGCCCATTAGCTTACTCCCAGTATTATATAAAATATTTACCTAAATAATCTCCAGTAGGATAAGGTCAACACTGGAATTTAGTCAACCAAGGGAACAAGCTGGCTTCAGGAAGGGATACTCTACAATGGACCACATCCATGTCATTAATCAGGTTATCGAGAAACCTGCAGAGTACAATAAGCCTCTCTATATGGCTTTCATAGATTACGAAAAGGCATTTGATTCAGTACAGATACCAGCAGTCATAGAGGCATTACATAATCAAGGAGTACAGACCGCTTATGTAAATACCTTAGAAAATATCTACAGAGGGTCTACAGCTACCTTTCTACACAAGAAAAGCAAGAAGATACCTATAAAGAAAGGGGTCAGACAGGGAGACATAGACAGGGAGACATAATATCTCCAATGCTATTCACTGCGTGCTTGGAAGAAGTATTCAGGCTATTAAACTGGAAAGGCTTAGGAGTAAGGATCAACTGCGAATATCTCAGCAACCTTTGGTTTGCTGATGACATTGTTCTATTCAGCAACAATGCAGACAAGTTACAACAAATGATTGAGGACCTTAACAGAGAGAGAGAGAGTGTAAGAGTAGGGTTGAAGACTAATATGCAGCAGACAAAGATAATGATAAATAGCCAGCAAAGGAACAACAGTGAGTTCAGGATCGCCAGTCGGCCTCTAGAGTCTGTGAAGGAGTATGTTTACCTAGGTCAATTAATCACATGGAACCCTGATCATAAGAAGGAAATTCACAGAATAACGAAAATGGGTTGGATTGCATATGGCACACATTGCCAGCTCCTGACTGGAAGCTTACCATTATCATTGAAAAGGAAGGTGTACAATCAGTGCATTTTGCCAGTGCTGACATATGGGGCAGACACTTGGAGACTGACAAGGAAGCTTGAACAAGTTAAGGACTGCGCAAAGAGCGATGGAATGAAGATTGCTAGGCATAACGTTAAGAGACAGAAAGAAAGCGGTTTGGATCAGAGAGCAAACGGGTATAGAAGATATTTTAATTGACATCAAGAGAAAAAAATGGAGCTAGGCAGGTCATGTAATGCGCCGGTTAGATAACCGTTGGACCACTAGGGTTACAGAATGGGTACCAAGAGAAGGAAAACGCAATAGAGGACGACAGAAAACTAGGTGGAGCGATGAAATCAGGAGATTCGCGGGCACTAGCTGGAATGGGTTGGCGCAGGACAGGGGTAATTGGAGATCGCAGGGAGAGGCCTTTGTCCTGTAGTGGACATAAAACAGGCTGATGATGATGAGGAGGAGGACAGAGCACTATACTCTCAAGTGACGCTTTATTAGAAAGGCTGGTACACATGCACATCATTAATACATGTGCAAGCCTCTACTCAATGGAAATCGAGAAAGAGCCCTGATACGGCTGCACGTAAGTTATATGAGGCATTTTAAACGAATTTTTTATGGAGCAGACATGAGCAAAGTTATTTAACCCTTTGAAGGTTTTCGCCGTACATGTACGGCGGCGGTTTCCTGTCCCGCAAGGTCTTTGCCGTACGGGTACGGTTTCGAACCTCCGTTTGAAATTTCGCGCCATAATGACGATCCGTGCTCACTGGGAGGTGCTGCCACCTCTCAGAACTTACAAGAAGCGTTTGAAATTTGCGCTACCTTCTTGGGGAGATAAACAGAACTGATTTCTAGCTTGAGCGCGTCGCGCAGACTGCGGCAACACCCCTTTTGCGGTTTCGGTTTCGCCGCGTGATCGCAACAGAGGCGTGCCAAACGTCATTTTTCTGTTTGTCGGCACTCTCTTGCAGGGGCGGTGGAGGTTGATTTCTATCTTGATTGGCGCTGCTCTTAGCTTATCACCGCTGTTCGCGAGGTATTCTCGCTCTCAGCGGCAACGCGCTTTTGCGGTTTCGGTTCCGCCGCGTGATCGCAACGGAGGCGCGCGAAACGTGATTTTTCTCTTTGTCGGCAGGCTCTGGCAGGGGCGGCGGAAGTTGATTTCTATCTTGATTGGCGCTGCTCTTAGTTTGTTTATCACCACCGCGCACGAGGTATTCTCGCTCTCTGCGGCAACGCGCTTACGCGAGAAGGTGCCTCAGACCTCGGCCCAAGGCAGCCGCACGCAGAGAAGATGTCATGTGCGCGCCAACACAACTCGTCACTCCAAGGGGAGAACATAAATGCATTTTAGGTGTGCAGACTGCGATAAGGCGCTGTGCGTAGAACCGTGTTTTATGGAGTACCACACTCTGAAATACTACTGAACATATTGCAGTTCTGAGTGATGCCGACACCAAAACAGGGTTCCTAATTTTTTTTTTACTATTTATTCCCGACTTTATACATCTTGTACATTCAAGATCCGCAATAAAGTAATTTGACCACCTGGGAAAGTTTTTTTCAAAATAATTCGACCCTCAAAGGGTTAAACAGTAGCTCATCAAAACCCCAAAAACTGCTTTTCTCCTCCCTTGACAAACCATCGACCTTGATAGCATAAAAAAAAAACCACAAACTAGAGCTGCTTGGGCCATGACACAACGTAAACAAAACAGAAAGCCGCCATGCCGCATTAGTGATGATAGCGCGATGCAATGCGCTCTTATGGAGACGCATCCGAGCTCTGAGGAAATGTTGTGGATCATATGGTTAGAAAAATGGTGCGCATAAGGATAACATACATGCAATAATTTAATTTTTATAGTATTTCTAATTATTCCTTTTCTACAAAGTTTAGTGAAAATGGCTCCAGTGTACACTACCAATTACTATACAGGGTGTCCCACGAAACTTGAGCTAAGATTTTAAAAATGAAAGGAGCATCGGAAACGAATATAACCAAATGCATACTGTTCGCAGTGGCCATAGTAACTAAGGCAATTTTTTGTTTTCCCCATAACTCACTAATTATTTAAGTTTAATTACCCAACTTTTTTAATTATTGCCTGAGGACTCCAAGTATGATACACAGATTTGTAGAGCGCATTCAGAGACCACCAATCGAGTTGTTTCCTGTACGATACATCTCACATAGTACTTTCTTCCAGGTTGCAAAGAAAGCCCGCAAAAAAAAAAAAAAAAAAAAAAAAGCCACATGACGGAGCGCTTGCGCAGTGGTATCATGCTGCTCTCAAGTGTGCGTTTGGTGAACAAAGTCGGCTTCCGTTGGATGACGGTGCAAATGCATGCTGCTGGCCAAGTGCTGCCAAGGAGATAGAGAACGCCCTCCTCCTTCCTCGTCGCTAGTCACGATGCAGCCGACTTTGTTCACCGAATGCACAATTGAGAGCAGCATGATACCACTGCGCAAGCACTTCATCATGTGTTTTTTTGTATTTCAGGGTTTTTTTTTGCAATCCGGGAAAAAGGACTACGTGAGATGTATCACACAGGAAACAACTCAATCGGTGGTTTCTGAAGGTGCTCTACAAATCTGCATAGCATACTTGAGGTCCTCAGCCAATAATTAAAAAGTTTGGTAATTAAACTTAATTTGTAAGTTATGGAGAAAACAAAAAAATTGCCCGAGTTACTATAAGTCAGTGCAAACAGTATGCGTTTGGTTCAATTCGCTTCTGACGCTCCTTTCATTTTTAAAATCTTGGCTCAAGTTATGTGGGACACCCCCGTATACGAAGTAGTGGTTGTGAGGCCGAATCCCCGTAGGGTGCGACGAGGCATTGGAGCGACGCACGCTTGACAACGAATGATTGCATGCCTTTTGGTCATTAGAGTTATAGAATTGGGGACCCAAGTGGCTTGGGGACCCAAGGAAATTGCGGGCTGCAAGCGCGCATGCGCAAAACTCAAGCCAGTTTTGGGTTCTTGAATTCGCATTGACCCAAGACCCAGAAACTTAAAACTTGAGTGAGTCCCCAAGCCATCTTTGGCTGCCCTTGCGGACGATAAGAAATTGCAAAATAGCCAAGAGATGTGTATGACTAACACAGTGATTATGGTTATTCCATTTTATTGTTTGCCCCTTTTTGCTCAAAAATGCATTCTGTTTGTTTTCACTTGTAAGAAAAACTTTTCTTCTTTTTTGCATTCAAGCACCATTTCATTTTCCCCACTGAGGCATACCGCGCGCTCGACCAAATGCTGTCTGTGTTTGGTTTAATTCTCAAACTCTGCTGCTCCTCTAAACCCAAGAGCAGCCTACCCAATGCTGGCTGGGGACCCAAAGTCTTGAATCCCCAATCCTAAAACTCTCTATCATCACTCAAAGCTGTTGGATCATCAGCTAAGCATGTCGCAGCTGACAATCCAACGCAGAAGAGAAGGCTTGAGTTATCGCTCAGGCTGAAGCTGGAAAGAAAAAAACAGTCATTGCGGAAGAATTTCCAATTCCGGCAAGCTCTCTTTCAACAATATTGAAGAGCAAGGATGTTATAGACAAAGCGCTAGCTTCAGGAGCATCAGCAAAGCACAAGAAAGTAACTCAGCCAGTGCACGAGGCCTTGGACAAGGCAGTTTACACTTGGTTCATGGAGATGCGGGCCAAGAAAATCACTCTTAGCGGTAATATTGCGTGGGAGAAAGCGCTGGATTATGCCTGCATGCTAGGAATAAATGACTTTAGGGCCAGCATAGGTTGGCTGAACAGATTCAAGTTACGCCACAGCATCATCAGCAAAGTTTTGTGCAGTGAAGCCGCTTCGGCGGATGGTGACAGCGCCACTGCGTGGATGTCAGCCAGCCTCGCAGACACCCGAAAGACTACGCACCATCGGATATTTATAATGCCAATGAGACCAGGCTCTTCTATGAGATGCTGCCCACCAGGATCCTGGATATTAAGGGGCTGCACTGCCACGAAGGCAAGCACAGTAAGAAGAGAATAATCGTGCTTCTGTGCACTAATATGGAGGGTTTGGACAAGTGGCCACTTTTGGTCATTGGAAAAAGGGCCAAACCACGCTGCTTCAAAGCAAATTGGAGCCTTTCCGTGCAGTATGCGGCTAACATCTGGGTGTGGATGACCCGGGCTATTTTTGGAGAGTGGGTCGAAGCCTTCGACCGGGAAGTGGGAAGGCAAGGCCGAAAGGTGTCTACTTTTAGACAATAGTTCTGCCCACATCATAGAGGACGCCGAGCTGGAAAATGTGCATTTAAAGTTTTTTCCACCGAACTGTACCTCTACTGTTCAACCCCTCGACCATGGGGTCATCCAAAGCGTCAAGTAGGCCTAGCGTGAGCGCCTTAGTCAAAGGTTGCTTCCGAACATGCCATTGGGCCACGAAACAAAAGTGGACCCCTTTATGGCACTCCAAATGATCGCTGCTTTGTGGTGCACAACGAGAAGCACCATAATCTGCAAATGCTCCACGATGCTGGCTTCACTGCGTAGGCTGCCTAGACTTCGGACACTGAAAAAAAGGTAGCAATGGAGATGGGTCACAGTCTGATAGAGTCACAGCCGCATGGGCAGCCCTGCAGGAAAGTGGAGATGTGCCCGCTGATGTATATCCCAACGAGTACATGCAAGCCGACTCATGCGTAGTGGTGCGCGAAGAATTGACAGATCAAGAAATCCTGAAGAGCGTCCGGGAAGATTGTGTGTCGTCGGACGAAGATGAAACAGCCGTGCAGCGTGAGTCCAGACCACCGACTACAACGCAGGTCATGGATGCATTCGATACAATCAGGCATTGCATCGGGCCCCAGGACAACGATGAGGCAATGGCTCTGCTGGCGGCATGCGAGAGTCGTGTTGTGCCATCACTTGGCAAGAAGCGCAAACAAGCTAAGCTGACCGATTTTCAGAATTAAAGCTTGCTTTCTGCATCAGCGAGTCACATGTGGCTTATTTATTTGATATTGTCACAACAAATTTCGACGACAACAAAATTTTTCACGTGCCCCATCAATTTCGTTGTAGCAGGATTCAACTGTATTGCCATTTACTGCAATATACGCCCATTGGGGTGCGAAACTGTAAATATGGAAATAAGATGATGGCTTTGTGGCCCAAAGAACCGCTACATGGTCACACATACAATGAAACTTGGAAAAAAAAGAAATTCACCGTGTGCTACAGGTGACTTAGCACCTGTCGCAACAGCTTTTAGATAGCTGGCTTCTGTTCCATTGTGATGGTCTTTCTCATCTGCTTTCCACTTGGCATGTCGTGGTTGAACAGCTTGCGGCACACAACACAGCACTCCACTGTGTGATTGAGGAGCGCTGTCACGGCGAGCTTCGCCGTGCCTGCTTGGCTTGGCTGGCTCTTGGCCACCGAGATTGCACCAATGCAAATGGCTGCCAGCCTGCGTGTCAAGCCACAGGAGGTCCATTCGATTTGCTTGCACCCCTGTGAACCAGTTCACATCAGTTCACAAGAAGTTGAGAAATTGTGCAAGGCGACAAAAACGAATGCCAAGATGCAGAGGCGGTGCAGGCGCAATGTTTTGTCCGACTAATATGCACGGAGTGCGTAAGTTTGAGAGGCCCTGAACAGGTGTAAGAAGAACAGGTGCTCCAATGACACAGGAGCCGCTGGTGAAACGCAAATTGAATGGACCTACAGTGCAGACAGTGCAGACGTAGAGAAAGAAGTTCAACAAGAGGGGGCACACGGCGAAAACTAGCAACAGGAAATATGTCATGTTAGTATTAATGCCGTCCATTAGCTGCTGCAAGCGTCAGAAAAAAAGACTGTGAAATGAAGTCAAGAGATATTGTTTTATTTTTTAATTTTTTCCCATTTAAACTAAAAGGTTCTGCGTATAAATGAACTTACACTTTGCGACTTATTTTTTTTGCATTACCTAGCAACAAGCTAACGGCATGCCAGACATGCCAGATGCATGTGTCATGCGCCAGACACGCCCCCGGAGCGAGTGAGCCCGGCTGCACATGTGAAGTTTGCCTGTTTGGTGACCTGTCCCATTTTCTGTTTCTTTTTCTTCTATGCAGCCTGGTTTGTTGGGCTCCCAAAGTATTCTTGCATTCCTTCTGCACTTCGACATGGCACCACTTTACTATTAGGCTATGGCAAGGTGAGAAATTTTGTGAACTTACATATGAACACTTATAAATGAACTTACAGACATTTTATTTTTATGTTTTATTCTTTTTTGCTAAAACTAAAAAGTTTTGCGTATAAATGAACTTATACTTAGCGACTTATTTTTCTTCCATTACTTAGCAACAAGCTAATGGCACGCCAGGTGCAACAGATGCATGCGCCAGACAGGCCACCGAAGCCAGCGAGGCCGGTTGCGCGGTGAAGTTTGCCTGTTCGACAACCTGTCTCTTCTGGATGTAGCATGTTGGGCTCTGGGCATATTCTTGCACTCTTTGCTCATTTAGACATGGCACCACTGCACTATTGGTCGATGGCAAGGTGAGAAATTTTGTTTGACAGTCTGCGATGCATTTCAAGCAATTTTAGGGTTACAGCACAGAACTGAGACTTATGACACAGTTAGCGAAAAACAGCTCGGCTGTCCTGGTGCAGTCAACTGGAGTTCATGACTCCTACTAGGAGATATTTGCAATGCTTTCTATGAGCCCCAACATTTTTGCAACTTATTTAGGGAGTTTTCGGGCATGCTCGCGGCACCCAGAGTTGTGACGCAGTTAGCAAAAAGCAGCTCGGTCATGTTATGCAGTTTCGCATGTACTGAATCTTACTGAGACAAATTCGCGACACTTTCTCCGACTCCCAACATTATTGTAATTAATTTCGTTACTTTTGGGATACTACGCTGAATTTTGATGACAAAATTCAGCGGTGCGATCATTATGCGAGTAAATACGGTACTCGGCAATGAAGACCCTGACTCTGATAGTAAAAACGTGCCCGTCGTGAATGCATGTGAAGTGCCGCGCTGCACTGCTAAAGATGCTGATGACCCTCTGAAAGTTTTGGAGGACATCCATGTGGTATCTCCCAGCAGTGTGAGCGGACTTCACCACCCACAAGAACTCCGAAAAACAGTGCTTTCTGCACAAATGTCTCGCTCGAAACAAGCAACAATAACCAGTTATTTCACGAAGTAAAGGTATGGTGATGTCTTAGGCATTTTTTTAGTTATTACTGTCGTCACCTTGTTAATTTGACATTTGGTTCATTCGGGCATTTTATTTAGTCCCGTGTAATCCGAATGAACAGGGTTCTACTGTAGTGACCAACTTCTGAAAGAGTGCCGCTTGGGCTGAGACTGCCTCAAGTAACTCGAGTTCAAAGAAGTAACTGCTGACAAGCAACCTCTTTCTGAACTATGATTGCGACGCTGCCCGACGAGGTGAGTGTGTCATTGCGATCTTTTCGGAAAATGGCATATTCCTTGTTGGTTTTAGGTGTGTCTCCTTAACACATAGCACCTTTGGATTTTATCTGTGTAGAAGTTCTTTAATGTTATTGAGGTTGTGGATAAGACCTCTCACATTCCAGTGTAACATTTGTGTATCCAGATTGTTTGTGTTTTTGTGCTGTGTGTCAAAAGGAGTCAAGTTGGCTTACGGAGCCTTTCCAGGTCACGTCAACCGGGTTTTGTCTTTCTAGGAGCAGTCACAAGATTCGTCCTGCTCCCAAGGCGCTAGGTGCGCTGGCTGACTTGGTGTTATGTCTACCGACTCATGGGAGCCGCTGGGCTTCCACTCACTCGAGCGGGGTATTTCTGGGGTAGGCCTTGCCTTAAGAGACGAAGCCTTGGAGGCCGCCAAATCAGAGGCCGATGGGCACTCCTTCAGGGATGGCAAAGCAGCGCTGGCTGCTGCTGCTGGGAGGGCTGGTGGCATGGTCACACTCTTTGTGGGCCGGGGAGATGCTGGAGTTTGCTGCAGCATTACCCCCTTACACACCACATCAGCATACTCCGAGCTATGAAGAAATAACATGCTTCCGTGCTCCCTGGAAATAAATGTTCTCTTTTTGTCTTGATAGTTATTACTTGAAGCAAACTTTTTCCAGCGCGAAGAAAACAAGACGAAGTATGACGAACTCGAAGAGACACAGACGAGCGCATGTTCCCTGTCCTTTGTCTCATTTTCTTCACGCTGGTAAAGGTTTGCTTCAAGATCATGAATGAACTAACTCAGATCAGAGTCCTGCTAAGTTATTACTTCCTTTTCTTTTTTTTTTTTCAAGTGGGAAGCGATCACAAGTAACCTGCATGTTCACCGTTGCAGTTAGGACAGTGGAGTGCACCATTGCAGTTGTCAGAGTTGTGTTCATTGAGTCCGCATTTCACACAGGTCTGTTGGCCTCGGCAGTTTGCAAGCCATGGCTGAATCTTTCGCACTTAAAGCATCTACGTGGGTTGGGAATGTATGCCCTTACTAGTGTCTTTGCGCACCCAGTTTCAGGAGAACCTGGCAGTACACTCGCTTCAAATGTGAGTATAAGATCACTGAGCACATGCTGGTGGGCGAGTTGGTTATACATGATTACAACGAAGGCGCCAAATAAAACAAGGGACGAAGGACGTAGTTGTCTCGTGTCGCCTTCCTTTTATTGGTGCCTTCGTTGTAATCGAGTATCAGATGCTTTGTTGGAATTTCTTTGTTTTCACACTTGATTATTCGCTGCACTTTTATAATATTTTGTTCCTTCCAGCCACCCAGAAACTCCACTTCCCTCAAGCTCAAGGGATCATCATCTAAGGAAGACGAAGACGACAAAGGGAGCGAGCGGACGCATCTCACCTGTTCCATATTTTTTTTTCTTTGAACTGCCGGATTTTTTAGCCGCACCTTAATGAAAGTGCATCGACCAGATGCATGAAGTTGTGTGGACCACTGGGAATCCAAATTCCGAGGTAGGGGACCGCTTTTTCTGAATTTAGAGGACTTTTGTGTGCCAAGAGGAGCGTTCCTCCGCTGGGCCTAACGTCGACTTCGGCCTTGGCCGGGGGAGTGGTAGGCCCAGCCCGAGCCTCGGTGAAGCCGCCAGCGGAACATCGAACCATCGGTGATTACGCAAGTGAGCATTAACCTAAGATGATTACCGCTACGCGTGTAGACGTGGACATCATCGAAATTCCGTTGGACCAGTGCACAAGATAGCAAGGCTGGAAAACTGCCGGTGAGAGAGTCAGGCACAAAGGCATGGGCAAGATAGGCCTAAATCCTGTACTTCAAACGAGCCAAGATGGCGCCAAGGCCACGGCTGATGTCAACAGCCGGAGCAACAACCTCAGCGGTGGCGCCACTGGCAGCGATACACATCACTCAAGGGCGAAACGTATAAACAAGGGCAAATTGTTGAAGGGCGCGCGCATGCCAGACTTGCCGCGCGGCGACATAAAGATTGTGTTCCGACCGCGAGGCGGGCTCCACATGAGCGACGTGACTTGCGTTGAACTAAGTCGTGCAATTGCGGCAGCAGCACAGATCCTCGCCAATGAAGCAAGTGAAGACGTTGTGTGCCCTAACCTACAGCAAAATATCGTAGTGGTGAGCACCTCCAAGAGAGAGCACGCCGACCGATACGCTGCAGTAGGAAGGATCGACATACGCGGCACGGCTCACGAAATAAGTACCTACGAAGAGGCCCCCCACGGCACGGTGAAGGGGATCATAAGGGGCATCCCGCTCGAGGATACGGCCCAGGAAATTCAGGACAATGTTGTGCACAAGCATAACCCAACGGCCCTACAGGCAAACCGAATCGGTAAAACCCGATCAGTCGTCATTGCTTTCGAAGGGCACAAAGTACCAAATTAGTGAGATACGGTAACCTGCTCATGGAGTGCATGTTGCACAGAAAACAAATTGACGTATGCTATGCGTGTGGAAGAGTGGGCCACAGAATGGACATGTGCCCGGATCCTTTGAACACGATCTGCCGAGGGTGCAGAATCTTCAACCCCGCCGAAGACCACAGATGTGTCCCGAAGTGTGGCCTGTGCGGAGGCAAACACCTGACCACGGACAAGGCCTGCGAAGCCTGCTTCAAGACGCCCTACGTCGTCCGCCGGCGACGCTGGGAACGGCGCCGAGCAGAGGAAGAAGACACCGGAACAAGAAACTGAGACAAGAGAGGTCCTGCAGGCGGACCCCACCGTAGCGCCTCCAAACAACGGAGCCGGTCACACATGCCAGGCCGCAGCAGCAACAACAGTGGAGGCGGAAATGGCCACCGGAGTCGCTCCCGATCGAAGACAACATCTGGGGGCGGCAACGGCGGCGGCAACCGCAGCTCGCGCTCCCGGACCAGTTCGCGATCCGGGGCCAGTTCAAGGTCCTGGAGCGAGTCAACCGGACGCTGAGGGATCGCCGAGAAAAAGGTGGGCTGGACCAACAGGTCTCCCGTCGCTCGAACCAACAACACCGAATTCCCACCGCTCACCCCCTCCCAACCCCTTGACTCACAAGCGAATCCACAAAAGGACAGTAGCGAAGTGATAGAACTTAAGAGGATCATAGAGCGCCAAAACGCTCAGATCCAGGAGCAGAACGCCCAAATACGGGCGCTTATGAATAAGACCGAAACACTGGTGAATAACGACAGCTCGGCAAATGCAAGCCCCCAAAACAACAGTACGGCGGCAAACAACGCCACAGGCTTGTGCATAATGCCGCGGAGGGACCCCCCCTCACCCCGCCTAGGGCGGGCGGCAGGAGATGCTGGGGTTACGCAACGTGCATCAAGTAATCAAGAGGCGATGGACGCCGAAATGAGCCCCGCAAGCGGAGAGGAAGCGGCGACCGCAGAGACCGCGACCACGGCAACGACACAGATCCCGCGAGAAGGAGAGCTGATGGCCATTTTGGCCGCAATTTCCCAAATTAATGAAAGGCTAGGCAAAATGGACGCCTGACTCGAGGCTGTCGAGAGTCAGCCTCACATGGAATCGGTGAAGCACAAGCATCTAGCGTCAAAAGTAGCCTCAACTTCGGTGAGGAACTGCTTCGCGTCCCTGAAAAAGGAGCGGTCCGAAAAAATAAAAGGCGCGATCGTGAAAAGGCGCAATCGACTCGAGACATCCGGAAAGGATGATGCAGAAGCCAAGTAAGAAGCACAAGAAGAAAACCAGGGGGGATACCACCGTAATTTACCAATGGAACTGCCGCGGGATTCGCAACAAAGAAGCGGAACTATTATTACACATTGACGGGCAAGAAAACACGCCCAATGTAATTGCTCTACAAGAAACAAACGGGAAACCAAGATTCCCGGGGTACGTCACTTACACGGACCCCACGGAGAACAGGACGGCGGTGCTTGTCCGCAGCAACGTGGCGGCAACTCAATATGTAATGGCGCAGGGTGGGTGCGAGCACACGCTAGTCGAAATTCATGCTAGAGAAATTGGCAGCTCGGGCAATTTATTTGTAATGAGCGCGTACTGCCGGCCGTCACAACGGCAGTACGAATTTGACCGCATCGTGAGCCAGGCGAAAGGGTTGGCGGGGACCAGGCCGCTCCTGATCCTCGGCGACTTTAACACCCCTCACACAACGTGGGGCTATAAGTTTCAGTCCAAGAGAGGAAAAGCATTGGCCAAAGCAATGGAGGATCACGGGATGGCCCTCCTGAACGAGCCGGACATAACCACCAGAGGAGGCAAGTGCCGCGAGGGACACCACGCCAGACCTGTCGTGGTTAATGGGCACGCTAGACGTCTCCTGGAGAAGCGAAGAAGTGGACCTGGGGTCTGACCGCAGCGTGATCGGCATCACGATCCGAGGCTCCCGATATCGGGCTGTGCTGGGGATGGCGCGGATCACGGATTGGGACAAGATGAGAAAGTTTACCCAAGAACAAGAAGCGGCATCCGAGGGAGAAACGGGACAAGCTGAAACACAAAGGACCTACACCGAATGGGCGGCGAACCAGAAGAAGGCCCTCGATAAATTTACCCAAGAAATCGCAACGACGTCGCAGACACCGTACGTGGATGCCAGACTGACCCACATGTGGGCGGCCCGACACTCGTTGACGTGGCGGTGGAAACGTCAGAGACACAACAGAAAGCTGGCCAAGCGCATAGCAGTCTTGAAAAAACAGATCGCCGAGTACGCGGCCAAATTATGTAAGGAAAATTGGCAGAGGACCTGCGACGGCCTACAGGGCAAGCTCTCGACGTGGAAGACGTGGTGTCTCTTGAGGCATCTGATCGACCCACTGAGTAGCAAAACTGCGACCAATCGCAACCTCACCAAAGTATTAAACAAGTACAAGGGAGACGGCCGCAGGCTCCTGGAAGACCTGAAGGCCAAGTACCTAAAGACAGAGAAGGGCCAGTACCCGGTGCCCGAGAGGTACGAAGGACCCGACAACGAAGAACTGGACTGGCTGTTTACCATGACGGAACTGTGGACAGCGATAGATGACAGTAAGAAGAGAAGTGCACCCGGCAGGGACGCCATAACTTACAAATTACTCGGTAACATGAGCGGTACAGCGGCCTGCGGTCTCCTAGAACACAAGCCTGGGAGAGCTCGCAGTTGCCGAAGGAATGGAAGGACGCCGAGGTCCGCTTCATTCCAAAGCCCGACAAGGCCCTCACGATAGACAACATGCGGCCCATCTCCCTCACATCCTGCGTGGGGAAGGTGATGGAGCGCATGGTCCTTCGCCGGCTGCAGAAGCACCTCGAAGAAACGGATCAGATGCCACAGACGATGTACGGCTTCAGGCAACATCTCAGCACCCAAGACGTGATGATCCAACTCCACGAACTGGTCATCAAGCCGGCAATGAGGCACGCACCGCGCGGGATACTCGCCCTTGACCTGAAGGGAGCATTTGACAACATGTCCCATGCGAGCGTGTTGCAGAATCTAAACAAAACCTGGTGTGGCTGAAAGACATTCGGCTACATAAAAGATTTTCTGTCAAACCAAACGGCGACTATCAGGATAGGGGAGGAGAAGTCGGACCCTGTCGAGCTCGGCGATAGCGGCACCCCTCAGGGATCGGTCTTGTCGCCCCTGCTCTTCAATCTGGCCCTGCTGCCCCTGCCCGATCTACTCAAGCAAATCGAAGGCGTGGATCACGCGTTCTACGCCGACGATATTACGGTGTGGACGGCCCAAGCCGGATCTGATGCCTGGATGGAGGAAGTCTTGCAGCGGGCGGCAACGACCGTGTACGACTACGCAAAGTCGTGCGGATTGAGCTGCGCTCCCCAGCAATCAGAGCTGCTCATGACCCAACCGGGAAAATCCGAAAGGAGCTGCCGCCGAACGTGATTATCATGATCACCGGAACGACCATCAAGCCAACACCGCAGATTAGGATTCTCAGCCTAGTACTTCAGAGCGACGGAAGGGCACAGGCCGCCATCACAAAGATCAAGACTACAACCGAACAGATACTTGGTATGATTTGGAGGGTATCCAACAGAAACCGAGGCCTTAAAGAGGACGATGCCATGCGCCTGGTATGCGCGTTTGTCGTGTCGCAGGTTACCTACTCCGTCCCGTATCTCCAGCTGACGAAGGCGAATAGGGACACCCTAAACACGATGCTTCGTAAGGCAACGAAACAAGCACTGGGCATGCCCATATACTCGTCCACGCAAAAATTGCTAGACATGGGCGCCCACAACACGGTGGAGGAGCTCATCAAAGCCCACCTCTCTAATCAGACAATCTGGCTCAGTCACAGGGAACACGGAAGAGCCATCCTACGCAAGATAGGATGGCAGATCAAGCCAGTACCCATCAAGATGGCCCTTCCGGAAGACTGGAAAATGATCATTCAGACAAAACCCCTTCCACGGAACATGACGCCGGGCAAGGACAACGAGAGGCGCACCGCGCGAGCCAAAGATCTAGCCCGGATGCTGGAAGAGAACCCCAGGGTCCTCTCACGGACGCCTCGCTCCGAAAACACAGTGACCGTGCAGCAGTCAGCCGTGGTGGTTACATCAAAAGACAAGCTGATCGTCAGCGCGTCCCTGAAGACAACAGACCCCGCTGTTGCCGAAGAAGCGGCCATGGCCCTCGCACTCGCACAGCCGAGCGTGGACACCGTAGTCACCGACTCAAAGACAGCCTACAGAAGCTTCCGCAGGGGGGTAATCTCCTCCGCGACCCGAGCCATTCTAGCCAAGCACAAGCCTCCGGGAAGAGCCATAGAGCTCGTGTGGATCCCGGCTCACTCACAGGTAGCAGGCAACACCATCGCCGACTACCATGCCCGAGAAATGTCAATCCGGGCCGAGCACGAGCCGGAAGAGCTACCGCACCCGGTTACCAGCTTTCGGGACATTACCCAGATGTACCAAGAGGAGAGCTGCACTCTGCCAGAACCGCACCCCAAACTCACCAGGCAACAACAGACAATCCTGCATCGAGCGCAGGTGGGATCGCTTGCGCATCTTGTACTGATGAACCCCATGTACCCTGCCGAATACGATATGCTCTGTCCTTTTTGCAGAAGAGAAAAGGGCACCCTGCAGCACGTCTTGGCAGAGTGCACAGAACTCAAGACCCCCCCCCCCCTCCTCCCCTTCCCACCAACACCCCCAATCCCCAACCCCTTGAGCGATGGGAGACCTTGTTATCCAGCCCCGTCCTACTGATTCAGCTCGCACTGACGGACAGGGGCCAGGAGCTGCTGGAAACATATGGGTCCCATAACTAGGGAACCACTCCATCTGGTGCCTGAGTGCACCACCGATTTATGTCGGGCCCAGTGAATGTTGCTTCATCATCATCATCTGAAATGAGTCCTCTGGATGTATTCATTGATCTATGAGCTGTGACTGGAATACAGTATCACCAAATGTTTCCATACTGAAGCTTGTCTCGAACCTGAAGCACAAGGTCGCCACTAGCCATTTTTGTGACTTTGTAGCCGGGACCCAGTGCATTGGTGAGACACTAAGCAATGACAAATGGGGAAACGGTTCAGACAGTCTTTGCGGGGTTTTCACTAGGTACAACATGATAGCGGGGAAAGATTTATTTGTGCGTGACAAAAAAGTTCAATGTTTCTTCGGTGCGTCCTCTTTTGAAAAGAGGATGATCAGGTAGTTTGGGGAATGAATCTGATGCCATAAATCCTTACTTAATTTCGGACCCAATGCGAATAGCCAACAACCGAGCCCAACAAGGGGATGTGACAGGTGCTCCAGCAAGGGAAGTCCTGCCAAAGCCAGCTATACACCGCTGCTATAAATAACCAAATATGACTTAATCAAGACAGGTTAGCCACACAAAGTACACCCTTGCCACCAAGAAAAATGGGAAATCAATAGAAGATAAAAGAAGACAGGACAGTAATGAAAGAGAAGAGCAAAGAAATAGAGCGTGGAGATGAGGACAGGAAAAGGTGACTGCCAATTTCCCCTGGGTAGGTCAGTCAGGAGGTGCAGTCTACGTGAAGCAGAGACCAAAGAGGTTCTGTTACCACCACCGAGGGGCCATAAAGGTCCAAATATCCGGCATTGGCTCAACCTCCAAGATCCCTATTTCTCCAGACACAGATAAACCACGCGCGGCTACATGCGAGAGGGTCCAACCCTCATGTGCTCGGGTACATGGTGTTGCAACACACCAAACGTCACGAGCACGCCACACTCTTGCGTCATGAAACACTAGCACACCTCCTCTCGCAGCTGAGTTTGCCCAATGCTGACACCTCCCCATCTAACCACTTGCCTCTCGTGAAGGCACAGGTGTCACCAATCACACAAATGCAAAGCTGCGCAAACACACCTGCTCTGTGAAGACATCACGTGCAAAATAGTAACCAAAACTTTGGAAAAAAAAAAACCTCCTGCATTCAGTGATTATGACGATAGTGCTGGCCAAAAAAAGAAAAAGAAAAAAGAAAAAGTGCTGTCCCCTGGTGCATTTTGTCGGCTAAAGGAAGAGCGGGCATAGAGAAAGAAATTCAACGAGGGGACACTTGGCGAAAATTGGCAGCAGGAAAGACGTCACGCCTTGTGTTAATCTCATCCATTAACTGACGCGAGCATAGAAGAAAAAAAGAATGTGAAATGAACTTAGACATTTTTTAAAATTCTTTCCCGCTAAAACTAAAAAGCTTTAGCCTATAAATGAACTTATACTTTGTGACTTAGTTTTCTAGCGTTACCTAGCAACAAGCTAACAGCACAGCAGGCACGACAGATGCATGCGTCATGCGCCAGACAGGCCACCGAAGCGAGTGAGGTGGCTGTGCATGTGAAGTTCGCCTGTTCGGCGACCCATTTCTTTTGGACGTAGCCTGTTCGTTGGGCTCCCGACACATTCTTGCGTTCCTTGTGTACTTCCACATGGCGCCACTGGACTATTGGACAATGGCAAGGTGAGAAATTTTGTTTGACAGTCTGTGATGCATTTCAACCAATTTAGGCTTTTACGGCACGGAACCGAGACTTGTGAAACAGTTCGTGAAAAACCGCTTGGCTGTCCTGGTATAGTTAATTTCAGTTATTGACTTGTACTGGGAGAAGTTTGCGATGCTTTCTATGAGCCACAACCTTTTTTTAACTTTTTCCAGTAGTTTTTGGGCACGCTTGCTGCACCCGGCTCTGTGACGCAGTTGGTTTCGTGCATACTGAATCTCACTGGGACAAATTTTCTCACTTTGTCTGACCCCGAACATTATTGTAACTAATTTAATTACTTTTTGGGACACTGTTGAGGCACACTCACCACATCTGGCGTTGTGATGCACTTAGCAAAAAGCAGCTTGGTCGTGGTGACAAAGTAAGTGCCGTGTACTGAATCTCAATTGGACAAGTTTGTGAAGCTTTCTATGGCTTCACAACAACATATACCTTCTTTCGGTACTCACACTTGCGAAAACGCGACGAGCGATAGTGAGGAGTGGTAACACTGGAGCATGTTGCTTGCGCCGGCAGAATGCACAAAAGATAACGCCAAGGAGCTCAAAAACCAAGAACTTGAAGATTCTGTCTTCTGAACGACTGAAAACCGGCTTTGTGCCCACACATTTGTCTTGAGTGTGAGTAGAAGGAATTATGCCAGCGTCTAGCATGGTCTGGCTCAGAGCCTGTGTTGTGGCCACTTCTGTGTATGTAGCTTACCATTGCATAGGCTGAGGCCAAGTTGTTTTGTAAACACGCAGTCGCCCGTGTTTTGGACTCTTAAAGTGCAGGAAATAATGACCGGGAATGGGGAATGCTTGCAAATCATACGTTTTCATAGTTTATGGAATTGTTTGAGATTAGTCGGGTATTTTCTATGCAATGTGTACGTAGAAGCAAATTGCTTTGGTTTGTAATGCCGCCCATTACCGACTGTTGCACGCGTCGCCTCTACATGCCGTATTCTTAAAAGGTCTAAACACCAAAATGACATATTTTTGTAATTTTTTCAGCTGATGCCCTCCGGTGGAGCTTCGTACGAGAATTACTGCTGCTTACCTGGTGCCACAACATTGCACGAACACACAAAAAACCCCGAACGAGCATTTATATAGAGCAAAATAAACATACTCTCATTTACAATGCATCTTGCGTCTGCTTTATGAAAATGCGCATGGCACAGATTGGATGGAGGCTTGTAAAGATTGTTCACAATCATTTGTACTAAATAAAACGATCCTGTACGAAGAACGCATGCAGTTGAGCAGCAGAAGCAAAAAGAAAAAAAGAACGAAAATGCCACACTGATTAGCGCAGCAGGCCCGACCCATGCTAGCTAGCGTTCAAAACACGCATGCCCAAAACCGGAAGACGTTAATCCCATCCGCTTGGCACGCTAGTCAACTCTGCTGCTGCGCTCTATGGGAGTGTCCGCTCTTGTTGAATGTCTTTCTCTATGGAACGGGCATGGTGCCGAGAAAGGAGGATGGCAAGCGGGCGCCTCCTAATCTTGGAGGCTATAGAGTGGGCCAATGGAAGCCAAGCCTGGCCAATTCATCGGAAAATCCAACATGGCGGCCACCAAAATCGGGTAGCCTGGCTAGGATGGCTAGAATGGGGAAGTGTGAAGACCGCGGCGGCACCACCATTGACTAGCGAGGTCCCAGTGCGTGTTCCTGCCACTGGGGGAAAATCCAGCGCTTCCGTCGGGGGTGCCGTCAGTCTGTCAGTCTCGTAGGCCACAGCACTGTGCAAGGTGGCTCTCGTGGTATACGTAGTGCAGCTCTGTTAAGCTTTTACAGGAGTGCATGAGCTTTTACAGCTTGGCAAGGAGCCCCAAGGGAGAAAACGTGTCCCCTGAACTTTTGGAGTCCCTGCCGTCGGAAGAGCAGCTGCACCCGAAAAATTAGGAAACAGCCTTGGACGATACTGCACTACCAGCTGAAGAAGCAGAAGCGGCAGAAGTTGCCTTAGATCACGTGGACAATGTGGAGCAGCACAGTGATGCCCGCCTGGTTTATTACGTTGCAGGTTATGCAGCCAGGAAGTGCATCATTTTAACTGATTGCAAGGCATGCAGGGATGCCTGCCTTGTGACAAGAGAAAGCGTTCTGCACTAATTGCCAGCAGAAGCTTGCAAACAGTGGGACATGGTGGAGGGGGTCTTCTGTACCCATCAATCTGTCTGTACAACCTTATTCAGACCCTTGAGGACAGACTCACTCATACATTAGGATTACACGACTACATGCAAAAGTGATTAAGGATTGCTTGCTTCTAGCAGCCAATATGCCACAGACTGGCTGCCCGGGGTATTCCACTGCTCTAACAGGATCGGTGGCCAGGTTTTACTGCATCACACGTGGTTGCCTTTTCCTCAAAGGGTTAAACAAGTGTTGTACTCGAAACAAAGACAAGAGGGTTAGGAAGTGGGTTTTGTAAAAATGTGATGCTCTGCAATGACTGTGCTATTTGCAATAATCACGTATTAAGTCATCCCCTTTTGTACTTTTTATAATTTTTTGTACCACATAGCTGATATATTGCATTAACTTCCTCCCTTTAAAGTGCTATTACAATCTCAAATGTGTGACTAATGTGCAGGTGACACATTCAAACTTGTTCTAACGTGCTGACCTTCCACGGTGATTCCTATGAACTGTACCTTCGGCAAGGCATACGTGCGCCAACCGGTCGGCAAGAGGTTGATGCAAAAACCCTCCCAATATCAGCTGTGTGGTCGGTGCTCGCAGTTTCTATGTGGAATGAGAGCAGTGAAATGCTTCGTTAACTTCTCACAGCATCCACAGTGCTGAAAAAAAAAACTTGTCAGCATTGAAAGCGTACAAGCAGAAAAACTAAGCACGACCAAATCATTTGCTAACCTGGAGGTATGCAGACACGGAGAGAAACAATGGCGCTCCTTCTGGCAGTGCTGTCATATGGTAGGAACGCATTTTTGGGCCAGCCTCAAGAGTCCGGTCCTCACATCTCCCCATTCTAGTCACTCTAGTGTGGCTCGGAACAAGCGATTTACACTTGCCAACAGATTTTTTTAACTCCAAAAATTTGGACTTGGTAGATAATCTAGACCTCATAAATGCACCAACAGGGTTACCATAGAGCTAATGCATTTTTGCGACCGATTTTTCTTACAAATTTAGGCTACAAAGTTCGATTTTCTGGACTAAGTTGCTCGTTCCAAGCCACGCTACCTAATCTTGGGGGCCGCCACGTTGGATTTTCCGTTGGCTTGGCTTCCACTGGCCTGTTCTATAGCCTCCAAGCATGTGACATCCTCCTGTCTTGAAGGCGATGCCCTCTCTCCCATGGCTGACAAAATAAGCTACGGGAGCACACTTTTCCTTGCTTACTTCTTTTTTCGGTCAGCACCATCGTAATAATCACTTAAAGCGGGATCCATTTTTATTCATTTGTTTATTTTAAAATTTTCGGTTGCTATGTGAAGGTGGTGTGTCTACAGAGCAGGTGTGTTTCGGAGACGGCGCCGCATCTTTGTGTGTGTTCGTGCGGCTTCGCATATGTGATCGACACTACTTCGTGTGCTTTTGCGAGAGCCATAGAGTTTCGTACAATAATTACTAGAGGGAACTCTGGCGCTACTGTCTACGGGAACTGAAATGGGAGCGATTGCATGCACATGCATGCGAGTTATGGGAAGTATGTGGATTTGCCTAAACTTCGTTCTTTTGGCTTCAAACGGCTTTGTGACTTTGTAAACTCTTCATTTTCACTAATGTACTGCGTAATAAATAATTAAATAAACATCATTAAAATTGTCCGACAGCAGGATTCGAACACAGGAATTCTAGCACAGAAGCCTGAAAGTGAAACCATTAAGCCACGGACGCATGTGTAGACAAGCAAACGAAACGAACCACATATACAAAAAAGAACCACATATACAGGCAACATCATTTTGCAGAAATCATCACAAATGCATAGTTGGCTCATCATCACAAATGTGCAGCATGGGTTTCTCGATGCACACTGCAGAAATTGTAGGAATTCCGTTGTCAGCGCAAGTGACGATGAACGTACCACGTTTGTTCCAGTATTTTAAGACTGTTCCATTGTTGGAAGTGGCAGGGGTCAGTTAACTTGCGAAATTATCAAAGCTGAAGTGACTGAAAGGCTAGGGGACAACTGGGTTTTAAAACCATCAATTGTGTTATCTTTTAAAGAGTTATCCTATCTGCATAAAGATAGGTGAGCCTTGAAAACTGTGCATTTGTGATGATTTCTCCAAATTATGTTGCCTATATATGTGGTTCTTTGACTCAAAATAAACACTGTTGCAAGTCAGTACCTGTGTGTGCCATGTCCTTCTGCATCCTTGTCTTTTCATGTGCTATAAACTTCAACACACTGAAGATTGTGTTCCAGAAAGTGATGATGGTGGACAGTAAGTTTACATTCTGTATTTACCTATACAGTCGGATCTCAATATAACGAAGGTTTAGTTGCACCAAAAAGCTTCATTAAGTCACAAACTTCTCTAATTTGAGATTTGAAAGTTTCAGCAGTAAAAATTATTTCCCAAATTCCCAGGACATTCCTGGTGGATAGTATCTAGTCGTAAGCCTTTACAAATAAATCGCAAGAAGGTCTAGCCGTAATAGCATGGTTATGGTGCAGATCTCGGTGCAGATCACACTGAGAGCAATGCATAGGCACGGCTCATGGCGTCCAGATTTCCGAGTGTTGCATCATCCACACTGTAAATCTTGGATGCCATGGCTGATCGTGCTCAGTGCTCGCAGGGATCATTGATGACACCCACAAATTAAAAACAAAAATGTAAAAAGATATGGACATTCATATTGGTAAAAAATATATGTTACAGTTTTGCCAGAAAGGCGGAGCATTGATGGCGATAGCAGAGAGATTACGCTAAGTAGGGTTCATAGCTTTATCGGTGTCATGCGTGCTCAGTCAAACATGAAATGATCTCACTCAATGACCACTGACACTTGCTGTCACAACATGACTTTGCACCATGTCTAGAAAACTTTAGATTTCGTCACCACCAACACTAGACATGCAGGAACACAATGCACCTCAAGGCAGCAAATATGTCGGCTCGGCCTTTGAACTTGCCAAAGACTACCCACAATATACAGCATGTGGCCTGCATATGGACAGCCTGCGCAGCCACAGCAAGGACCGAGGAGGAGACGCGCATGCTAAGGGAAGAGGGCAGATGTGCATATCCTGCCCCCCACCTCTCTATCACATGCTTGATTGCATTACCACGTGTTCACCCTCTCCCAACCCCCTTGCGCTAAAGGAATAGTCTTCCTCAAAGCACTCTGAGCTGCTGCATGCTCCGTGACCGTCGCAAGTTGTTTACCAATACGACTGGCGCAGCAGTGTTTCCTGCATACTGCATCCCAGTGCATGTGCTTTAACAAATTTTTGCCGCTCAAACTTTTCATGCGGAAGGACACGATTGCAAATAGCTTTTGCCTTGGCTGCCATATTTGTAGTTTTTTGCTAGGTTTACCAGACATACAGGTTCTAAGTACATGCTTGAAATGGCCAAAAACTTGGTTAAATTGAAGCCATCAGATAAAATTACTCAGTTAAATCATGAAGAAAAAAAAATGCCTGGTTTTCATGGAACTAAGATCAGGAAACAAAGATGGTTCATTATATTGCGAATTTCATGAAACCAGGTTTATGATCTCAAAGTTTGACTATGAAGGTAAACTGCTCAAGCGTTGGCTATTTCCAATTCGCAAGAAACACGCTGCATTTTTTGTGTTATAAAATTCCATGCACATGAGACTTGAAAGCACACTGTTTTCTGGTTTGAATCAATGAAAATTGGGCGTTCATAAGATTCAGTGTCATATTAGAATTGGGTAAATAGAGTAAAGCCCCGATAATTCGAAGGCCGACGGAAACGAAAATTATTTGAATGAAGTGGATTTCCAAATTAACCAACATTAAGGGAAAAAAAAAAGAAAGCAAGAACTTGCCACAAAAGGAAATCACTTTTATTTTCCATGTCCGAGAAAGATTACTTGAAGTAATCACTGATGCATCCCGCATCATCATCTTGGTATAGTAGTTCACCACCCCATGTGTCATGTTCTCCAGCTGGCTTACAACATGTAGCATATCAAAATCCCCAACACTGCACTCATCAAACCTGCGGACGATGTTCCTGGGATCAATAACTGTCGCTAAAGCAAGTGCGGTGCGCAGGTGGGTTCGTTATCATCACTGTCATTGCCGAGTGGCACGGTGATTTCATCTTACACATCAGCATACACTGTTTGAACATCTGCTTCTATGTTCGAATACAGTAGGCAACGGATTTTTCAGGCTAAAAAAATTCAGACTTGATGGATATTCTGGATTTCATAAATGTGCCGTCAGGGTTCCCACAGAGCTAAAGCATTTTCTCGACCGCTTTTTCGGACGAATTTAGGCCCCAGAATTCTATGTGCTCCTTGTAGCTCATTGGCTCCTTGTGCATGGCTTGGAACAAGCCACGCACAAGGAGCCAAGCCACACAAGTAGAGTGTACTGGAATGGGGAAGTGGGTACAACGGAGGCAACGGCAAGCAGCAAGAGCGAAGCAAAAAAGGCCGAAATTTGCAGCGGCGCTGCCGTCACTTTCTCCTGAAGTTCAGGACAATCTGGTGCCTCGGCGGCCCAACAGAACTGGCAGAGGTTACGGCGGCGCCGAGCTGTCATCTGCTCAACAAGCCATCGTCTGCTCAACACACTGTCGTGCTTGCGTTTTTTTCATCATTTTCTCTCTAATTTTTTTTTACCTAGTACTTGCAAAAAAAAAGAAAGACAATAAAATTACAGCTTTGCCATGAACGGTGGTTTGTCGCTTCGGTCAAACGATGACATCTACGCAATGTATACGCAAGCAGACGGCCCCCCCATATGTCTAGGGTTTGGTAACTTAGCAACTCGGCAGAGTGTTCAAAGGATGAGAGGATGAACACACCTAGTACGCCTCGGTGAAATAACTACTGTTGTGTTGTGGGTTGCAAAGCCATATACAGTAGTTGAAAGGTCAGACTAAGCTCTCGCTAGGCACCACATGCGGGAGCGCAATCTTCACCGCACGATCGGCCCTTTGGAAGCCACCAACTCCATTTGTGGGTTACACTTTGAGGCAAAGTATATAATGAGGCATTATGTACATATTGAAGGCCAGGAAGTATCTGCATAACATGGAAAGCGTGCGCTTCAGTCTGATGTGGCACCGACAATCGTGCTGTACCTTCCTAGAGTACCTCCATGAGCAGCCCACATGCGAAAGACACAAGCAACAGATGAAGGCTGATCATTAAAAAAAGAGAATGCCCCGACTATCACTTGAACCGCCACTGACGTTGGAGGCATGTGACAATAGAAACCTGCGCAAGCTCGAAGACATAGACAACCTATAACATGCTTCCTAATTCAAGCAAGTATAAAGAATGTGTTTTCCTTTATTAACCCAGGGAACCTGGAAAACCAGCTACGTCTCAGGCGTATGATGCATAAAAATGGGAAAAAAGACAGCTATTTTGAAAATATTGCAAAACACACAATTACCCTAAAAAAAAATGTGCTGTATGTAACAAATAATGTGGACTGCATTATACCTAAATCTCTAATTGTTGCCGTTATTAGGGCATCGGGGAAATCTTGTTAGCATCCAATATACTGCCTTGAGAAAAGCACGACACGAAGGTTTACTAATTTTTATTGAACACCTAATTAAGCCACACAGCTCATTTGTTCCTGTACATGACCCTCATTTTTTTGCAATATGATCTCTGAATTTCACTCGCTCATGACACAGTGAAAACGCACACATAAGGTTTAAAAAGGAAAGCAAACCACAAACATGATCCAGCTGATTGCATGGCTCCGACTGCTACAGGCACGATTACACTAGAACGCAACTGCAACACTGTGTTCGAGCACGACCGTGCTGCTGTTTGGCATGCTCCGATGCTGCCGGCCAGAATCTCCGGTGCGCGTGGCCGTGGCGCTGAGGAGAAGGCAACGGTGGTGCCATCTGGATTTTCAATAAAAAGTGTCTCAGCGCAGAGCCCATGTTGGACCCACCCCCCCACATTCTAGTAGTATAGTGCCTAGAATATACTGCTAGTGTGTCGTACGGAGCGCTGTCCCAATGGGAGAGGGTGGCAGCGCGTGCGATGCCTTCCAACTTTGGCCGCAAGAGGCGCTGCACGTCGTAAAGGTGTCGTCGCTGCCAGGCGTGCCGCAGTCGCCGCAGTTGCATTGGTCGTGTGCGGTGTGCATTATAGTATTTTAGTCGGATCTGCGCTTTTTCCTGCGTTTTTCTCCGTGCTGTTTCGTGTGAGGGAAGACCACAGCGACTAATGACGCTAAACTTGAAGCATCAAGGCCGGGAAAAAACGTGTTTCGTGCCGCTCTGTCGGAGTGGCTACCGGTCGAATCCGGACAAAGCTTCCACGTTCGGTGTGCCCTCGGACCCAACACGGCTTGCGGAGTGGGAGCGGCTGATCAGAAGACGGGACCGCAAGTTGACTCCAGCGTGTGTTGTCTGCGAAAAACATTTTGAAGACTGCTATATCGAAAGAACGTTCAAAGTGACGGTGAACGGTGTTGTCAACGAGCTCGCCCGAGACAGACCACGTCACATGCCCGACGCAATGCCAACGGTATTCGACAACTATTTGAAATACCTTCTGCCTAAGAAGACATCGAAACGAAAAGTAAGGAACTTGTGTGACCAACCTGCCGCTAAACGGCAAAAGTGCAGTGCCGATGCAGGCGTCAGTGATGGAGCGTCAAGCATGCTCGACGATGTCTCCGACAAGCTGCCAGCAACAGAAGAGCCGTGCGAGAACTCATGCCCGCAGCAGCAGATGGGTTGTATTGCTGTTAAAGATCACCATCCGTTCGACTCAATTTGTATTCCTGAAACCTGGGCCAAGCTATCTGAAGCACCTGCTCGCTCTGTAGCCTACGCACGTTATCGAGTGGAAAAAAATAACTTTGCCACTTTGTATATAGAAAGAATGCTAACATTTGGAAGCTTGATGCCTGAAGGCAGCTCTGTGGTCGCTACAGTGTATTTTCTTGGAAAAGAACATAGCAAGCACGTGCTTACAACAATAGTTGAAGCTGAAGAACTAATTAGGCGCAGTGCATTGGAGGTTCTTTGTGGCGGATGTGGCCTGAAACCTGATTCAGCAAAGCACATATCATTCATGGGGAAGTATTTTGCAGAAAAGTGTCGCTTGACCGCCGAGTCTGAAGGGGAGAGCTGTGCTCAATGCAAATACCAGCGGAGACTTACTCAGAACAAGCTGCGCAGAAAGAGGAAGCAAGCATGCAGTCAGCCAAACAAAAGCAGTAACATTTCTCGTGCTCTGCAAAGAGCAAAGAGAAAACTGGCAGGTGCGCAGCAGCAAGTGGCACTAATGAAGGCACAGAATGAGACGCTAAGTAAGTCTGCAGTCGAAGCTAAAATTAAGTCCCTCCCCCAAAAGCAGCAACTCGCTGTAAGGACTTGTTTTCATGCTGCTCGACGGAGGTCTGTGAAGGGAATGGCATATGACGACAACTGGATTATCGAATGCATCTTAATGAGAATGCGAAGCCCAAAATTGTATGAGCACCTGCGGAGAGAGAAGATATTTGTTTTGCCCGGACGAACTTGCCTGCAGAAATACCTGCAGCAGTTTAAAGATGGATTTGGACTAAATCCAAATATCTTCAGCGCTTTAAAGGAGAAGACAAAGCACATGGATGCCTTTAGCTGTCGCGGCGGCCTGCTGATTGATGAAATCAAGCTTTCGGAGCACCTGACTGTGATGTCAACAGGTAAATTTCATTATTATCTTCAACATTACATTCCTTTGAGCCTGCACTTTACCTAGAAGGTTATCCCTGTTTATTTGGAAAGGATCACACAACCAAATGCTGCTTTGATACTTATTCTGTTGTTTTCCATTCAGGCAACTTAGAAGGCTTCGTAGACCTTGGTAAACACACGACAGGTGACCAAAAAGGCGGCCTGGCCGACCATGGCATGGTAGTGCTATTCCAACCTTTCACAGGTAAGGTTAATCATTGCGCAATGTATTGTCAAAGCAGCTCGCAGTTGTACGTGTCAAACGTTTTGCCGAGCGCTGTTTCAGTCCAGGATGTTTTCCGGATAATGCCAGGGCGGTAAGATTGTCTCCAGCCAGTAGAGTTTTTAAGCAAAAACTGCTCTCAAAGCCTTCAGAGACAGGCTTTCGCAGTGAAAAGCGCAGCGCACGAACGTCAGAGTTGCCGCACCTACGCTGCCTCAGCAGCGAACGAGGCGTGGTGGCACCTTAGCAATTGGCAGCGCCACCACGCGGTGGCTGCGGGAAGGCATCGCCTCGGCGGCCACGCGAGCGCGCGCCCTCGGCACACTAGCAAGTATATTCTAGGCACTATACTAGTAGACTCTAACCTGAGCTTGGTAGGTGCCATGTTGGATTTTCAACTGGCTTGGCCAGGCTTGGCTTCCAGTTGCCCGCTCTATAGCTATCAAGATTGGGAGGCACACACTATCAATAGAAAGTGAGCACCATCCTTCAGTCTCGGAGACCATGCCCACTCTTGCTTGGCTGACAAAACAGTCCAGGGGATGGCGTTTTTTTCGCTATTTTTTTTATCAGCACTATCGTCATAATCACTAAATGCAGGTGCTCTTTTTTTTGTTTTTCCAAAGTTTCGGTTGCTATTTTGTATGTGCTGTGCCCACAGAGCAAGTGTGCCTTGGAGATGTGCGTGTCTGTACAGCTTCGCATTTGTGTGACCAGTGCCACCTCTCCTGTGCCTTTGCGAAAGCCAAGTGGCGTGAAGAAACATGGCTTGTTTCTTCTATATCCATGGCAAACTCCATTGCCAGAGATCGCCAATGTGGCGATGCTCTTGTGGACAGTATAGGGAGACGTCACCCTTGTGCAAATCCAAGCAGGTCTGATCGCCTCCATGTGTAGTATGAGAAAGGGCATTATTAGATTTTTTTAAGCTGCTCTAAGCCTAATATATTTTATTTCTTTGGTTGAATGAGTTTTTCGGACTGTTCCGATTTTCGGTTCCTGCGAGGTCCCAAAAATCAGTCAGCGACTCTACTCCGCAAAGTGCACGCAGCCAAGATTTCGCACGTGGTAGACAGCTGGGTGCACACCACTAACTACCAGTGAGAATAACAAAGGACAACACAGGTCCACAGGCAACGATGCATGGATTAATGACAAGAATGCAATGCAGCCCTACACGTGGAAAACAGGAAGTGGAAAACACGGTGTCAATGGTGATGCTGTCTATTGGTTTGCCGGGGTTATTTGTTTGCCAGGATTTGACCGGGTTAGACGCACTGCGGCGGGTCAATTGATTTGCCGAAAGCCTCCCGTTGCCAGGACGCTGATGCTGTTGCATGTTAAAGCCGGCCGGAAACTACAAATTATCCAGATAGAGCCGTGTGGGCTATTAAAATTATCCAGCAGAACTTGCATTGAAAATGATGGGACCGCTCAAATTGTTCAAATTAACTGAGTTGAATTATCGAAGTTTTACTGTATGGTCAAATGAAGCAATGGTGTGTTTGGCGATTTTTTTTATGCCTCTTGTTTTATTTCAACCTGCTGGATGATCTGATCAATGCTATCAGTCCCGCCAAGGTTTAGTCAACGAAAGCCAACTGTACGACGTAGCTATGAAATTGGCATTTCGATATTCAAGGGTATTCGGGGGTCTTGAACACTGCTGAGAATGTTGTGTGAGCTCACCTGATGTCCAAGCAGGCCAGACAAGGCACCTGAAGGTAGTTGTAGCGTATCAGCTGCAGTACGATGGGCACGTGATCGTCAGGTGAGCCCACCATGCCTGTGCACTTGAATATGAAGCGTGCAGCCCGCACCTCGTGACAGATCTGGCACTGCCCCGACAGCCTGCCCGGTTCAAGTACATCCTGCCAGCAGGATGGGTCCTGCGCATAATGCAGCTGCATTCAATGTCACGTATGTTTCCACTTGATACTCCAGTTGTGGAACCATCCACTCATGCAGCCTATGTCAGCTGACTTGTGCCTTTCTCACCTTATCCTACAGTCTCTGTTGCATCTGGCATTTCACCAGCCATGTATAGCGTTTATCATGAGGATCCCCCTGAGGATCCCACTTCACGAAAGTAGCAGCGTGTCTCAGGGCAGCTTAGGAGACTGTGAATGCACTGAACACACACATCATCTCTAATTGAAAACGCCTATTTTCGACCTGCCCTAGGAAGATTTTCAAGCAATAACTGGAGCTTACAATGTCCCGCTATGATATTTACTCAATTCTAATGCGTGCCTTTTTCTTAAACATACAATTGGCCCGAAAATTGCTGCGCGATGCAATCGGACACAAAACCAAAACCACCTTTGTAACGTTCATGTGCTTTACCGCATAACACACGTGTCTTGCGGCAAAGCTGGCTTTAAAAACTGTGTGACGAAGCTGACTTTAGGAAACCAATTGCCACTGTGCAACAATTTTTCTTGCTAAGAAATTGGGTGCAAGTTAGATTTCTACTTTGTTTAGAAGCTTTAATGTCATTTCTATGCTAGCTATGTTAGCCACCAGATGGTTCGAGCAGCATTGCTACTACTGTGTTACTGTTATGAAAACAGTGTACAGACAGTGTCAATACAGGGTCAGGAAATACCTCGTGTAAGAACATAAATACCTTGGTACTATGCAGATAAACGAAGGCAATAGAATATATGGAAACACAAGAAAAACAATAACAGTAAAGGGGAATAGACATCCAGCCATAATGAAGCACAGACCGCTATGGGGACACAATAGGTGCGGGGTGCTCCGGGGTATGTGGAAAGGTGTAATGGTTCCAGGACTTACTTTTGGAACTGCGGTTGTTCACTTGAAACCAGGGGTACAATCAGGACTCTATGGATTCGGTGGGACACCTCGCATTGAGCACTCACGGGCAGACTACAAATGAAGCTGTACAGGATGATACGGGCTGGACAAGTTTCGAAGTGAGGGAAGCTTAGAGCAAAATTGATTATGAAGAACGACTGAGGAATATGGAAGAAAGTAAATGGGCTGGAAGAGTGTTCAGATATTTGAAAAATGAAAACATTGCTTCACAGTGGAGGAAAAGAATTAGGGCCCTCACCAGCAAGTATGCGACCGGTATGGTGAGCAACACGGCAGCATAGAACGTCAAGTGGTAAGTCAGAGAGGCTGAGGTAATCTTATGGGTGCGAGCAATGGAAAAGAAACCTGCTATGATTAACTATTTAAGAGGGAAAAAATAAAATCAAGAAACACTTCATAATAAGTTGATAACGCAAAGGGAAGCTCATTACTTATTAGAAGCAAAACCAGGATGCCTTAGAACACTCACTTATAAATCGACATACAACAAGGAAGAAGAAACATGTGCTTGCTGCGGTAAAGCAAGGGAAACAATGGAGCATGTTTTATTAGCATGTGAAGATATCTGCCCAGCGCTCGAGCTAGGCACCTCTGGCCTCCTGGAAGCCCTTAGGTTCAGTGAGAGCAGAGGAAAGTAAGCATGTCCGCAATAGAGATTAGTAAGAGGCGATTGGAAGATTGGTGGAAGTAGGGAAATGACAAACAACGAAGGCATACAAAAACAGTTCCCAATAGGGGTTCAGAAAGTTGGGTGAAGGGAATTCTTTGTGAGTCCTTTTCCCTTTCTTTTTTTTTGCTGTTTCGTTAATGTGTAGGACATTAAGTAATATAATTAACAAGAGCTTGGTGACGCAACCCACCACCCCGTTCCAAAGGGATGCTCGTAGCATCCTTCCACTCATCCATCCTGCTGGTCACATCTCCAGTAACCTAGTCTTAAGCAAAGGCGAAAATGTTTCGAGGCCAGCTAGAACTCCCCATTCTTTCAGGATACTTCAGCTTCATCTATTTAGTGGAAGATGGTTGGCTATATGCCGACAAAATCAAGGCCAAGTGGACACAGCGGGAACACAATGATCATTGTCCCAGTGAGATGAGGGAAGAGGTCAGTGGCCCTACATATTGGGAGTAGTGCCAGTTCAGCTTGTTGAATGGGCTGGCATTTAGCTCCAATCTGTGCTGTTATTAGCTGGCTTTCTGTTGCTATCAGGTTGGACCACTTGCAGTGGTTGTACCATGTCTTTTCAGCATGCCCTTTTTGAAGAACTTGTAGGAATCCTGGGAACTGTCTCATCATCGCAGTCTCATGAAGAACATTGCCAATTAGCTAGTGCTTAACAAACACTGTGGCCTTGAAAGACAATTTACATGATGACTGCACAAGCAAGTCGCTTGAGTAGAAAGGCTTTTAACTGCTCTGCAACGAAGAGGCACTCCGTGTAGGAATGCCTTACTTGACAGCATTTCAGTGCTCACGCTAGCTAAGAGCTTCACTCCGTTTAGGAATGCCTTACTTGATAGTATTTCAGTGCTCACGCTAGCTAAGAGCTTCACTGGAAAGCTGTTCATGACAATATTACAATGACACCAACAGCCAGTCACAACAGCTTTGACACAAGTTGTTCCAGGGATCCTTTATGCATTAACCCACTAAGGTGTAAATAAGAGTATGCAAGGTGGGATTTCCTTCAGATATTCATGCAAAGGGCCAGCCTTCAGACGCCTTCTTGTTGCAGTAGCTCAGTATCTATGACATAAATTCTGCTACCTAGAATGAGGTGACAGTAACCAATCTTAGTTATGGGGAGCTGGATTTCATAAGGTGCAGTATAGAAGAATGCCTGCATGGTAAGGTCAAGTACTTGAACCCCGGGCAGTCAGCATTATTCCCCAATTGACCACTTCAGTATCCCTCGTAGCTTAAAGTGTAGGTTTGGCCACAAGGTGCCAACATGGCAAATCAGTTCTGTGGAAGCCCGAAAGATAGAGGAAGGTTGATGACAATGACATTTCGAGACTACTTAGGGTCCCTTGATCACAATGAAGATTATCTATGTGCTAGGTGGCATAGAGTGCGCATTTATATCTCAGGGAGAATACCCACTGCCCGATTGTGTTTTCAGTCGTTTGAATATGTCAAGATTGTCAAAGTTGCCATGAAGATAGGTGCTTCTCTGTCACGATTATGCTTGCAGCATCGCAATCCATGATGTGTTTAGTAGTCATGTGATGATCCAACAAGGCATTCGAACTTGCATTGCCTATCCTGACATCATTCTGGCGCTGCTGAATCCTTCTTTTAAAATTGCCAGTTTCACCTATGTAGGATGCATCACAACTTGGCATCCTACACATGTACCTTGTAGATCCCCCTGGAAACCTTGACTTCTACAAAAGGTCTTTCATGCGTACAAGCTTCTGTTTTGGTTTGTTTGTCGGCACGTGTGCGATTTTTATGCCGTATGTACTGAAAACTCTCACCAGTGCCTCGCTGATTCCTTGCGCGTAGAGAACAGCCGCACATTTCTGATTCTCTTTCTCTTATACTGTTTCATGATCGGCAAATGAAGACCGCAACTCTCGAGTCTTCAGTAGCTGTGAAGGGTATCCGTTGTTGAAGAGGTCCACCAACATGACATTTTCTTTGGTCAACAACAGCTTGAATACCGCCTTCCGAACAAGATTCGCAATGTGTTACTACACGCAAATAGCGTCACTTGCCGGACTCACAAAACAAGGACAGAATCCCAGGATGGCGAGTTCTCCCTATTACTGCGTCGGAACTCTGATCCTTCTGGTATGCTGAGGGTTTGCAACCTGTCTTCACACAAGTTTGACTCCTCAGAAGAATTTCTTCTCAGTCGTGGCACTTCAATGTGGGTTGCCGCCCAAACAACAACAACAAAAAAAATGACGTGCCATGGAACAAGCAGTACACCTCATCAACCCCCTTCTACAAGAGAAGGCACATTCTCATGCCATTGGGGTCCTCTCCAAGCTGTCAAAGACCAAGAGTGACATGCTACCTGTTCTTGAGAAGACAGCATTGCAAAGGCTTCAGCAGAATAAGCAAAGTGTTATCCTGCCTGCAGACAAAAGGAAATGCTACAGTTATCTTTGACCGCTCGGACTACATCGCCAAGGTGACGTCGTTACTTCAAGATGAAACAACCTATACCAAGATGAGCCGGAACCTAATGAAAAAGACAGAATCCGAGTTACTACAAAAGCTATTCACATAAGTATTTAAGTTGTGCCACCGAAAAACAAACACTTCTACTACAAGTTGTTTTGCCATAACAGGCAAACACCTGCAATCTATGGTTTCCTGCAGGTTCACAAACCTGAGGTCCTCCTCAGGCCAACAGTAGACTTCACACACTCTCTGCAGTCTTCAGCTGTTAATCATGAAACGGTACTACAAAAAGATAAGCAGAAACATGCGGCTGTCCCCTATGTGCAAGGACTCAGTGAGGCACTGGCAAGAGTTTTTGGCACATACAGTGCAAAAATTACACACATGCCAACAAACAAAGACAGAAGCTTTTACGCATTAAAGACCTTTTGGAAAAGTACCTACAAGATACTGTGCAAGAGTTGTCACGCATCCTACATAGATGAAACTAGGAATTTTAAAAGAAGGATTCAACAGCAACAGAACAATGTCAGAAAGGCAGTGCAAATATGAATACCTTGGTGGATCGTCTAATAAACTACTAAGATTAGGATGCTGCGAGCATAATCACGACAGAGAAGGGCCTATCTTCACGGCTACTCTTAGAATCTTTACATATTCAAACAACTAAAAACGCAATTAACCAGTCACGAGGTAATCTCCCCGAGATATACACGCGCACTCTGCGCCACCAAACCCACAAACGCCCACTCTTGCAGCCACCTTAATTCACAACAAGGGACACGTAGCGGACTCAAAACATCATTATCATCGACCTTCCTGAACCTCGTGGGCTTCCGCAGAACTGATTTACCAAGTTGGCACCTCATGATCAAACCTACATGTGAGCTACGAATGTATGATACTGAAATGGTCAAATGTGGAATAATGTTAACCGTCTGGGGTTCAACTAGTTGACCTTACCATGCAGGCATTTTATTATTCTGCGCCTTCTGAAATGCAGTTCCCCACAACTAAGATTGGATACTGTCCCCTCATTCTAAGCACAGTAAAACCTCCTTAAAGGGAAGCTGAAACCCTTTAAAAAAAAAAAAATGAGTTCTCTGCGGCATCCTACAGTTTTGAGTCCTCTGAACACAAATATCTGGTTCAAAAAGGGCAGAAACAAACGCAAGCGGCTGTTGTTTGATGAAAACGTGCACCAGCGCCTCAGGGCATCGCGCGAACGCCGCTGTTGCCCGTGATTGGTGGGGGCCGCTGTGACGTCGTTTGCGGCAGTCGCCGGTCGGCGCCGCCGTTTCAGAGCGTAGCACGCTGTTCTGTTCTGGCTTCATAGCTGAGTTGTAAGCATTATGGAACGTTCTCACTGTCTCGGGCAGCTTGTATTTTCACCGTACATGTTCGAACCGACAGCCGATACGGAAAACGATAGCGGCAACGACGATGTAGAGTGTGCCAATAGCGAGAGCGATGTGTGCACCTTCTCGCGCGTTGGAAATCTTAGCTGGTACGTATGTTGTTGTTGTTTTTTTCATGTAGCTGCACGTTCCAATGACGGGAGAAAAATGCACTAAAGTGTCACTGGGAACATGCTGCTGGAAGAATGCCTAAGCACTAACTTCTCATTAGATTGTAAACACAGGTGCAATTCCGCGATGTCAAGCACCTTGCCGCTGCTTGTCTAAAGTCCCGTGGTTTTTTTAGTGTTGATACACGATTGCGAACATAAGTGCCGCGTTTCAAAGCGTGCACATGCAGTGCTGCGAGGTACAGTCATGGAAGTTGCTTATCATACACATCCAGAGATGGCCAGAGGTATTATATGTGCAATATTCACACTATGGTTTGACGATTTTGCGATTGTGGCTCGATCAAGAATCGGTATTCGTGCTCCATGCTAGTGTTGACATAAAGATATTAGGCAGTTTTAGCACCGCCGTGTGGTAAACACGATAACTGCAACCGTACGTCGAATGTCACTTGGCAAGTCTATACTCCATTTCATACCTCAGGTGCAACGATGTGGAAGCTACGCACGAACTCTGGTCACCAAAATTTATTACTGCACGCGTTTCCGTCTATGCTTCGCAGTGTGCCAGCGGCGTTTGCTCGCGCGAGCATGCACGTGAAGCTGCCGCGACGGGCTGCAATGAAAAATGCCGAAAAGAAAATTGATTTAAAAGAACGTGTTAGCAGCCGTATAAGTACACGGATTGTTTCTATGGGTAAATTCTTTTTTTTTTATTCAGAACTGAGCTTATATATGGAAAATTTTCTCAAAAATCGGGTCAAGAAACACTGAGCTTTTTCTAAGTGCGAACTCAGCCACTGCAAGAAGTATCTCAAGCCTCCACAGCGTTGCACCTGATGCATGAAACGGAGTGTAGCAACGCTAGCAACAATGCGTTTCCGCATTTGTCGTAAGGCTATCCGGCTATCGCGGAAATGGTCCGAGCACAGCACAGTTGATTTCGTCGGCACGAACTTATCTCTCTTCACCGCACGGACCCACTGCGCTGCAAGCTTCTTGTCCTTCGGGAACCTGTGAAACATCACATCGTCTTGCCCGCCTGTGTTCGCGCAGCCGAATGCTGTGTTGGGCGCCCTTGGCTGTAGGCACTCACGCAGCACAGAAGGGAAGAACAGTTTACGAAAATCGCAAAAGAAAACAAACGTGAGCGGCGGCGGCAGCAGATCTCTCATAGCGTCGTTCAGTAAAGCACAGGACGGAAAGAGGCATGCCAGCACATGCCAGCACGCCAGTCCGGCAGCTCGGTCCCCGCGAATGACGTCACTCTCGCCGGTTCTCTCCTCTGGCAACCACCTCACCTGGCGCTCTGGGAAGCAATGGGGGCGTGTCCGCAGGGGCGATTTAGAAAGCGATTTCCGCCCCTTATATTAACAAAACGAAGAAACAAATTTCGGAACCGTAAATTATTAGGTCTGTTCTTCCCAATCCCAGCAATTCATGGAAATTGAAAACCGTTTCAGCTTCCCTTTAAACCGTACCCGCCTATAAAGTAGTTTCGTTTGAAAAGTATTAACCCTTTGAGGGTCAATGACGTAAATATACGGCGCCGCGAACGAAGTCCGAAATGGTCGATGCCATATATTTACGGTGCTGTCTGTACATTTAAAAAGCACGCCAAATTTCTAACTTTTTCTTATCTGTCATGTGCTGCCATTATGTGGAAATACAGGGATTTTTTTTTTGTTTTTTCACACCTCCCTCTCTCGGTTTTCGTTGCAGGGTTTGTTTTAGCGCTAGTTTGCTCCTGCATGTCCATATAGTGCTGCTCGCGCATTGGCGCACGCGCGGGCAGATGGCGGTTTGAGCTTTGTTCCGTGGGCGGTTTCGGCTTCTTGCGCTTGCAAAACTGATGGCTATCTCTTTGCTAATCGCTCAAAGGGCGACTGCTTGTTTCTCGCTCGTTTAGTGCTCACGGGGGTGCACATAGAAGGATGCCGCCGTGCATGCACTTCCGTTGCTTTTCTTTCTTTTTGGGGGGACTTGCGAAAACTAATTGCCGCTGGTTGGCGATAAGGTGAAGATTAGCGGAAGTCTGTCATATGTTTTGCTTTTTTGACGGGCACACAACCACACAGTTTTTAGAGTGTGCGCACCTATGCAGTTCGGTTATATTAGTGTAAGAGCAGGAACATTTGAATCTTGCGAAATATTCTCGTGTGCGCATTTTCAAAGCCTTGAACTATAACAATGCATCCCATTTTCAATTCTTATCAGTTTATTTTCTTTTTTACTGTTGTTATTCATGAATTAAGAGTATATGTATACCAACGCAAAATACTTTTTTCTCCCTTTACGGTCACCCTAGAAAAATTACGGTTAATTTTTTTCAAAGTAACTCCCTAAGAAGAATTGAAATCTGCAACAAAATAATCGACCCTGGGCGGTGGCATATGGCGAAAAAAATCAACCAATGACCTCCAAGCAGGCTGTGCATTTGCACTTCAAATCATTTTAATAATTAATATTTGGGGTTTTACGTGCCAAAACCACTTTCTGATTATGAGGCACGCCGTAGTGGAGGACTCCGGAAATTTTGACCATTTGGGGTTCTTTAACGTGCACCTAAATCTAAGCACACGGGTGTTTTCGCATTTCGCCCCCGTCGAAATGCGGCCGCCGTGGCCGGGATTCGATCCCGCGACCTCGTGCTCAGCAGCCCAACACCATAGCCACTGAGCAACCATGGCGGGTTCAAATCATTTTTTATTTTTTTTTGGCGCCGTGCCAGAGAGCATTGTGGTGTCGTGCAAGCTAGGACTCGCGTCATGCCGAAGCTCGGATAAAAAACACTGCGTGGTCAGCATAGAAGAAAAATTGGACATCGTTTGTGCTATCGAATGTGGCACGAAGTCAGCGCTCTAACGCAACAGAGGTCTACCACTGACTGCAGTATGTGGCATTTGGAATGCAAAGAAGTTGCTCAGCAGCATTGCTGTGACCGTGAAAAGATGTCTGCTATGAGGTTCAACTTTTCGCCATGGTTGCCTCTGTTGTTGCCATTGTGTTGCCTAATGACAGAGATGAGAACAACACGGGAAGCAACAGTACGGGCGATTCAGGACTGACAGTGGCAGAAGCTGTGCATTATGTCAGCCTCATGAATGCAATCGTCGCAACGAGAACAGCACCCCGCAATAAAAAAGGCACCCTGCGACTTCTGCAGTGCCACCGTGCCCGTGCACCGAGAATATGTAACGCCAACAAGGAGTCTGCCATGCAAATGTTTGCCGAGAAGAGGAGGCTGGCTGAAAAGCTGGCTGGCAGCTTCAGTAAGTATGAGGCCGCTGTCGTGTTACTAGGTCATGCGAGTGTTTGCAGAGAAGAGGGGGCTGGCTGAAAAGCTGGCTGGCAGCTTCAGTAAGTTTGAGGCCGCTGTCGTGCTACAGGCCACTGTGGCATCAAACAAAAATAAACACTTTTGTCGCGTGAAGTGAATAAATACTGTTTTTGCTATTTCATCGCACTCTCTCAGAGTTCCGTTTCTGACAGGTAAGTGGGCAATCTCACGCTATTTTGGTTAAGCAGTAGTACTGTTTAGCTCCGGCTAACTGCAGTTTAACGTAGTTTCACTGTATCAGAATTTCACAGGCACTGAACTACTGCAGCAAGCAGGATTCTGAAGACTGGCCCTTTGCGTAAATAGTTAAAAAAAATTCCACCCTGCATACTTTTATTTACACCTTGGTGGGTTAATGCATAAAGGATCCCGGAAACCACTTCTGTCAAAGCTGTTATGACTGGCTGTCGGTGTCATTATAATATTGTCAAGAACAGCTTTCCAGTGAAGCTCTTAGCCAGCATGAGCACAGAAATGCTGTCAAGTAAAGCATTCCTGCAAAGAGCACCTTTTTGTTGCAGAGCAGTTAAAAACCTTTATACTCAAGCGACTTGGCTCTGCCGTCATTGCATAAATTGTCTTTCAAAGCCAGAGTGTTTATTAAGCACTCTGGCCTTGAAACACTAGGTTACTGGAGATGTGAACAGGAGTAGCAATGTTGCTAGTGCTATCTGGTGGCGTAGAGTGTATCCATTCTAGCCAACTTCCGTTAATTTGAACCAGACGGAACCGATGAAATTGATTAAATTATTTGGCAAGCTGTATTAAACAAGATGCAGAAAAAAAAAGCCAAGACACAGTGCTGAATCATTTAGCAGTATTTACCCAATTTTAACGCACCCCCAAATCAAATGTAAGCCCACTTCCTATATGTCCAAAGTATAACACCAACACAGAAATGATATTACATCTCCTGAACGAAGAAATATAAATATAAGAAAGAATTATATGTAACAATTGCATTTGAGCAGCTGTTGCTCAAATGCAAGCAGTTTTGTGAAAACCGTTACGCCACACGGTCTCTAGTCAGCTTCGCCGCAATACACCTTTGTTTTGCAGTAAAGCATATGAACATTGCAAAGGTGGTTTTCACTTTTTGTCCGATTGTACGGCACAGCCAATTATCACAATTTTCTTCTTTTTTTTTAAATTACAGTGACGTTTCACTTCATGAACTTGAATAATGTGTAAGCACGTGTGGGTGCCATTCCTATATAATTGCAATAGCAATTATATGAACACTCCAGGCTCATTTCTGCCGTCATTGTCGCCTCGATGTTCCGTATAAAGTCCAAGGGCGATAAAGGTTCGTCCTCACTTGCGGAAATAAGCGTGCACAAGGCGGTGCACTTAAAAAACGTGCGCCATGTTCCCAAGGCCACACCACTGCACGTTCGCGGTGGTGGAGAGTGGCGAGCAGGCGAGAGTTCTCACCTTCTCTCGAGATGCCTCGGGAGCCCGCAAGAATTCCCACGCACTTCAGTTGTTGTTTCCCCCTGCCGCTGGGACACGGTTATAGACACGGCGCGCACACCGGTCAGGCTCGCCGGTGAGAGCATCGACCTCATCGCCCACGTGACAACTTCGGCGCATGTGATTGGCTCGCTCGGGTTTGCGGAAACGCGGCGCCGCAAGAAACGGCGCGGCAGAGAATTCTTGCCGCAATAGCTCCTTTTGCGGTGCGCATTTTTAAGCGCGCCTCCTTGTTTCCGCAAGTGAGGACATACCTTAACACTATCCCAGCGCCGTATGCTGTATGTGTAAGTGAAAGCGAGCAACGGTGAGCCGACGATAGCAGCTAAATCTCGTGTGCGCAAGAGAGGAAAGTGTAATTAAGAAGGGTGCAGGAGTGGGCTTGTTGGTGAAGCAGATACCTCAGGTTATCGTTCCCACATCGAATTTTGTATGGTTTTGTCGCGGTGTTCTGCGTATAATTGGTGTGCTAGTGTCTGGCTATATAACTTGCTATGCTTTCTGAAAAGAAAACAAACTGTTGGAAGTTAGCGTTATGTTCTCTCTTCTGTCCCCTCTGCTGTCCTTGCACTGTTATTCAAACTTTAAAGAAGAAAATGGCGAGACTGTGCGCTGTCTTCTGTTGCCTGCATGGTCCCGGGGGGAGGGCGGCATCGTGCTCCGCCAGCAACTGCGTATTCCGTGGCTGCACGCACGTTATCTTGAAAGTGATCTGCAGAGTATAGGTGTACCAACGGCGCCGACGGCTCATAGCTGCAACGGCGCTGTGTTTCACCGCTGAGTTTGCATTGAAACGATAGACAGCACGAAGGTCACTTCACTCGGTGCTGCTGCCACTTCCTCATGGTAGCGTTTTGATAGCAAGTGTCCGCGGTCATCGAGTGTGATGTGTTTATGTCTGCTTGTACACGCTGACACCATACTTGTTAATTTAGTTAGTAAGCGAATGTTTGGAAGTTTATATGGCCGATAAAACTACTATCCTTAATTCGTATAGCTGTCTACTAATTTGCTATCGCAATCGATACATTCTGTCCGGTGTTGTGCTTCCAGGCTTTGCACAAGACACTGCGCTGGGCTTCCAAATGGGCTTCACGCTGTTGAGGAGTTTCTAAGCTACGGCGTCTTGCCTAATACACCCGCATTGTCGCAAGCTGCATAGCACGTTCTTAGGGAATCTGCTGGTCATGCGAAGCCCGCACCTTTTGCCGGACTTGTTCAGCTTTTGCCTAGCCTTAGTGAAGACTTCAGGGTCGGTTTACTCGCGGTCAGCCTGCCGCAGCTTGCGTTGCTGCTCTATCCTCCCTTGGCGCGCGGCCACTCGATCACGAGACGAACCCGGTACCTCCGTAGCGCTCACACAACCTGTAGCAACTAACAGAGGAGGTCAACCCAGTGCGCCTCCGCCTACCTTCCTCTTCTGGGATGCTTTGCCTCATTTCTAAAGGCTTTAGTTTCTCCATCCCTCGTTCGCTCAATGTTACCTACACTTTCCCCAAGGTGGCGTTACTTTGCTGCGCACTCTATAAAATATGTAACGACTAAAGGTAGCAGGAATGCAGCTGTGATGAAAAATAGGGCACTGTGGAGTTACAATAGGTACGAAGTGGTGAGAGGGATTTCGAAAGGGGTGATTGTCCCTAGTCTGACTTTCAGCAATGCGGTCCTGTGCACGAGATCAGAGGTTTGAGCAAGGATGGAAATTAGGCAATGATGGGTAGGTACGCTTGCTTTGGGAGCACACGGAAATACACCAAATCAGGGGGTGCAGGTTGACATGGGATGGACATCATTCGAGGGCAGGGAAGCTAGCAGCAAGACAGAATTTAGTAGCGATTGAGAGAAATAGCAGGAAAGCGGTGGGCAAGGAAAGTTTTCAGTTACTTGTACATGAGGAATGTTGACACAACATGGAGGAAGCAAGCCAAGAAACATCGGTTAAGAAAAAGGTTAAAGAAACAGAGAAGGGTCTGTGGAAAACAGGGATGCAAACGACATCAGCACTGCGAACATACACAACTTTCAAGCAGGAAATTGCCAAAAAAAATATCTACAGTAATTCTAGGAGAAGCTCTTTGTTTATTGAACCAATGACAAGAATACTGCGGACTAAAATGTACCGAGCCAAGTACAAAGGGATAAACACGTCATGCGGTATGTGTGGAGAGGGAGAGTGAAGCAATGACAAGAGTACTGCGGACTAAAATGTACCGAGCCAAGTACAAAGGGATAAACACGTCATGCGGTACGTGTGGAGAGGGAGAGGAAGTGGCTGAACCCCTGATACTTTTCTGTAAACGGATTCACCCTACAGTTCAATGCAACCGGGCGGTCTTTTTCAAAGCATTGAGGTTTAGGGACAGCGAAGGAAAAATAGGTTTTAAGCGGGTAGAAATAACCAAAAGGAGGTTATCTGATTGGGGGCTAAAATCAAATCAAGGCAAGAGTGAAATTTCTTCCTCCACTAAGTAAAAAATATATTATTAGACACAGCTAGGTGGCGTGTGCTGCTGCCTAATTTAAAGATCCGTCCGTCCGTCCGTCCGTCCAGAAAAATTTCACAGTACCACCACAGAACACTTATATAAACTTATAGAAAGGAAACTGTACCTTTTCCAGTGCAATGGAAATAAGAGTAGCGGTGGCGTTATGAACTGAAGTATGCGACCAAGAGATGGCACCAGCAAAATCAAAACTAATATCATTATTACATAGTGAGCAATATGGCCGCTACAGTAGCGGCTGGCGGGGCTCATTGTGCTGCTCGCTCGCTTGTTTTCGGTGCTTTGTTATTGCTTTCAAGACGGTATTCGTGTATACGATACTCTAACATGAATACAGATATTTTCGATATGTTGCCAGGTGACCGAGAGGCCTTAACTGGCAAAAAAAACACTACAAACAAGTAAGCTTACATTGTTTATTGTTAATGGTGAATGAAGCAGTACATGCCCACAATTTCTGTACAGGTCAGGTGGAGTTAATGCTGTCAGTCACTGAGTTTGCAACATATAGAAACACAGACAGTCATCTATTAAGTGAAATTGAAAGCTGAAATTGAGTTTTCTTATCCATTTTCGGCTAAAGCAGGGAGAATGAAGCTTCAGACAATGATATTTATGCTGGGCTACCCTCGTACTTATATTGCATACAGTGCTGCTTGATGTGTTTCATAGTACATTGTCTGGGTTCAACTATTCCAGCTATGTTAAAAAAAGAAACAAAAAAGCACTTGGCAAAATGTACTGTCAGCAAGATAAGCTTGAGCTGCAATGTCCCATTGTTTTCATAGCACATTGGAGAGAGGCACGAAGTGTAAGGAAAAAAAAAAAAAAAAAACGTCACGCTAAATTTTACATCACACATTGTCTGCTCTTGATATTTCTGCTGCACATTTAGTGTTCAGGTGCTGCAGTAAAGGCTTCGACGTAAGTGGAATATTCGTAGGAAAGCGAGGAACGTTGTGGAGACAACAGTGCTTACAAGGACCTTTGCAAATATTATGTGAATAAACAAAGACACTAAATAAACATACGAGTAAGGACAATTAATGCTCACAGATCCTTGGAAAATGCAATTTATGGTTTCATGTTGAAAAAACACTTCAGTTTGTGTATTCAAACAAGTCAAAGAGGTTGCAAGCAGATGAACATTTCAATTGAGTAACAGAGATGAGCAAGGGAAGCCTCAGCCTGGAGCCAACGTTTCAACAAGCAAACATATTTGTGAAGGCCGCGACAAAGACAAGTTCCCACGCTGAGGCTTCCCTTGCTCGTCCACTGTTGATTGGCTGAATGTTAAGCCAAACTTACTGCAAATATAGTTCAGAATGTTTTTGGGAACATACTGCTCAGGTTTGCCATCTGATGTTTGAAGAGAAAGAAAAATGGTTTTTATTGATATGTAATGTTTTTGAAGTATGGAGCAGGCCGGTTGCGTGCATTTGCCTTTTCTCGTTGTCTCTTACGGTGCAAGGTTAGTCTAGTTATTGATTTCATGCAAACTCTACATGAGCCTTTTGTAGCTAACAAATGTCAAATAATGCACATATCTAGATTTAATTCTAATTCTAGCACTTACCATCTTAACAGCATTCTCTTAGATTTCATCATGTAATATAAATATCTTGATGTACACATTACAAATAACTTAAATTGGACCATTTATATAAAGTACATCCTTAACAATGCTAATTGCATGCTTGGGTACTTATGGGCAGCTTTTCCAAACCACCGTCTACATTAAAACTACCGCTTTACAAGACTCTAATATGCTCGAAACTTGAATATGCATCTGCAATATGGGACCCCAGTAGCGTTAATCTTATTACTTCACTTGAGCTAGTGCAACATAACTCTACTCGATTCCTTCTTTCTCATTATAACCATAATGCAAGTATAACCTCAATGAAAACTAACCTAGCACTTATTTTCCTGGCTAACTGCGGCAAAGTCGCCCCCCCCCCCCCCCCTTTCGCTATTTCATAAAAAATTCCATCCCGCCATACTTCGCGAAAACTTCATACTGCGGCCTCAGTGCATTTCTAACTGCGTTGATCATTGTGGTAAGGTAGGAATTGATTCATGTTACACAAAGTCTTTCTTTCAATCTTTCATCCCCCGTAAGTCTCAGGAATGGTACCACTTTCCCTCAATTATCATAGCCATCACCAATAACAAACTTTTTGCAAAACATTAGCTAACATTGCATACTCAGCAAAATGATTATGTTACCAAAACACACTGCCCTTGTTTATGTGTTTGTTTTACTCTACTACTTCGTAACCTCTCCCCTCTTTAATGCCATATGACCCTGAGGGTATCTTGAATAAAAAAATAAAATAATAAAATGAACAGTGACTGCCAGAGTTTCAGTCAACATGAAATATAATTTCCTCAAAACTGAATTGACCGTTTTTGAAGGTTTCAAAATAACTTGCATTTTCATGTAGCAAATTAACGTTGTGAGGGAGCATGTGATACTTGGTGGTAATGCCCGTCAAGCTGATTTGCAAAGAGAAGACGACAGAGTTTGTGCATCAGAAAGTAGGAGCATGCTACGTTGTTTCTGTTCTGGTCGTCGTGGCTATATTGACTTGAAAAGAAACAAGTTGGCACTCAACATGTTACTTCTCCGGTTGTCATAAAATGCCCTTAAATGCAAGTAAGCTTGTTATGTAAAATTTTTGCATTACCGCTCTGTACGATACAAAACTGTAGACTGCTGCTTTCATGATAGGGCTCACACCCCTCTATCTGGTAAACTTGCAAACATTTTATGGTGACGCACATAGTTCAAGTGGACCTGTTGTCATTATGGTGACAGCTGAGCTTCTTATGGCTTCACATGGGCAGCTTGCAGACCAATAAGGCAAGCAGCCTGGGACGGTCCCGGATCATCCATTTCAATAGCTGGTGGTAGCATCCGAATCCAGAGTTTCAGGACATCGAAGAGAAACCCAGCACCTCCACCAAATCCAACGGGGGTGTTCCCCTAGCAGCACAAGTTCTAGGTTTGCAGCGGTAGGCTGAAACAAGTCGGTGCTATAGCGAAACGGGCAAGCAAGCGCTTCTCGTCGTCTTCCTCTCTTCACCAGCACCATGCCCACTACCCAGTGTATTCAGTACATGTCTTTTGTCCGTCTTTCTGAAAAGAGAAATGATGAAGCCGAGACAAACATGCAAGTAAACGATGGTGAAACAAAAGTTAGTCAAATCAATGAACAAATCACGGTTCTAGGTGAAGTTTTCAGAAACATACCTTGCGAGGATTCTGGCCCAGTGGTGACACATTCACTGTTGGTTTGTACGTCCAGAGACAACAGAGTCCAAAGGGGAGAACAAATATGCGCAGCGTCTTGGCAGCTGTAGTCTAAAAAGCCTCAATTACTATGGCAGAAGTGTGGGCGAGTTTGTGATTCATGTATGATTAACAATGCACAAAACACTCCACGACAGAAAAGTACATGCACACACACACACAACACTGTTTTGAGTGTGCATTTCTTTCAATGGTGTTCTTTTTTTTTAATTATGCGGTTTTACGTGCCAAAACCATTTTCTGATTATGAGGCACGCCGTAGTGGAGGACTCCGGAAATTTCGACCACTGGGGCTCTTTAACGTGCACCTAAATCTAAGCACACGGGTGTTTTCGCATTTCACCCCCATCGAAATGCGGCCGACGTGGCCGAGATTCGATCCCGCGACCTCGTGCTCAGCAGCCCAACACCATAGCCACTGAGCAACCACGGCGGGTAAGTGTCAATATTTAGAAGGCTTAGCTTATAGATAAGTAGTTGGTGATTAACTTTATCAAAGCTTTAGAAAAGTCTAAAAAGATACAGTCTGTCACAAAACCAGAGTCCAAAAACCCATGCAAGCCATTAGTAAATGTTAATAGTTGTGTTACACAACAATATGATTTCCTGAACCCGTGTTGATAACAGCTAAAAAAGATCACATGTTCAAAGATTTTGCAGGGTACCGAAGTTAATGAAATGGGTCTATAAATCAGTGTGTTATGCGAGTTTCCCGAAAGAGACGAGGATCACCTTACCGGTTTTCCATTCAATGGGTAGGACGCTGTCGTTATGTGATTCTTCTAATAAAAATAAGGGTAAGTATGATGGAAGCTGTATTCTGCAGTGCTTTGGAGGAACTTGGAATTAATACCATCAATACCACACGATGAGGTTTACCAGGAAAATGAGGCGATTTGTACAGTTTACCAGAAAAAAAAAAAGACAGCAAAAAGGCTAGGTAAAAATTGGTGCTCTATGCAACCAAACAAATAAAAACGTCACAGAAATAAAATACATAAAATTTCCAAGTGCAGAAAAAAAAATCACTACGATCACCAATCAAGCATGCCAGCAATTTTCAAGAAACATGGTTCTTTTTCCAATAGACAGACTGACAGCTTGCTTATGCAAGCACTCTTCCAGTTCCATGCCACTAGGAAAAAAACTAGTTTCTTGGAGGGTAGTTGCATGAGTAGTTGGTGATCACAATGTTTATTTTTCCCAGGACTTGTATATTTATTTATATTTTCTCTTTCCTGTTTTTGATCATGTTTGGTTTCGTCAAGCACCGGTTTTTATCAGGCTTTCTTGCTGTAGTACTACTTTCTGGTAACCTTTATGGATCACAGCATTTTCACAATAAACCTGCTAATTATAAGTTAGCATATCCTGTTCTTACTGCTTCACACTATACGATCTTGCAACTTTGTCCAAATAAAAAAATTTTATAAGGTACACAGAAGCATCATAAGGGCCATTAAAGTGGCTTGTTGCAGTCTAAGAAAATAAAGAAAGCCTTGCTGCAAACAGCACCAGAGAAAAGATAGGACAAACAAGAAAACCTAGATGATCTAAAAGCAGAAAGTTTAATTACATGCCGAGTAAATTCTGGCTGACAAGCAATAAACTGAACATAGACAAAAAGGAGAAGCAAAAACTAATGTGTGTTTCCTGACAGGAAATGCATCCATCGCTAACAGAGGACATGCTAGCGCAAGGTTCTCTCAGCATTTTTAGATCTATAGCTTCCATAATTTCTCTAGGCAGCTGATCAGCAGATTTGCACAGAATGCTAGCTCCTTCGTCTACAATGCACACTTGGATGTCGAGACATCGGAGCGGGCATGGTAGAGGAAGAAGCTAGCATTCTGTGCAGATCAACTGCCTAGAGAAATTATGGAAGCTGTAGATCTAAAAATGCTGAGAGAATTTTGTGTCAGCATGGCCTCTGTAACGCTTTCTGAGATGGATGAATTTCGTGTTGAGATCTGTACGGACACGTATCAGTTCTTGCTTCTCCTTTATTTGCAACTTCGATTTATTGCTTGCCAACCAGCATTTACTCGGCATGTTCAGTAAACTTTCGTCTGTTAGTGCGCTTCATGATAATCTTGGTCTCTAGCAGAAAGGTGTTCAATCTATTTTCTGTTATTGTTAAGTATTGTATAAGGTCATGCCCTTCTTCCTTTTGTAACTACTTTTTTATCCCTCCTCACCTAATACTACAACCTTGCTGCCAGAGAGGTATATAAATAAGTAAATAAATAAATAAGCACATGTAACTCATTTCTCTGCATGCATACCTCTAACCATCCCTCCTTCAAGAAACGTCACCGTGTTGATGTTTTGCAGCGCACATCCACATTAACTGCCATTTGCATTTCGGTATAGTTTGTGACCAGTGTAGTGCATAAACATTACATGGCACAAAGGTTGTGACCTATGCAGTGCATAAACAAACCTTGCAAAAGATGACATGCTGGAGTACTGAAAATAAGGAAAATTGTATTTACACAACTGTAAGTTGACCTTTCTTTTTTTAATTTGAAAATCGGAAGTGGGGGGGGGGGGGGGGAGGGGGTTGACTTACAATCGAAACCAAAACATGGTGCAACAAAAAAAGCTAGACCAGTGAGATATCAGGGGAGCTACAACGTAGTTACAATTTTATGCCTGCTATACGGCCCTACCCATAGCTTTCTGCTATCTCATGCGTTTGTTTGCTTTTTAGAAGGGCTTTTCAACATTTTGAGAGCTTTACAGTGCACACAGCACTCATGAAGGGGGGGGGGGGAAGGGGGGTCGATAGCTCACGGAAGTGCCGCTGTTCCATTTGCAGCGGCATCCCCAAAACAGCGGCGCTTGCTTGGAGTACCGATAGTTCATGGAAGAGCAGACACCGCTCATGTGTTTTTCTTTCCCTGTAGCTCTTTAGTTTCATGCATTCGATTTGACTGCCAGCCCCGTGTTACTTCCATGCTTCCTCAGTCGTCATGAGTGCTCCGAGTCCACTAAACATTCGGAGCTTGTTCACATCAGCGTTCAAGAGGGCTGCCATCTTTTAAAACCAAGCTTGCAGCGTACTTCGCTGAAGTGCGTGATCGGTCCCTGCCAGTGACGTACGACATTGTCATGAGACAAGCCTGCATCTTCACCTTTTAAGGACCTGCTTCACCGTGAGTACGAATGGCTGGCGGCAGAAGACCGCGAAGTTATGCCAACCGGACATGTCAAAAGAGCCTCCATGACGACTGTGTGTGGTTGGGTGCTTTCGGTGTGGACTTATGTATGCAAATGCGGAATTTCGCTAGAAGACGACATGCTGTGGGACCGTAGCAGCAACGACAATGGTAGCACTAGTGAGGATGGCGGCACAAGTGAAGACGAGCAGTCCAGTGACTATGCCGGCTACTAATAAATTTTCGTTATGGAATGCACCCATGGGTATGCCCTTCTTTTTTTTCCCCTGTCACACACAATATGGGGGGGGGGTCGACTTACATTCGAGTGGACTTACAATAGTGTAAATATGGTATATATCGCAGTTACTTTAACATTCAGCTGACTCTTGACAAAAAGATAACTTCGAATAGATTACAATATGTGCACCGCATGTGCAGTTTTTACAGCGAAGCTGTATGTGGCTAGCCGTTTTGTCTGTCTGTCCCTCTGTTGGTCGCCTGTACGCCGAAAACTCCTCCAGCATGTGCGAAAAAAAAAAAAAAAAGCGAGAAAGAGAAGCACACGAATAACCAACATTACCTAGGTAGCACAAGGCCTCTGTACTCCGATCCATGACGTCATGCAACCTGGTCCGAAATTTCCATTGAAAAGGCTGGCGTGATGAAAGCGGTGACGTCAAAATCACTGTTGCCTAGTTGGGAGCATCCCTATTAGATTCTATGGCAGTCGGGCCAGCTAACATGACGTCAAGGATCGGAGTGAAAAAGCCTAGTGCTATCTATGTGGTGTTGGATTAGCTGTGCCAGTAGTAATGTTGTTGCTCTCCGTCGCAGCCGAGCATGCGTGCAGCAGGTTCTCTCCGGCTCCAAAATGGGTAGGCCACACGTCATATGTAATCCTTAGGAGCAGGCAGCTTTCAATCAGCAATGGCACAAGCATTACCAGGAACAAGCTCGTCTATGCAGTGCAGATACTGCAGCCCAGGCACAAGAACAGGCTCATGCAGCCGAGCGCAAGCAGCAACTGCTTACCGAGGATCCGGCCGCCTACTAAGGCGCCGTTTAATGAACCGTCAGGATTAACGCAGAGATAAACAAAGGGGCCGTACGTTTCAGCTTCGCTGGTTAACCATCTGTACGGAGTGCATGGGCGGTGATTTTTTCTGTTTAAAGGGCCCCTCACCAGGTCTGGCCATTTCGAGCTGACAAGTGGCAGACACAAGCGATAATGATAGTGTCTGCAAAATATTACATCGCTACACCCAGTAGAAAGATATGAAATTTCAAATCAAACGCCATTTTCCCTTCTCCTTGCGGCCACCGCGCTCCAAGCCGGAGGATGACGTACACATGCTAGTGCGCTTACATACACGCTTGTGCTGTGACGTCGCTTGTGGTGACATGCGACTTCGAGAATTATTCAAGGCAACATCTGTTGCTTGTGTAATATGTTGCTTGAACAGACGACTTAAATCTTAGAGAAATAATAAAACACACAAACCAAATGTCTGCATGTTTTTGTTTTACTTCGCACCGCAGCAAGCGAGATGTACTTCCGTCTCGTCTGCTTGTTCTCACATTGTGCAGTTGCACGTGCAGACACCGAAACTGTCATTTTCTACCATGTCCCAGGGCACGATCATGCTCTGTGATCCGCTTGTGTCTGCCTTAGTATTCAGTTCAGTTTAGTTTATTATTCTTTAAATACAATGAATTGGTAAGAGACAATATACTACAGACGAGGGTCCAAAAGTCAAAGACTGCAATGGGACCCTCGGTTAATAATAACAATGTAGAGATGTATTAAAGAAGAGCAAGCTAACTAAAAGAAAAACACACAATCACGAAAATACAACATAGAAAAATAAGATAAATGAAAACAAATTGAATGTACACAAGCCTAGAGTGGAAAAAAAGAAAAAAATACATACAAATGACAAATGTAGTGTAATGAATGACGTAAACTTAGTTACACATATAAAACAGCTTAATGCCATGACTAAATGTATGAAAGGATGAAGATTTAATGCTGACTGGTGAACTATTCCACAGTTTTATAGCAGCGAATGAGAATGTCATTTTTCCACAGTTAGAATGAACCATAGGTAGTAGAAAATTGGAGTTACATGCAAACCTGGTATTATTGTTATTGATGAGGTGCCTGGAATCGATGAAGTGGTATGAGAGCTGTTTAGTAAGTAATTTATAACACATAATTATTAGATCATAGTTGAACAAGTTTGTTACAACAAGGATGTTATTTTCACGAAGTAGTAAAGTAGCACTCGTGAAAAACACACTGTTAGTGATAATACGTATTGCTTGGTTTTGTAAATGCTGAATAGATGAGATAGTAAGACAGTTATATGTGTTTCCCCAGGAAACAATGCCGTAATTAATGCGACTGTGAATGAAGGCAAAGTATAATGCTAATAATGCATCTTTAGAGAAATATGTTCTTGACTTGATTAATGCTCTAATACCGAAGGCACACTTTTGCTTAATGAAGGCAATGTGTTGAGAAAACTTAAGGTTAGAACCTCATTTGATGCCCAAAAATGATACAGAGTCAGAGACGGGAATGTGATGACCATCTAGAGTTATCTCAGGCAAGCCAGGTAGTATTCTTTGGCTATAACGGAAAATTATAAACTGAGTTTTTGAAGGATTGATAATTAATTGATTGGATGAACACCAAGCAACAATATGGTCAAGCTCATTGTTTAGTTTAAGAATTAAGGTAGTTAAAGAATTGTCACGCATCGAGATAGTAGTATCGTCTGCGTATAGTACACAATGTGCCGACTTAAGACATGTGGCCAAATCATTAATATAGAGAATAGTAAGGGACCTAATATGGACCTAATATGTACAAAGAATTCGTACATCACAGACTTGTACCACTAGTCAGGCGTCCACGCAAAATTGTGTGCTGCGTGAAACGAGCCAATTGCAACAGCTCGCATGCTACCCCATCAGCAGAAATGCACCGCGCTTCAAAAAAGCGAGAAAAAAAAATGAAGGCGGGGCCCGTGACATATGTGTCACACGATCCTCGAGGTACGGTATGGGAGAACGCAAGGAAGGAATTTCGCTTGCAGAGGCTAGACAGGGCAAGTCGAGAGAGCGTCTATGTTGGCGGTGAAGCTCACCTCGTGAAATCATGGATTCGCGATACTGAAATATTTACATCTTGGCTATTAATGGAGCCGATTTGAAAAATGTTTGCGACAGAACGCTCCCTAGAGGACACGTAACAACTTCCAATGTATAACTAAACTTTGCTATGGCGCCTGATGAGGGGCCCTTTAAGATGGACATAGAGGGCACGTGAGAGAACACACAGCACTGAACAACCAGCTGCGAACAGCTGTTGCTTACGTACGCCGTGTCTCATCGCACTGAACTTCAGAAACCGCCGTTGCGCACTCCAAAACAAATTTAAACTTAAAGTGTTTACAAGTTACAAAAGACATATTATTTGTTGCTAATAAAGACAGGTGAATAATAATATAATGTACATGTTTCCTTCGTTACATTAAAAGAATTATGCGGCATGTACCACAAAACCTTGCAACAAGCAACCCTGGGCGTCGCACCGGTCGCATTGTTTAAATCCCAATCATGTGAAATGGGCCTTCAAAAAATCGCATGGCGACACATGCGACTGCATCAATTTTCGTCGTTCCAGTCACAGCATGTGACACAGCCAAGTCAAAGATTAGGGTTGCCTACCATTTATGCTAGTAAACCAGACATAAATGGGAAAAAATCACGCATACGCAAACAGCAAAATTGAAAACGACTCCCAAAAAACCGCAACACATAATAATGTCTAATATAGTGAGTTCAATCCATGTATGCATCCAAGAAGTGTATTTCTTTGGTGTTTAGCGCTATTGATGCCTCTGTTGTGTATTTGTCGTCTTTTTTAAAAATCTAGTATGCCTTTTTTGCTAGGCAGGCTTTCTCGTCTTTGTTCTTCCAAACATGCATAGAATAAGTGAGAAGGAAAGGCAGCGAGGTTAACTCGACTTTATCCAGTTTGCTACCCTACATGAGGAGTGGAGGATGGGGGAGTGAAAGAGCGAAGTCACGAGTCTTGATCGCACTTTAACATGCACTAAGCCAAGTGCAGCGTATCTAAAGTTGGGCACTCAAGTCGGTCCCCTTCAGATGCTGTAGCAGAGCCGGAGTGTTTTTCTGGGCTGAGCTATGAGGCCACGCAACAATACAAAGTCAAATGCGTGACCTGTGTTCTTCAATATAAAAAAATGTTCCTGCAACCTCTTACTGATATATCGGGCCGTCTGGCCAACATAACACAATTTATGTGGTCAATGCACGGCACTAATCTTTACCTGTGTCTCTTATTGCAAGCGCTGTGCGCTACTGAACATGAGGCCTCTGCATGGCCTCTACACAGCCTGGCAAACACTGGACAATTTTCTCGGGCATGAAAAGACGGCCATAACGCTGTAACAGTTTTCCACAGTGCTCGTCCACTCCTTTATTTACAGTCCTGTCTGTTTTGTTCAAGCCGTAGCTCAACATGCAATAGCTTTAGTCACCACTTGTACCTAGAGTGCCGGTAACGTGAAGAGCACACATACAAGTGTTCCCTTTAACGGTGAACTGCACTTTCCATTAGGCGATACTCATTATCACCTTGCTTGGTCAAGGTTCAACAAGTACAATACAGAGGATTTCACTTTACAATTAATGTTTCAAATATACTGTGCATAACTGCATAACATACAGGTACCTGTACCTGGTGCGGAGCATTCCATTGAGTCTCTAGTCACAGGAGAGCTGCCAGTCCCTTCTAGGCATTCAGATGCTCCCTGGGTATCTTTATTCTCTTCTGGGACTTCAGGTGCTCTTTGGCTCCCTGTTGTGGTGCTTCAACTGCATCTCCCAGGTTATCAGCTGTCGGCTGGCGGCAGCCTGGTTGCAAGATGGTGCTTGCTTGCAGCAAGTATTGGAGTCTATGAAACGGTGGATGTCTGGGATTTCACTGTGGCCGATAAGCAAAAATGCTTGGTACTGCCTTCCACTTTAACTTTTTCCCCCGTCAACTCTTGGCTTCTCAAAATTATCAGGAACGAAATGGTCCTATATTTTGTCCAAGGAGAACACAAAGAAAAATGAGAACATTAATATTAACTTCCCTGGGGAAGTAGTCAATAAGAACAGGGCTGCAAAATTTATAAAAAACAGGCTGGAGCAACATCTTCTGTATAGACCTGTGGCTCATTTAAAACACATTATTCATAAGAACAGGCTCCTTTTACTCTAAAAGACACGTTTTTCGCCACAAGATAAAACACACACAAAAGGAAGACATATAAAGACAACACGGGCGGCGCTTGCTAAAAGAGGTGTTTTTTGCCGCAAGTTAAAGCACACCAAGAAGACAGGCCGGCTGTACAAGAAATATGTTGCAACAGAACTGCTTGTTGGCGCAGTTGTCGCTTGCTAAAAGACATGTTTTTTGCTGCAAGTTAAAACACACCAATACTGTGTGTGTGTACTGTGTAATAATAGTGTGCGTTTTAACCTGCGGCAAAAAAAAAAAAAGACTTTTAGCAAGCACCACTAGGCCAACAAGCGAACTAATTCCCCTTACTCTGTGGCTATTTGATGAGCTTGGGTGAGATGACTACAAGATGTGGATGGAACCAAAACACCCGCACCTTTTCGTTCATGTTTTGTTTTATGCCAAGTATGCCTGCACTGCCACGTGCACTGTTTATTGTTTTCCAGTGACCGTTTCTCACCACCGGAAAGTACTGTTGCAAGGCTATCGCTTGCGCACTACAACGTGGCAGTATTTTTTCTTTAGAAAACGTATCCATGCTAACATCACGTAAAAAACAAATGACCAGTATTTTATGTGCAGTCTAAGCAGTGTTGCAGTTACAATATTTGTCAGATGTTGCCGTACCTGTCGTCAAGATATCTAATGGATAAACACTCAGTAATCTCCCTCTGAGCATAACATGCTTACTTCAAATGTATGTACATTGTTTTCAACAGCTCTAATCAGAGACAGCCACGTGAATCAGGCACTGCAGCTTACTTGACAGGTATGCACTACATTTTTTCAACAGTGCCACGTAAACCGAATGAAACAGTAGATACAGTATATAAGCAGCGCGAGCTGAACACCTTGCTGGAAAGTTCATACTCCGCTGTCTTCAATAGCACAAAGCACAGCATGCCGCGCTAACTGAAGAGCTTACTTGAAAGGTAGGCACTACGTGATTTTCCATAGCGCGAAGGAAAGCGAGCCATGTGAGCCAAACATGAAACAATAACATAAAACAGAGCGGGCCGCACAAACCGAACAGCTCACCCAAAACCATGTGTACTAACTCCATCGTTTTCAAAAACTCCAAGCAGAGCCAGGTGCACGAACCAGACAGGTAAAGTTTAGTGGTTACACACAAGTACGTCACCTGAAAGCAATAACTATCCAGCAAACTGCGAGTAAGTTATTGAACAAACTTACCTCATACTTGTGGGTGTCTTTCAAAGGCGCTAAGTTTTTGTGGCCAATTTTGTGCAACCACGCAGAACGTCGATCCCGGACATCCTTCCCCCACGAAATGCAGAAAAATGCCTTTCCGGACTCCGTTTCTTTGCTACACGCAAAAGCGCAACAGCCAGGCATAATGTTGCAGTAACTTCTGGCGCCTGTGTTGCCCAGAAACAAAGTGCTCTTGCCAGCGACAAAGCGCACGCTCTCCGTCCACGTTGCATCCGCTTCATGTTCGACGTGCCTACTGAAAGCACTTGGAAGGGATATGGCGGTAGATGGTCACGTGACACGAGTGGCCCACTCATCGGCGGCCGCAGCAGGTGACAGCACACAGAAAACACAGAAAACAAATGCGACACTTTGAAACTTATTCAAGTTACTCTAGCGTGCTCTAAAGCCACTCGATGATTAAATGCAGTGCCATCTCCATCACCCCCGCTTTGCACTCATTTCTCCTCGCACACTCTCACCCCTCGATGCTGCATAGCAGACGACATGACGCATTAATGCAAGCAGGATGAGAACTTTTTAGTTTGGAGCTGTTGTTTTAGCTCCCATTTATTTCCTGATGCGCTGAAATTACATCCAGGAGCCTTATTTCAACCCTGGGAAGAAGAAAAAGCAGTACGAACGAAATTTTATGGGGAAAAACATGTAAAAGAATGCATGCGTCGGAGTCACGACAGAGATAGCGTGGGCACACACGTTCGCATCTCTGTACGAGTTTGCGCTGAGTACCATTTGTGAATCGTCACAAGTAGCTGTGAAGCATGGCTGCCTCAAAGTGATCATCAGAAATAGAAGCTACAAATCTGTTTTGAGTACCACCGACTCTAACTACACAGTTACACAGCTACGTCTTAAATACAACAAACATTAAAATTTATTACGTTGGCACTGACTATGCACTCTGGCTGATAAGCATAGAGCATGCTGGGTACATCATCTGGCTCCAGCTTCTTGCTGAGATCGCACATAATCAAAGGTTCAAATTGTTCATCCAAAAAATGATCCTAAATATTAAACGAAATGCAAGAAAGGCTTCCTAGATGAATTAACCATCATATGCCCAGAAAACGATTCGCCGCGGACAAGCATTAATGAAAAAAAAAAAAAAAAAAAACTGAGTAAGGATATAAATTTTGATCGAATGAGCAGCGTTTCACACAGAATTTTTAAAGCAGAAACAAAATTTTTTACCCGAAGTATTAACGCGTGCACGTCTGATTCGTTTCTTGAGTATTTTAACAGTTTAGTTGATGCTGTATTTTTTCCATGGCTAAAAACACAAGCTTAAAAAATGCACATTTTAGTCTGAGCATCACTCAGTTTTTGTCATATCAAAAAGCATGCAGAAATTCCACTGGAGTTATATAAGTATGCGTAAGCATGCCCCCAAATTTCAGTCGGCCTAAGCCCAAATTTCAATTGGCCGACTCTCACATTCAAGTTGGGTCACCCCCAAATTTAAGTTGGCCCACCCCTACTCTTGCATCCCCACGCATTTTCTATGGAGCCCTATGTATCCTAGGGTATTCTCTGATAATTTTCATTTTTTGTTTTTCAATTGTTCCTTACCACTTAAAAGCTATCAATCATCCACACTTACACTATTATAACGATTAAATGCCTTTGCAAATTGAGAATTTTTGTGCAGATACAAGGCATTAAACTTTTCGCGGGACAGACAAATTTTGCAGTGGTTTTCACCAAAAATATGCTTACCCATTAAAAAATGTGCACACTACTGCCCAAGGAGGAAAAACTGCGTCGACATGGTGCATATCGGAGTGCACGACATCCGCGGTAACATCACGCGGTGTGAAAGCATAGGAATAAATATCTCGGATACACTGAGAAAACTCCTACTTAGCTCACAAAAGCGCGCGGACAGCAGCCCGTTGAAGTTTGCGCGACTGATACGGTGCATCTATAACTTGGCTCCACATCATGCTTGCCAGACAGCAGTGTAAAAAGGTTTTTTTTTTCACTGAAGCGATTATGGAAACCGTAGGTGCAGCAACTCATGAGGATCAGTAGAAAGCGTGCCAAGGAAGCGCGCTGTTCTTAACGGTGCGCTCATGAGAAGCTACCGTCACCCTATACTATGTGCACTACGGTGCATATTCATTCATTGCATCGAAAATGGGGCCGGAGAGACTTCTGAAAGCACATGCTTTGTTCTCAGATGAAAAAACAACAAAATGGAAAATTGCATGCTGTCACGTGACAGCGGTAGTCCAATCGGAAAGGGGAGATGGGCGGCGGAGGGTGCAGGTAAGGGAGAAAGATGGAGAGCCTGCACAGCGTTGGAAAAGTTCAAAGTATGGCGCTACTTTAACACATTGAGGGGCTTTAGTACGCTCCTTCGTACTTTCCCTGGTGCACGATTCTCTTCGCCTACAGGTGTCTCCCTCCTTTGCTTCCTTCGCAGCTTCAGATATACACTCACTAATTTAACTAGCTGGCCAGTTATGCGTGCGCGTAAAAAAATGTAGGCATTAGAATTGGGTAAATGCCGCAATCAGACATCGGGTGAGCTCCGGTTTTTGCTTGAAAGTCTTCCTAGGGCTGGTCGAAAATAGGCGTAGAGATGTGCGTGTTCAATGTATTCACTGTCCCATAAGCTGCCCCAAGACAGTCGCTGGCACTAAAGGGGTCGCTATTGGGGTCATCATAGGGGTCAGGTCAGGCGATTACTGGTCAAGTTGGAATTATTCAGCATAGACCAATTTAAGGACCAAAATAACGAAAGTTTGCCCAGTGCCCATAAAAATTCATGGGCACTGGCCAGGACCTTTACATGGGATCAAATTGACCAAAAAATCAAATTAACCAGAGTCGAATTAATGGCAGCCTACTGTATTGGCACTATTATTACAGCATGCAATAATATTCTCCTTAGCCACTGGTGTAAAGTGTCAGCAACAACAAAATCGTTAAAATGACTAGGTGAGCTGGTTGGTACATGATTTGTAAGCAAACAGCACTAAAAATGGGGCAAAACCATAAATCAGTAAAGTGAATGAAAGGACTGTCAGTGCACTGTCTTCTGTCGTTCTGTTTGGTAAAGCAATTCCTTATTTTGACCCATTTTAATGCTTTCTACTTCCAAATCACTAACATGCAAGCTTTCTATTTCTACTAAAGTCAACGCTGAATATATGAACTTGAAGGGTATTGCGAAATAGTTCGACATATCAATAATTCGAAATATAAAACCTGCATATTGGATGCTTATCTAAGACCTCAGCATATCTCGGACAGTTTCTCGAGATTCTGAAAGGCAGAAATTTACCAATTTGCGTTTCCAAGGCCAAGTCTATCCCACTAATGTTATCTTATTTTTTGCACATGAATGCCGCAAGTTGCTCGCGCAGAAGAGTGACATAGTACTGCTGCCATCAGCACACTTGTACTGCGAATCACATGTGAACATGCCCAGCCACATGTTTCGTTACCATAGCAATAACACGCTGTTTAAACAATGTATCGTCATATGCAGGCAACGAGCTAGGCAGACTGTTGTGTCGGTTTTTGGAATAGACTTCCTGCTGGAACTAGTCGCCTCGCTTGTTGACTTCCCTAAAAAGCCCATGTGTCTCATCTTGTGCAGCACTCAATGTTCCGACACCTCGCTGTCCCTTCGGTCTTGGCCCTTCTCCTTCAGCCGCTGCTTCAGTGACTACTGAGACTACATGCACAGTGTTAGGGCTCATTCACACCGGCGACTTGAGGAGGTCACGCGACCATTTGCGACTCGCAATCAAAAAGCGACCGAAGGCGACTGATGTTCACACCGGCAAGCCCGGCTGAGGGCGACCCGCAAGTCGCAATCCCGGAGATTATTGTTCTCAGCAAGAACTCTCAGAATCTACGCGGAATTTGAACGCGACGCCGGAGGAGGCTGGACGTAGACACACGAAAGATCACTTCCGGTGCACCGCTGATTGGTTTATCAGTTTTGCGACCACGGTCGCGCGACTGAAAAATCGCGCAGAGAGCGACTGGCCCAAAATGGTCGCTTTTCAAGAAAGGCGACTGTTTGCGACCATTTGCGACTGGTCGCTTTGCGACCACTGTCAGTCGCCGGTGTGAATGAGCCCTTATCCTCAAGTGTTGCTTTGAGCTTGCAGAACATCCAAGTCTATTCCCAATCATGCAGAACCATGCGAGCACAAGTGAAACATGTTCTGCATAGATCTGCAACTCCTGTGTGCTGCTGCTGCTGCAATGGAAGTGCAGATGTGGCATGCGGTGGTTTTGTTACATTCACACTGTCAGGGTCTTTCCAAGTAGAGGTTGGGGTCGGATTCATTTTGGCCACTTACAGAATCCTAAAATGCCGTTTACACAAAGCCCTTGTCCACAAAAAGACAAACCCGGCGGCACAGACATCTTCAATTTGGCATCCCATGCCCGGCACCACTCAGTGGAATGTGCATCGGATCGGGAGGCCTTTCGCTTTCTTGAAGGAGAGTAACAGTCTGTTCTTGCCGATAACGAATGGCCACATATGTGCAGCGAGCACAACTCAGAGCACCCTGCTCATTTTTGCTCCGTGGCATGTACTGCACTTCAGATTCAATCTTTAGCCAAAACAGTGCCGTTTCAAATTCACCGGCATTAAATATTTCCGACGATGCAAGAAGTGATTGCGTCTCTGCTCGGAGAAGCACACTTGCAGGGGTACAGCACAGCACGATCAATATATTGAATGCAGCTGTGAACAAGAGTTTGACATACACATGGTACATCGCTGTAATTTGCATGGGATTTCCAAGGGAATATTACACCTGTTCAATATAGGCAACATTTTGATATATCGGAGTTCGCTATCCAGGATCAACTGTATTTTTCAACAAGAACACCCATGTACAAAAACACTGCTAACACATTTGACAAACTGTCACAAGACATTACCAGCATTGCTACTGTCACCCAACTCTCTGGTAGCCCAGTATTATGTAAAAGATAACAGATATGTAGACAAGTTAAAACTCTAATATTCTGCCCATCTTCCTTTGATTTAGTGTCCCTATAAGCCTTGAGAGCAAGTAAGCAACGAGGCGATGCATGGTCACCTTTTGAAGAATGAAGGAACCTTCACCACAAGTGGCACAGCAGACCCTGAGCTTGCCTGGCAGCACACGGTCACATGGCTGCTTACAGTAGACAAAAAACAGAGCCTTGTCCGCCTCTGCACAAGGAAAAAGACAAAAAGAGGACAATGTTTGTCAAGTGTCCTCTCTTTCTGACCCAAACACAATTCAGCCTACAATGCACCAGAGTTAAAAGACAACATTGCCTCAGAGTTGGCATAAAGGGCCAAACTGTCCTAAAACCTCAAAAGGTGAGGCACAAGAATGAAAAAAGAAAGAGAGAGAATGCACCCATCAGACAAGGCAAACAGGACAGCATGACTACTTTCTAAAGGCACTATGCAAGCCAAACAGGCCAGTGCTGAAGCAGTATGTTGCAACAGCATATTGCAAACATTCCCATGATATCATATCTATACCGGCGACACATTCACTGGCTCTTCATCGAATGAAAAATGCCCCCAGTGAATTGTGTCATGTTTTCTTGCACTTCCCCAAAATCCACATTTCCTCAGTCTGTGGTTTACACCCACATGCAGCATCTTTAAGGGACCTTCACCAGGTCTGCCCATTTTGTACTGACAAGTGCAGTGCATATAATGCGTGCCAACGATTGTGTCTGCTAAGTATTACATCCCTACCTGCCATGGAAAGAGCTTAAATTTCAAACCAAACACCGTTTGCTCTTCTCTTTACGGGTGCCGCGCCCCCAGCAGGAGTGTCAACGTCTGTTGTGCAAGTGCGCCTATGTACATGGCAGTGCTGCGAGGTCCCTCGTAGTGATACGCGACTGCAAGAATTATTCGAGGCAACATCAGTTATTTGTTTAATCTGTTGCTTCAACAGACGCATTAAGTTTAGAGAAATAATAAAACATACAAACAGAATATCTGCGTGTTTTTTTTACGTTGTACCGTAGCAAGCGAGATGTACTTCTGTTTCATCTGCTTGTCCCCACATCGTGCAATTGCACATGCAGAGAACAGAAGTAAGTAATTTTCTACCGTGTTCCAGTGCCACAATCATGCTCTTTCATCCTCTCACATCTGCCTCAGTTATCGCGATTGTGGCACTGACTTATACCACTAATCAGGTGTTCCCATGCATGGCGCACAATATCATCCACTGTTCCAAATGAGACAAAAGCAACAGCTGCGCGCAAGACCGTCACCAGAAAAGCGCCACTCGGCAAAAACGCAAGAGAGAATTAAAAAAAAGAAGGTACAGCCCGTGATTTATTTGTCATGCAATCCTCCATCTCTGGTATGAGACATTGTTTCTAATAGTTGATTCCACGAAGTTCTTCAGGACATATTCGTCATCTTTCGAAAGTCTCTCTTCTTAGTCCGTCCGTCCCAGATGTTCTACCTCAGTTGCTCGGAAACATTGGCTTCCATTACGCATATGTTGAAGTTCCTAACGGTTTCCGGCTTGTAGAACTTAGGTGGACTTCTGGTATCTCCGTGTAGTGTCCATCCTATTATAGTTTCGATGGCGGTCAAGGAGTCATGCAGTTGATGAATTCTTTCGCTGATGAGCTGCCAGTAATAGTCTGCACCTATAAGCACGCTTATTTCAGGCTCAGGCGAGACCTGAACTGCGTCGACATCAGCCAAACGTAAGTTCTTGATTTTCAACTTTGCAAGTACATTTGTCTCTGTCAATGCTGACAAGTCATTGCATATTTCGGGAACTTCTATAGCCTCTACTTCAAGTGAGTTTGAGTCATACTGGCTATGCAGCATGACTCGTACTCTCCGATAATATTTCCGCGGGGTTGAAACGTTTCCAAATGCCGAGATGGTGAGCTGCTCTTTGGCTAACACAGTGGCTTTCAACTTCCTAGCTGTGTTGACTGCCACCATCAATCAACATTCTTACAAAGCATTTGCTTCCAGTGCCCAGAGCCCAAACTTGGGCGGTCTGCAGAAGAACTGTGTACTTTAGCGAGTCTGTTGATGAGCTGGAAACAGTTGTCTGTGTTTTTGTATTCTTCTACTTCCATTTTGGGTCACACATCATGGCGATATGTCGCCCCTTGCATTTCGCACAGCTTAGTCTTTTCCAGCTTCGGCATTCCTTAGCTGTGTGAATTGTCCAGTGCAGTGGAAACAGCACCCTAATTTGCATAGGTTCACTTTTTTTTTTCATCTAATGTTAGTTTCGTAGGGCAGACATCCACCGAGTGATCTTTGTCTCCGCATAGTATACATCTCTCTGGAGTCAGTTTCACGGTTAACATAGATGCAGAACCTTGGAAATGCTCATTAGATTGTCGTTTTACGGTTGAGGCTTGTTCTCTCTTGTCAGAAGTCATCATTATAGCCTGTTCCCGGCTTCTTACTTAAAGGCTCAAGAAGTCTAGAAGAACAGACATTTCGTTTAGCTCGTCATTAGTAACGCCTGTATTTGTCAAAGACAAGACGCGCTGAGTATAACGGAGTACCATTTCTAAAGGAAGATTTTGTATTATAGCAGTTTTCAGAAGCACTCCATATTCTTTTTCTTTGATGCCAAGGTTATGTAGGGATCTCTGGCTCCAATGCCAGGAATCAAAACCGGGCCTCTTGGGTGGAAGCACTGGCCAACATGGAAGCCAGCTAACATCAAGCAAGGAACGTCATCGTCATCAAGTCAGCAGTGGCTGCTTATGGGTACGTCCCACTAAATCCAAGAGTCGACATCATCGTCTTCGTGTAGCACGTAGCATGACCCCCAGCAGCAGAAGCGCCAGCCTGGCACCACTAAGGACCCACAGCAGAGGATGGGTGGTAATGCTCGAGTCTCAAAATGTGGACAATGTAGCTGGGCGATGGAAGGGAAAATGTAGTGGCACTGGCAGACAGAATCTCATACGTGATGCCAGTTACTTGTCAAAGAATGTGGTATGGGGCCGTGTAGCAAGGAAGGAGCTTTTCAGGAAGGCCCGCACATTGGGAGGCAGACCGAAGTAGCACGAGGGTACCCGGAGCAAAACATTCATCACGGTGTCACTGGTTGTAAAGATGTTTCTGATTGTCTTGGGAAGCAGCAAGTGTACTATGAGCTATCTGCCGCACGTAATCAGCCTGGGCAATGGCATCGCATGCATATTCACAAGTCAAAGTTTGAGGGGAAGGGAGCAATGTGTCCAACAGTAATGTTGGTTCACGTCCAAGCAAAAGATAAAAGGGAGGGATGCCAGCAGTGTCGTGGAAGGAGGAATTATATGCGAATGTCACGTACAGCAGTGCAAAGTCCCAATCACGATGGTCAGCCGACATGTACTTGGAAAGCATGTCTATTAAGGTTTGATTCAAGTGCTCGGTGAGCCCGTTCTTCTGGGGGTGGTATGACGAGGTGATCTTGCGCTGTATGGAGCAGCAGCGCAGGATATCATCAATGACTTTCGACAGGAAGGTACAGCCTCGGTCAGTCAGCAATTGATGTGGGGCACCATATACAGTAAAACCTCGTTAAACCGTACCCGCTTAAACAGTAGTTTCGTTTTACTGAAACCTGTGCTTCTTGCCTTCAGTCATTTTTATTACAATATCATGTGTGAATTGTATCCCCCCCTATGTAATGCCTCTCGGGGCCTTTAGGGTATTGAAAATAAATAAATAAATAAATAAATAAATAAATAAATAAAGTCAAATCCCCGACTCAGCGGCCATTGAACATAATGTGTTTTGTATCCGCATAAACCGTACCAGCTTATTGCGTACGCATCGGTTAAAACGTAGCGTTTCAACTTTTCGTCGCGCAATCACGGCGTTGAGCCGTCTCCATCGGGCGGCCTGGCAGAACAACAAGCCTCAGAGATCGGAACAACGGCCTCCAAGCGCCCTGTGCATTTGCGCGAAGCCACATCAACATCATTTCGACGCCGTGCTTTCTCTATGGCCGTGCCAGAGAGCGTTATGGTGTCGTGCAAGCGAGGACTCGCGTCGTTCCCAAGCTCGGATAAAAAATACGCCGGGTGCTCAGCATAGAAGAAAAATTAGACATCGTCCGTGCTGTCGAACATGACACGAAGAAGTCGGCGCTGGCACGCAACAGGGATCTGCTGCTGGCTACAGTGTGTGGCATTTGGAATGGTAAGAAGTTGCTCAGCAGCGCTGCTGCGACCGTGAAGACATGTCGGCTATGAGGTTCGACTTTTCGCCATCGTTGCCTGTGTTGTTGCCGAAGTGTCGACTAGCGACAGTGATGAGGACGACACAGAAAGCGGGCGATTCGGGCGATTCAAGCTGTCGGGCGATTCAAGCCCGACAGTGGCACAAGCTGCACGTTACGTCAGCCTCATGAATGCAATCGTTGCGACGAGAACAGGGGCCTGATAACGTAATTCTATTCCAAATGAAAAGTATTCTAAACTCTGGCATCCAGCAATGAAAAAGGCACCCCTGGGACTTCTGCAGCACTACTGCGCACATGCATGAAGAATATGTAATGCCAACGAGGAATTTGCCATGCGAGTGTTTGCCGAGAAGAGGGGGCTGGCTGAAAAGCTGGCACGCAGCTTCAGTAAGTTTGAGGCTGCTGTCGTCGTCGTGCTAGGCCGCGGCAGCATCAAACGAAAATAACACTTTTGTCACGCAAAGTGAATAAATACTGCATGTTTTTTTCCCCTTTCATTGCACTCTCTCTGAGTTCCATTTTCGATAGGTAAGTGGGTGATCTCATGCTATTCAGTTAAACAGTACTACCGTTTAGTACGTACTTTTTCCGAGCTCCGGCCAACTACGGTTTAACGAGGTTTTACTGTACTAGAATTACGTCATGTAAGTGAAAATCTGCCACGTCTGTAGCACAGTTGGTTGCCAGTGCTCATGTCATTGCATAGTGCGTCGCGTAATCGGTAGCAACGGCAACTCGTTTGTTTCCTGAAGCAGATGTAAGAAAGGGTCCGAGTAGGTCAAAACTGATATGGAAGAAGGGCTCAGGTCGATGGGGTGGTTACCCAGCAGGAAGCATAGACTGCTTCTTTTAGCAGTGACAGAGCTCGCAGGCACTAAGATAATGCCGCACTGAGCGAGCTAAGTCAGACGAATAGAAGTGACGGTGCATGTGGTCATGTGTGCAGGTAACACCAAGGTGGCCAGTGGTTGGGGCGTCTTGAAGCTCACAAATAACTGTGGAGTGCAGGTGTGATGGTATAACGAGGAGAAGATCAGGACCGTTAGGGAAGGACACCAATATAAGGTACCACCCTTCAGGGTGAACATGCACACAGAGGCGTCGCTAGGAGAGGAGTCCAGGTGCTCGATTGTTCCTCTTGAGTAGGTATCCTGACGCTGTTAGTCAGCAATGTTAAGCAAGTGGCTCACAGAAAAGACACAATCGAGGGAATCACTGTGCGAAGAGTCATAGTCGGCCGCAGGGTAGCGGGACAAACAATCCACATCTTTGTGCAGGCTCCCTGTCTTGTATACGACCATGTAGGCGCAGTGCCCATTGAGCGAGTCTGCCGGCAGTATCTTTCGAAAAACCAAGCCAGCAGAGAGCATGGCGGTCCAAAACTACTCTGAATGATTAGCCAAATAGATAAGGGTGAAATTTTGCAACTGCCCATACAAGAGCGAGGCACTCACGCTCTGTAATTGAGCAATTTCGTGCGAGGCGGACAACTGTCTGCTGACATAAGCGATGATGCAGTTCGTTCCATGTTGATGTTGTGCCAAGGCAGCGCCTATTCTATAACCACTCATGTTAGTGTGGACTTCGGTTTGAGCTGATGGGGAGAAGTGGGCCAAAATGGGAGGCATTGTGTGGAGTGTGGGTAACTGGGAGAAACCTGCGGCTTGTGCAGGACCTCAGGTAAAAGGGGCGTCTTGTTTAAGAACATCTGTGAGCAGTTTTGCAATCACTGCGAAATTCTTCACAAACCAGCGAAAATAGGGGCAGAGCCCCACAAGCTGCAAACATCATTGGCAGACTTGGGCACAGGGAAGTTGTGGTATTGACCAAAGGTGGAAGTTAGACTCCAGCCGTCCCGAAGTAAAAAGCCGTTTATTTAACATATACAACCAATATATATAATGAAGAACAGAAGCGCCCCCTGGGGAATAAAGAACTGAAATGAATAACGAAACTGAATATAACAGGCTCCCTCCCTTATCTTTAGTGATTAGTTGTTAGTAAGTATTAGTAAGGAAAACCCCAAAGCACGCACACTGTACTTATTTACACATATTTACAACCTATGTACACAATGTCCGACAGCCAACTAATTGGTCTTTGGTCTAATAGTCTTGGAGCCAGGCCGGTGGCCGGCGCTCTCGGGTCGGCCGCGCTGGACGTCGCACTGGCGACGGGCTCGTTGACTGCTGCTGCGGTATGCCAGGAGACAGTGCCTGTGTCCTGGGAGAAGGAGGCTGTAGCACGGCAGGCTGCAGCACATCGGGAGACAGCGGCTGCGGCGTGGCAGGCTGTAGTGCCTCAGGAGACCGCGGCTGCGGCGTGGCACGCTGCAGCGCCTCAGGAGACCGCGGCTGCGGCGTGGAAGGCTGCGGCGTGGCAGGTTGCAGCGCATCAGGAAGCTGCGACGTGGTGGGCTGCAGCGCATCAGGAGACTGCGGCTGCGGCGTGGCAGGTGGCCTGGTTCCCAGGTGCCCCTCTCCGGAACCCTGGAAAGCTTGGAGGCATTCCACGCACAGCCGTCTACAAGTCGGAAAGAGGCTGGTCCCCTCCTCTTGATCACCTCAGTTGGTGAAGAAAAGGCGCTGTCTCCCTTGAACCGAACGGACGGTTTTTTGATACAGACAAAATCGCCTAAAGCTATCTTCGTCTTCTTGGCGGCTCTCCTTTTGTCCGTGTAGTGCTTGCTGCTTTGCTGCTGACGCCTAACCTTTTGACGAAGTCGCGCCAACTCCTTGGCTGGGTCTTCAGCAAATGCTGGTGCTGAGAAACCCACGACATCCAGCCTGGTTCAGGGCATTCTACCATGCAGCAGGACTGCTGTGGCGACCCCGGTGGTGGCGTGCAGAGTGCAGCGGTAAATGGCAAGCTATTCTGTGACAGCTTGCCGGAGTGGTCGTCTTTCGAGGAGTGAAACTTGAATGAAATTCTTCAATGTGCGATTAAAACGTTCTATTTGCCCATTGGCTTGGGGGTAGTATACCGAAGAATGTGAAATACTGATGCCTCTGTTTTGCAGGAAAGTTATGAACTCACGCGAAGTGAACTGAGGTCCATTGTCACAAACGATCTCTTCCGGGTAGCCTTCACGGGCAAAAACACTTGTTAAGAAGTCTTTCACGGTGCTCGTGGACACTTCGCTGCAAAAATACACCTCTGGCCATTTAGAATGGTAGTCGACAAGCGTTACAGCAAATCTGCTGTTGTAAGCTGCATGCTCCAAAGGACCAACAATGTCTAGGCCAAGCTTTTGCCACGGTCGCTCAGGCCAATCAACAGGTTGCAACGGTGCTGGTGATGTTTTGGCGGACTTATCTGCCTCCAGGCAGATATGGCAGTTTTTTACTGCCGTTTCCATTTGCTTATCCATTCGTGGCCACCAGAACCGCTCACGCAGTCACGCCTTCGTGCGCGTGATACCCGGATGTGTCTCGTGTGCGGTGCCGATGATCTGAGCCGTGAGGGAGGACGGAACAACGAGGCGCTCTCCACGCAGAAGCAGGTTATCGACAACAGAAAGTTCTTCCCGAATGGCATAGAATGGTTTCGCCTTTTCTGGTATGGACTTCTTTGGCGGCCAGGAACTCAGCACGAATGACTTGATGGTGTCCAGGCAACTGTCGTCGAGGGCGGCTTGCCTGAACTTCTCCTTAGTCACGCAGTCTGGCTCAATGAACGAGACAATTTCTTCCTCCTTAGCAATCTCTGCCTCCGAGGCAAGTGCTGGTAGCCGAGAAAGTGCATCTGCTACAGTGTTTGTGGACCCCTTGCGGTATTTAACAGTCAAATTGTAGCAAAGCAGTCGTGCACTCCTGCGTGCGATTCGGAGTGGGCGTCTTCCATGTCCTTGTGACGACAGCAAGGACACCAGTGCCTGGTGGTCTGTTCGAATTGTGAAATGGCGACCCCACAGGTACGTGTGCCATCGCTCACACGCCCAAATGCAAGAGCTTCTCGTTCCCCAACTGAATATTTTCTCTCTGCAGGCGACAGTGTACGGGATGCGAAAGCGACTGTGCGGAGCTCATGGCCACTTTGTTGCTGCAGGACTGCTCCCAGCCCACAGTCGGACGCGTCGGTCGACACAATGACTGGCAATGACGGATCGAACATCTGGAGGACTGTACTCGACGAAAGCATTTCCTTGACCCTCCGGAAACTGCTGTCTGCTTCGGCAGACCAGATGAATGGCTCATTTTTGCGAAGTAAGACTCTCATAGGCTCAACCACTTGTGCCAAGTGTGGAACAAACTTGTAGTAGTATTCTACGAGACCCAGGAACGAACGAAGGGTGGCCACATCAGTTGGCATTGGTGTGCTAACTATGGAGTCTACTTTCTCTGGAAGTGGCGAGATACTACATGCAGTGACCTTGTGCCCTAGAAAGGCAAGTTCTGGAACGTCGAAAAGGCATTTGTTGTTCAGTTTCAGACCTGCGTTCTTGATCTTTTGCAGCACGGTCTTCAAGTTTGAAAGGTGTTCTTCTGTGGTGTTGCCAAAAATGATGACATCATCAACATAGAACAACACGCCAGGGCAGCGGTCAAGGATTGTCGCCATCATCTTCTGAAATGCCGCTGGGGCAGAAACCAACCCAAAGCAAACTCTTTTAAAACGGAAAAGGCCATCATGAGTGATGAAAGCTGTCAGCTCCCTGCTGTCAGGGTGCAAGAGAACCTGATGGTAAGCGGAAGCCAAGTCAAGTTTGGAGAAGTGTGTAGCGCCTACCAAATCGTGAAGCAGCTCCTCTGTATGGGGCAATGGGAAACTGTCTGGAACAATAGCTTTGTTCGGCTCTCGAAGGTCTACACATATCCTGATGCTACCATCTTGTTAACAACAACAATGGGGGACAGCCATTCAGAAGCATCGATCCGCTTGATGATGTCAAGGCTCAGCAACCTCTGAAGCTCATTTGATACTGGTGACCGGAGAGAATATGGCAGACGGCGAAGCTTCGAAGTTACAGGCGGCACGCCTTGCCGTGTCTTGATGCGATGCGTGAACCCCTTAGCAAGGCCCAACTCTGGACTGAAAATTGAACTGAACTCATGTGCTAAGGCTGGCGGAAGAGCTCTGTTACGGAGCTCTGTTGCCTGCGTGGGTTCGAGTCCCACCCTCGTCGCCAATGTGGTATTGACCGAAGGTGGAAGTCAGACTCCAGCCGTCCCGAAGTAAACAGCCGTTTATTTAACATATACAACCAATATATATAATGAAGAACAGAAGCGCCCCCTGGGGAATAAAGAACTGAAATGAATAACGAAACTGAATATAACAGAAGTCTTTCACGGTTCGAATTTTCTCTGGGTCAGGCTGTACACCGGCCGCGTCCACAATAGGCCAAGGATTGTAATGTGGCGATGGCCAAAGCGGCAGTTTGATGAATTCAGCTGAAGTCTGGTACGGCAGAACACGTCAAGAAATGCTGAGAGGCGTTCGAGGCGTGCATCAAGCGTAGGTGAGGCAGTTTACAGAGGCAAGGCAGTTCAAGGCAGAGGACACCAGCGGAGCAATCAATCAGAGCGGAATTGGCAGAAAGAAAATCAAGTGCAAGTATAAGGTCGTCAGGGCATTGCACAAGGATGGCAAAAATAACCACTTGGTGACCAGCAACAGTAACCCAGGCTGTGCACATCCTAACAGCGACCATTGCACCATCAGCATCATAAGGTCGTCAGGGCACTGTGCAAGGACCGCAAGAATAACCACCTGGTGACCAGCAACGGTAACCCAGGCTGTGCACATCCCAACAACAGTGACCGTCGCACCATCAACGACACGTAGGACTTAGGCCATGGGAGGTGTAAGGATCTTTTTCATGTGACAACAAAAAATGGCACTCAGGACAGACTTGTGCCCCAGTATCAACCAAAGTTCCGACAGGGACGCCGTCATTGTGGACTTCAAGGATGTTCTGGTGGACACGTAAGGGCAGCTGACGATTTTTGGTCAAGGTCGACAGTGCAGCTTCCTGTCCTATAGCCGTATTGCTCAGGCGTGTATAAACTGTTTCTCAAAAACATCACCGAGCCTATGATACAATGGCCTTTCGACAACTTCGGCAAATGCTGACAGAATGACGATTGGTCGGAAATTCGAGTTTCATCTTGCTACCTTTTTTAAAGACAGGAATTATTCTGGTGACCTTTAATTTCGAAGGAAACCAACCAGTTTAAAAAACATCACTGATAACATGCGTTACAGCTTGAGCTAAAAGTGTAGACAAGTTCTTTACAAGTTCTTTATAAGTACAAGTGACATGCCATCGTCACCTATCGACTGTGTTTTTCAGTCCAAAAATAATTTCTTTAATTTTGTCATCAGTTGCAGGGTGAAGGAAAAATGAATTAACATTTTTCGCGCCTGGAAGACAAGTACACATGTTGCTGAAAGAAATTGTGTTGTTGGTAGTACCTTCGTTGGCAAAACGATCATTAAAAGTGTTGTTTATAGCGGTACTATTAGTTGTAAACATACAGCGATGCTACTGGCCCAACCCATTTTGGAGCAGATTTTGGAGAAGACAAAAATGCATTTCGGAGCAGTAAAATGGACTTTTGGAGCAGGTTTATGAAAGCAATTGCAAACTATATTACATGGGGCTTGTACATTGGGCAATGCATGTGAAAAGAGCAAGTGGTCAATGGTTCATAAATTCAAACACTAAAAATGACCCCCTCCTCCTCCTTTTTTTTTATCGCAGTCCTTACTGTGGACCGCGACAAAGCAGTGGTGTCCTAAGATGTGCTTAAAAAAGCATTGAAGCACTTGGACGTGCGATATGCAGAATTCAGATGTGTTTTGAAAACTTTCAGCATTATCTTGCTCCTATATATGTATCCTTTGATATAGCGCATTCTATTGAGACAAGGTACCACCAATGGTATGAAATATTTACTTACTTTTCCGTGTGCTGCGATTCACTGAAAACAATCTACTTGAAATACTGCGATGGTCGACACTGCCAGAGCGGTTCGCTTTCGCTCATCATGCAGCTTGATGTACGTCATGCACCGCCGCGAAGTGCAGATATAAGCGCGTGATCTTCGACTGTGCACATGTAACGCTGTCAAGTTAGACTGTCAAGAGCGAATTCAGTTTAGAGCTTTTTTGTCTACACGCAAGCTTACGCCATTCCGTCCAATAAGCACAAAAACAAACTTCTCGAAAGTGTTCACTGTAGTTGCCTGCATGTCTCCTGCGGACCCAATCTCGGCTTTCGGCCACCAGTCAAGCCCTTGATCTCATGCCCAAGTAAAGGAGCGGTTTACTGGTCCGAACACATTGGAGGCCATTTAGCCACAACGACCTGCCCACCACCGCTCAGCTGGCAGCGAATTTTTGTCACAGCTGTATAAGATACCGCAAGGTTTAACCAGTGGTGCTTCGTCAGTATCCAATGGCGAAAATTGCTGTTTGGTGCCAAGTCGACCAAAATAAGGTATTGGTTGACTGGTATTGAATATAGACAGCAACCCATGGACGAAACATCAGTACAGCCCCTTGACTCGGCCCACCGCAGAGCTAATGCAGTCGCTGGTCCACACAATGCCACTTTAGATGGTGTGGTAAAACACCGCTTGAGGGCATAGTTCCGTTCTTTGAAAGCGTGAGCAACCCTTTTGGCGCACAGTGGGCACAGATTTCTCACATTTTGCTGAAATGTAGCGGGATGTAGCAGAGTTCGCCTCTAGGCGCAGTTCGGCGCAGCGGTAGCATCACTGAACATATCGAGAATTCCTGGCACATTGCTATAAGTCTTCTTTTTTTAGCCTTTATCAATAACTTTCCATGTTAGTACCTTACTATCGTTATTTGCTTGTGTTAATTTTGAACTGAAGTAGTAGTTTCGAAATTTCCGAAAGTTTAATAAGGTGGTGGTTGTAACGCTTATACCTAGCTTTGAGGTTAACATTATGTGGCTGTCGCTTTTACTTTTTATACGTTATTATGATCAATGGAGCGCAAAAGGCCAGTAATTATCCATGGTTTGCGTATTTAATTAGTTCTGGTAACTGTGATAGCCGTCTCTCCAACCATCACATGACGTTTCAAAATGTTTATAAATGCATCATATTTATCTTCAGTTGATTCTGCAGAATACATTTCTTGCCAGTTTTCGAATGCTAGGAGTGGAAAATCTTATTGTAAATTGTGCGTGTGGCTTTAGTTTTTGTTATTTGATTAGTCCGATTTGAAATTGCAGGAACTGGCAAATGACCAGTAATGTCACATGACGTGGTGCCTGTAACTAACATTGTGATGGATGACTAGTTATAACGTGGTCAAGTATATACACAAGTGACAGATGTTATTAGTTGCAACAAGCCTTTGTGAGCAAGTAAAATAGTAGAGTCGTTTTGAGTGACATCAATAGTGATATCGCCCAATAAAATGACATGACTGTTAGGCGTAATGAAGCCTCGAGTAGCTTTCCGTGTTCTTCCAAAAAAATGTTCTGTTAAGTGGTGGCCTATATATGACGCCTATAAGTGTTTTTTCAGTCTTGTGTGGTAGCAAGCCTTTTGTGGTATGATCACGTTGAATTTCATTAAACAAAAGCTTCACATGGGCCTGTCGTAATGGCAATGCCACGCCTGACAGAACAGGATATTGATGCGTTGATGTTAAGTGCTACGCTAAAATGCGACGGCCCTCGAAGCCTTTCAAAATAGTGCCATCTGGTTTATTAGCCCTGCTTTCTCATATGATATCAGCACAACTTCTTCAAAAGCCGATTGTGGTGTGCAAACCCTTTCCTGTCCCATTTCAATGGTAGCTTATCAGTATTCCATAAATTTTATCACAGTGCCCTCAATCGTGCACCATATAGTCAGACACCATCCCGCATATCCCATCACACAGGTCATTCTTTAAGCAAAACTCGTCCTCATGCGTATACTGTCCATTTTTTTTTTCTCACACAGCCAAAGACTGGAATGACCTTGCTTACAATATCACAGACATTACCACCTCACCTGCCTTCATGGAAGAAGTTACCTCACGTCAAACATTGCAAAAAAGTGCACATTATTTAATATTTTCATTTATTGTAACCCCCCCCCCTTATGTAACACCCCCTAGCAGGGTCTTTAAGGTATTAAAGTGAAAGCGACATATACCATATTTACGCGATTCTAGGTCGACCTATTTTTTCAAATTTAGCAATCCAATGTTGGGGGGTGGACTTGGAATCGAAACCGAACCGCGAACCGCTAGTAACGGCAAGAGAAACGAGAAATCATGGACGCTACGGCGTGGTTACAACTTTGCACCTACGTTTCCAAGATTACGGTAGAAGTGTAGTGCATTAATTTATCGTATTGCATACATTTTGATGTCAATACAGGCGATGCCCACTTTGAAAGTTGACGCTCCCAATCTGTGCCCATTGGCCCCACTGTACCTAGAGCGACAAACCTCACAACATCGAGTTCGGAAATGTATTGAACAATGTGATACGATCGTGGCTACGTTAGCGCCGTGAATTGAATCGAGGAATTCGCTAACACTCATTTTGTTTATTAGATACCAACAAACCACTCCTTGAATCCGAGTAACGTACTCACGAGGTAAAGGAAATCGTGTGCAGCCGCTTGTCGTTTGTTTTGGTATCCTGCAGTGCGGCAGTGGCTGCTTCCGGTTGCTTGGATGGTCGTCATCTCGCAGCTGATGTGGTCTTCTTGCGAATAAAGTTTCACACTCAATGCACAGCGTATGGTTATTCCACTAGCTTTTTTTTTTTAATAAACATTTACTGCGCGCACCGTGAGCGCAAGGCTCTTGTGGGAGCATCGATTATTGATGGAAGAGCCGCCGTTTGGGGGGTATTGGTAGTTGACGGAAGAGCTTCTCTTTGAGATTCGATTTTTTCGACGGCCACATGATTGTCACTTCTGTGCTTTTGTAGTGCTGGTTGTGCTGAATCGTCGTGCCTGTCATGAGTGCCCTGGGTCCAAAGAGCTGTCGGCGCTTGTTCACAGCAGCATTCAAATGGGCTGCTATCCTCCATGCCGAGGAAACTAACAACTGCGCTGCAGGATGCAAGTTTGCAGTAAGTGAACGTGTGGTGCAGCAGTGGCGGCTTCAGCGTGAGGGAATTTTCTAGTGCGACTCCAAGCGCCGTGGTTTTCGTGGGCCTAAGTCGGGACGCTTTCCGGAGCTGGAGACGAAGCTTGTGGCATACGTGACCGATCTATGCGATCGATCACTGTTGGTCACGTGTGAAATGATCACGCAACGAGCCCCTGTCTTCGCTTCGGAAGCAGAAATACCGAGGACTCAATTCAAAGCCAGCAGGGCCTGGGCATCTAAATTTATGAAGGGGGCTGGCTTCCCCCTACGTAGACGCACCAGCATGTGCCAAAATGCCGGCCGCATACGAGGAGAAGGTCCTCGCCTTCCATAGGCACTTTCTGACACTTCGCAACTCCCCACGATATTTGCTCGGCCAGATCGGCAATGCCGACCAGACTCCCATATACTTCGATATGACCAGCAATACGACAGTGAGCGTTAAGGGAGCATGCGATGTGAATTTACTAACAATGGGCAATGAAAAGCTGTGTTTTACTGTCATGTTGTCATGCTTGGCGGGTGGCACCAAGCTTCGCCCGTACATCGTGTTTAAAAGGAAGACGATGCCTAAAGAAGTACTTCCTAAAGGCGTTGTGGTACGGGCGAATGCAAAGGGATTTATGACGGATGATATGGTAGTGGAGTGGTACCGTCTGGTGTGGCTCCTGAGGCCGGGGGCATCCTTCAAGAGAGACATCTCCAACCTGCTAGTGTTGGACTCTTTCCGGGGCCACCTCAGCGACAAGGTGAAAGTGGTGCTTCACAAGGAGCGCACCGACATGCTCGTGATCCCCGGTGGCTTGACGGGGCAGCTTCAGCGTCTCTACATGGGGGTCAACAAGCCTTTTAAGGACCTGCTGCGCCCCAAATACGAGTGGATATCCAGAGAAAACCTCGAACTTACCCCAAGCGGGCATGTGAGGAGGGCCTCATTGTTTACAGTGTGCGGGTGAGTCCTCTCTGCGTGGGCGGCGGTACGCCGCGATGTTGTGGTGCGGTCATTCGCCAAATGTGGACTCACACTTGATGACGACGTGCTGTGGGACTGCAGCAACTATGACGGCAGCAGCACTAATGAGGATGATTCCAGTGACATTGAGTAGTCTTCATCAACCGCGTCAATAAATTTCTCTTGTGTGAAATGCGCTCGCACGTTTCTTTCTTTCTTTTTTTTTTTTTTTTGAGGCATGCGATTTTGGGGGGAGGGGGGGGTTGGCCTACATTCGAGTTGACTTACAGTGGTGTAAATACAGTAGTTATAAACATAAATAACTCTCGAAAAATATGTGAACTACCCTAACATTGCTAATGCATTAAATATTGGCAGAACCCATCTGATGATGACTGTCGACGGTAATGCGTTTAGCGTTGAATCAAAATAATGACATAACTTATTGCCACCATCGAAACGAGTTATGTATGAAGCATGGTACTACAGTTGGAGTCCTCTTTCACGCTTCCCTGAGAACACTCATTACCATTCAGTGGTGGGGCCACGAGGCCAGTGTGTAGAATCTGAAATGCATGGCGCGATGACGCATGCAAACACTGAGAAAGGCATAATGCGGCAAATGGGCTCCTCTCTCCCACTTCTTTCTGGACATGCTGCGCCATCTAATGGCACTGCCAAGAAGTCCAGTGTGTGACCTCCAAGATGAGAAGCATGGCACTGGATGAGAAGCACACTCTGAGAATTGTTTCCTCACTGGCCACACACCCAGTGGCACATACTCCGCAGCCCAAGTTGGCGACAGGTTCACTGAAGGTTCCCATACCGATGCATTCATGACTCAGCTTGTTAAACCTAAGCATTGGCACTTAAGTTTAGCGTTCACTGAAATGCGGCGCATACAAAGTGCATTTCTGGTGCAGCCTGCTGCTTTTGAGGCACGAACCCTTGCGACGTGGGTTCAATTCCACCCAGCATCTTTTCCTTCATTGTAGGCAGCACATTCCCAGTTACCTAAGTTGGCACCAAATATGTTCATAGAAGACCAGCACAGATCAAGTGGCACAACGCCAGTGCTCCAAGTAGGCATCAAGGAGTTTCACTGAACAGTGGTACCTAACCAGTCCCGCATCTACAGTGACCCATGTCCGCATGAAAGACGTCCATTGAAGAGTGGCACATATGTACATGATGCCACATACTTAGTGGTCATCCGCAAATAAGTGTGCTTTCTGCCGCATTGCTGTGTTCACACACTGTTCCCTCAAAGGCCGAAGTTTACACATTGCCACTAGAGGAGTAAAATGTGAAAAGGGAGGTGCCTCTACTTTGAATTTATCATGCTTCATATTTGCGAGCATGACTGTGGCTAAACAATGCAAGAAGGACACAGCCCTAGTCTCAAGTGTCCACTATGATATTTTAACCACAATAAACAGAACCTAACTTGTTTAACCCTGCAAATTACATGAAGGAAAATTAGAACTTGCTCACCTTTATTGATGGCCATTATGTGCACAATCATACAAAAAAAACTAAATGTTTTCCGAGTACAAACTTTTTATAGTGATTCCTTAGCTATCCACCAACTGAAACCATGCTCTAGCATATAAAAGAACTATTGACTTTGCATTAGCTTTTCTGTGCTTAAACGTGCCCTACAAAACTCCTTTAAGGCCACCATCTTTGCTCCAGACCTTTCCTTAGCATGTCAAAGAAATAAGAGCAAGAGGAATTGTGATAATTACCAGACACAAACCCAAGTTATCAGTCACAGAAACTTCAACATACAAGCAAAATGAGAGCAACTCTCAGCTCGAATGCCACATTTCATTTTCCCATGATGTGGTGGTGTGGCACGCAATAGCCAGCAGAGCATCCATGTTACTTGAAGGAAGCTGACGTACCAAGCCTGCTCAGCATGTTTATTGCATTTCTAAGGCCTCCGCAATCATGCGGTGCACAGTCCGTCTAGAGGCCATGGCGTCATTTTCATGGTGGCAAAGCCTCAGCGAGGCAGACATTGGCACGCCATGTGCTTAGCATGTTGATGCGTCATTCTCATGGTTGCAATACCTTGCTCATGGCTGCATGATAATTAGACGATCCTTCAAGCAATCCTATGATGGCCTGCAGATAGAAGTTGAAACAAGACAAGGGGCAGGGGGAGAAAAGACAATGAAGATGTGTGATAGAACAAAAGGTGTCACTATGGGACGGGAGCAGTCTTGTATCAGAGAGACTCGTCACGACCAGCAAACCAACAGCTCCGTGTAGTTGGATACTACAGCTACACATTCAGCAAAACTGAATTGAACTATACCACAACAGAAAAAGGAGCTCTTGCCATTTTAAAAGCCATCTGCTACTTCCGTTCATAATTGGAAAGTGTTAAGTTCAAGCTATACACAGATAATGATGCACAACATACATATTGAAGGTGGCCGAATTGAAAGGAAAGATAGCCTGTTGCGGTGAGTGAACTTGAGCAATTTGATTTTGAAGTAGTAGCTAATCACCCGGAAGCTTCTATGAAGGTCGCGGATGCAATGTCACGATCAGCCATCATGCTTCCAGACAATCATGAAGAGGCAAATGTTGCAAGAATGTAGGAAGGAACCGAGGTTTCGCAACGTACTAAAAATGAATGAGTTGCTGTTCCTACTTCCTTGGTTCCATAAATACTGGAACTGTATCATGATAGCCTCTACGTCTTTCTAACAAGGATATTGGAAATGATAACACTCACAAAATTTATGTGAACGAGCACCTATGCCCTACCCAGGAGGCCATGATCACTTGGCAGCAGCGACGACGCATCTACTACAACGCTGAACGCATGTCTGCATTTTTGCTGCAGATTCCCCTGTCCCAGAAGCTGCAAGTTGTGCCCCCCACCAGTTCGTTCTGCAAGCATGTCTGGAGCGTGGCGTGACATGACGTGGCGGACACGGCAGCGATTTTCCCAGTAAAGCACGACTATTAGCTGAGCCAATCAACTGCGGCATCGGTGGCGACGTCAAAGCGCTAAAGCTTCATAAACGAGTGCTTTGCAGGAGTTCGATTCACTTGGCAGCAGCAACGACGCATCTACTACAACGATGAACGCCTGTCTGCATTTTTGCCGCAGATTCCCCTGTCCCAGAAGCTGCAAGTTGTGCCCCCCACCAGTTCGTTCTGCAAGTGTGTCCGGAGCGTGGCGTGACGTGGCGGACACGGCAGCGATTTTCCTCGTAAAGCACGACTATTAGCTGAGCTAATCAACTGCAGCATTGGCGGCAACGTCACAGCGCCAAAGCTTCATAAACGAGTGCTTCGCGGGAGTTCGATTCATTTGGCAGCAGCAACAACGCATCTACTACAACGCTGAATGCCTGTCTGCATTTTTGCCGCAGGTTGGTGCTTTAAGATACTATTGTACTAATACTATTGCATACAATTTACCGTCGCTGCCGCCGGGTTTCTTTGCTTTGTGTTCTTTGCTTTGTGGAGTGCATATTTTGTGTTGATAAGGTATGGCTAAGGAAATAGCTAAACTAAAAGAGGAAATGAAAGCTGAACTCACTCAACTGAAACAGGAATTTAAGGATCAACTAAAGCAGTATCGTGAGGCATTGGAAAGGGACATGCGCAATGAGATTCGAGAAATGAAAATAGAGCACAAAAATCGAATTCAGAGCATTGAGTTTGGTCACGCCTCAGTTGAAGAACTAAAGACAAGACTGAATGCTGAAGAAACTGCAAGACGAAAACTAGAAAATGAAAATATAGTGCTTCAAGAAAGATGCAACGCCCTCGAACGCAGGGCCCGAGAACTTGAAAAACGCTTTGTGCACTCGGAGCAGTACTCGAGAAACAAAAATCTCGAAATACAAGGCGTCGTAAAAAAAAATAATGAGAATGTGCTGGACACCATTCAGATGATCAGGAAAGTTATCAAAGAAGAAATTGTCGAGACTGACATTGAAATATGTCACCATGTACCCACCCGAGACCCAAAAAATCGAATATCATTGTGCAGTTTAAATCCAGGACCAAGCGCGATGCTGTGCTTAACAAGGCAAAGAGGGCACGTCTTTCTAACAAGGATATTGGAAATGATAACACTCACAAAATTTATGTGAACGAGCACCTATGCCCTACCCTAAAGCAACTACTTGGAATCGCTATCGGTAGAAAACGTGACCATGGATGGAAGTCCGTCTGGTCATATAATGGCAGGATATTCGCGAGGCAGTCTGACGACACATCCATTGTAAGAATACAGCATCACGACCTTTCGAAGATATGTGCTAAGTGTTGTGTTAAATCTAGTACTTTCTGTTCAAAATGGAATATTTTGAATTTGCACTACCACAAAACGTTCATCTACAAGATACCAAGCTTATCTCTGTTTTGCATTTTAATTCCCGTTCCGCTATTCACAAAAGTGACAGTATCTCTTGTCTTCTCAACCAATTTTCTTTCCAGTTCAACGTCATCATGATTTCTGAAACTTAGTTTCAAAATAGCTAAGATGTCGTCGGCCTGGATGGATATACTTCTTTTTACTTAAACCGTCAGAATAGGCAAGGGGGTGGCGTTGCCCTTTATACTAAAAATAATTACCATTACGAACTGATGCCAGAGTTTACATTCATAAGTCTTGACTGCGAGATGTTAACTGTCAAGGACAAGAAAAGGGTCTTATCAGTAATATACCGCCCTCCGAGCGGAAGTATTGAGAATTTCATTGGTTGTTTTGGTAAGCTTCTGGGGTTCTGTCCATTTAATAATGTTCATTTTGCCTGTGGAGGCGACTTCAACATAAATATTTTAGATAAAAATAAGCATGTCCAGGATTTAAACAATCTAGTAGTATCATTTCGCTTTACCAATCTGATCACTACACCAACGAGGGTTACTCAATCTACCTTATCTGCCCTCGACCTTCTTATTACAAATATAGAAACCTCAGTCTGCACCGCGGGTACACTTTCTAATGATATAGTGTACGCACTAGACAACAGTATCAAACAAAACATTGAATTACTTACCTACCAACACATTTCTAACGAAGCACTGGATTTATTCAGTCTAGCTGTAGGTACGCAAAACTGGGATTCCGTGTTAAGAGAAAAAAATGTTAACAAAGCGTATAACAAGTTTCTTGAACTATTTGTGCGCATCTACACTGCGCATTTCCCCTTCAAGCAAGTTAGGAAATAAAAAACGATACGAAAACTGTGGATTATGAGTGAGCACATCAAAATGATAAAAAAGAAGAACTGCCTTTATCATGCGTTCTTGCACTCCAGATCAGAAATGAAACTTAAGGAATTCAAGACCGAAAGAAATAAACTGAATAAAATACTAAGGCAGGCAAAAATAGATTACTATCAACGTCTGTTTTTTGAAATCAACAAGAAACGTCCGGATGCGGTTTGGAAAATAATAAATAACATTTTAGGTCGTCAAACTAAAAGTAGTGTACCCAAGTCGATAAGCTACGCCAATTGCGAATTGATCGGTAAAGCACTGGCAGGCCATTTCAATACTCATTTTGTGAATGCAAGCATTACAAGCACACCCATGACTCCCCCCAAGTCATGTATTCACTAGATAAATTTGTTTCAGAAACTATATTTATGGAGCCAACTGACGAATATGAGGTGTTTACAACAATAAAAAATCTTAATAACAGCAATGCATTGGATATTGACAATTTACAAATTAAGCCAATAAAATATGTCTTACATCACTTGCCATTTATCCACACGTTGGTCCATATATTCAATTTAGCAATAGAATCGGCGACTTTCCCAGATGGCATGAAACGAGCTAAAGTATCTGTGCTATACAAACATGGCGATATAATGTTTCTAATTATAGACCAATATCTGTCCTACCCATTTTTTCCAAAGTGCTAGAAAAAATTATTGCTACGCACCTAACAAAGTTTCTAGACAGACATGATGTAGTAACAAACTCACAGTTTGGTTTTAGAAAAGGTAGATCTACGGAAGCCGCCCTTTTATCCTTGAAAGAAAGTATTGTGCAAAGCATAGACAACGGAGAATTTGCCCTCGGGCTCTTCATTGATTTTAGCAAGGCATTTGATTGCATCAGTCATGACATTCTTAAATATAAACTATCAATATATGGAGTACGCAGACATCCACTCACTTTAATGGAATCATATCTCAGAAATAGAACTCGGTGTGTATGTATTAACAACATCCTATCTTCTTTCTTAACACTTAAAAATGGAATGCCGCAAGGGAGTGTTTTGGGCCCACTATTATTTAACTTATATATTAATGACTTAGTAAATATAGATCCTAGTTGATTTCTTTATATATGCGGATGATGGCACTATACTCTTCTGTGGAAAAGACGCAAACGAACTAATTATCAGGAGTAATGCATTGCTAATGAAACTATCTGATTGGTCACATTCAAATGTGATCAGAATTAACCCCACTAAAACGAAAGCTATTCTTTTCAGAGCCAGAAACAAACCTTTTCAGTTGGAACATTCAATCACCTATTTAGGCAAACACATAGAACTAGTTAATGAACACAAAATACTTGCGAGTAATATTTTCATGTCATCTGAGTTGGGATGCTCATTTTAATAACCTTCGAAACAAGTTTTCTGCAGTCGCTGGTGTACTATCTCGCTGTAGAGCTTACCTGCTGACAAAAGCCAAGCTACAAATTTATCATGCATTGTTGACCTCGCAATTTAATTATTGCAGTTTAGTATGGGCAACCCCCCCCCCCCAACACGAACTAACCATAAATAAAATAGTTACATTACAAAAGGCGCTTTTCCGACACATTGCTAATATTAAAGCCTGATCAACAACAAAAACATTGTCACAAACATACCAAATCATATGGGTAGATTGATACTACGAATATCGTCTTTTACAAACATTTTATTTTGCAAGGAAAGAATGGAGAGATTTTCTTACATCACTAGCGACCTTGCAACACCATGACATACCTGTGCATCTCAGAAACCCTGAACCTTGGCTTGTACTGCGCTTTCGCACCGAGTATAAGTTACAATCTATTAAACACAATTTGCCGAAAATTCTAAATAATCATGTTCACGCTAATAAATTCTCTCGTAAAGAGTTGAAGATGTATTTCGTTAACCTATAACATATATATTCATGTATAACGATGCATATAAATGACCATGTTTTCTTTTTTGCCTTTTTGTTTTATTTGTACAAAAATGTCTTGTTGATTCTTACATATCCTGTCATAAGCATGTATCTGAGTTTTCAAACTTATGCTTAGTTTATGTTTAGTAAATTTCTGCTTAAGTTCTTTTGTACCAAAAAGGTTACTGTTATCGTGCTGCCATGTATAATGTCTCCTGGGTCCAGTCAAGCTGCTGACGGCAGCTTTTAGCCCGGGAGGACGTTTCTAGTCTGTACTAGAAGAAGAATAAACTTGAACTTTAGAAAACCTACATGAAATTGACAAAAAGGCTCCCATGACCTTGTATGAAGCAAGAAACAAAAGACTACGAATTATCATGTCATAAATGCCAGATTAACAAAGTAAAATTTAAACAATTGACATAAAAAATGGTTATACTACAATATTATAACATGCCCCCCCCCCCCCCATTTGAGATTCTTCATCTAAACTTCACACGAAAAAAGCCTGAAGGAGTCAAAAAGACACCATTGCCTTCCTGTTGTGCATTGATGAGTGCACCAGAATGATTGCAGCAAGACCTCGTAAAAAATTACGCTAACAGCGTAAATTTTTTTTTGAGCAGGAAAATGTTTGACAATGTAAAAGTAATGGTCTCCGACAATGGACCTGCCTTCCGAAGTTGTTGGCTACAGGAATGAACTGAAAAGTGTAACATCAAGTTACGGTTCACTGCACCCTATCATCTCGCAGCAAATGGGCTAATACATTAGCATGTATCCAGCATTCCCAGGTGGTTGGAAATGTCTTGAAGTGGCAGTAGCTCACCACAACCGCTCGCATACAACTGGCCTGGGATGCACTCCTCTATTCAATGCAACTGGGAGACCACCTTATCTGCCTGCTGATATCACCCTTGGCAAGAACAAAAAGCTCACAGAAGCAGGAAGAACCGAATATAGTAGATCAAGGTATCGTGAAAGAATGAAGAGAAATTTCAACAAGAGGCAAAACACAACCTTACCAACACTCAATGTCGGTGACTTCGCACTGGTAAAAAAGAGGGCCAAGCCTGAATGCGGCCTATAATGAGCCATTTCGTGTGATCAAAATGGCAAGTCAACGAGGACACTTAGACCATATGGTACATTGGCTCCAATGACTCTATTGAATCCGCTGCTATTGGAATATATTCAACTATCATCCCAGGAGGGATGTAAAAAATGCTGGGGGGAATGAAGCAATCCTATGACAGCCTGCAGATAGAAGTTGGAACAAGGGGCAGGGGGAGAAAAGACAAAGAAGTGCGATAGAACAAAATGGAGTCTGTGTTGTGCAGCTATTAAGTGCAGTTTTATTACAATACTTAAGATGGTTGTAAATCGTAATGCCATATCTTTCTCATGGTACCCACAATATCATGCCAACGCAAAGTGCACATACGATTTTTCACGAATGATCTCATACTGCCATATATCAACGTCACATCCTTTGCATAAAATCTTCACATCATGATGCTGCTATTGGTGCCACTTAACAACCTTTCTTGGAAGCATTGCATAGCCTCTTTAAATCAGAGTTTGGAGGCGTGGAATTGAGCATATCAATAATGATATGTGAGGTTTACTCTCAGTTCTAGTGCACATACAGGTTTCTATAGTTATTTTGGCTTTTACTGAGCAAACAAGGCCTGTAGGCCTCTCTCGCTTTCTAAGTGGATACAGCTAGAGCAGCCCTGCCTGTTTTGCGTGCAAGATGCTCCTCTTCAGTGAGCTGTGAGGCGATGATTCCTTCACCCAGGGGACAGCATACCTTTGCGCTCATGGATGCCTCGCTATCGGCCGAGTGCACTGCATGCACCGTTGTCTGCTCCTCCACATTGTAGTCCTGCCCCAAACATTGAGTAGTAGCAGCAGCATTGGAGAAAAAGCAACACCAGAAAAACAGTGTTAATGCATGGTACTCAATGACTGCTCGCTTTTAAGAGAGTGTCAACAAATTTGCAGGAAGTCTTTGACACACTACACAACTCTGACCCTTCTGCCATTAGAATTTACATAAGCATTTTCTGCTAGCAAGGAGAACAAAGAAAGATAACTTACTTCTCCCTAAACATCCCTATAATCTGCAACAAAAACATGGGGAAGGAGGGAGATGGAAATTCAAGACGATGAGCAAAACAGGAACAAGATAAAAGCGGGAGCTAACGTTTCGACAAGTGGACTTGTCTTCTTCAAGGCCTTTTTATTTTATTTTTTTTATACGGGAACCTTATGCATTTTAGGAAGAAGATAAAAGCGGCCTGCTTCTTTGTTCTTGGGCATCATGAGGCGATATTCACCCGCCGTGGTTGCTCAGTGGCTATGGTGTTGGGCTGCTGAGCACGAGGTCACGGGATCGAATCCCGGCCGCATTTCGAAGGGGGCGAAATGCGAAAACACCCGTGTACTTAGATATAGGTGCACGTTAAAGAACCCCAGGTGGTCGAAATTTCCGGAGTCCCCCACTACGGCGTGCCTCATAATCAGAAAGTGGTTTTGGCACGTTAAACCCCATAATTTAATTTTTTTTTTTTGAGGCGATATTTAGATTGTGCGATCAGTTCCCTGGACAGGAGCTCCGCTACTGTGCTTTGCCAGTATTGCTGTAGTCTTAAGTTTGGTTAGAGTCAAGTTTTCTGTAATGGGTGTGATTTCTCAGTTGTTTGGAGGCCTCATTCTTGTACTTTTCTATAGGCCAGATTATGATACTAGAGATCATCTGCAATGGTAACTTCTGAAATATCAATACGCAGTGCACGAGGCTTTATGTGTTAAACCAGGACTTGGGCTGTTGAACTGTCACTGAAGGCTTCTAGTTAACTACTACCAGCCAAGATTACTTCAGAACAAACCCCGATCTGAGGCATAAACAAAACCGATGTGAACTGTGTGAGAAAGCAAAAACTATGTTTTTTTCCTGTGGTGCTAAAAACACCTGCCATGTTAAAAGGGACTAGGAACCACTTACTTACTTCTAAAACATAAATGCAATACACCCATGCATTTTTGGCATTTCACTCCAAAAGTAATGTACTCACAGTCGTATATTGTTTACATGACTTTGCACAAGTGGCTATAGTCCTTCACTCGACAGGTGATCTTTCAAAACTAGCTTCATAATACAAATTTTACACTTTCAATAGCTTACTTACCCTCACAAATATGAAAGGGTGTGAAATTATAAAATGTAACGTACAAATAGCACAAATATAAGGCCACAACAAAAGTTCGTCAATGTTTCGACCCCTTGTTTGGGTGGCAGCTCGAAATCAAAGTGGTCTAACTAGGCCTTTCATGTTCAAAGAATGCATTGGTTAAGTAATGGCCACACAAACAATAGTTTGTTGGACTCTTGTTTTTCATGTGAAACTTTTCAGCGGTCACATGCGGCATGTATTTTCATGCACCAGCCACATCTCTAGGTCCTTCAGCACAGCGGCAAAAGAGAAGCACCATCAGCCAAAACAAACTTCCCGAAATCGAAGCCCAAGCAGGTCGGCATGAAATTTTATGTGTATAAGAAGTAACGAATATCCTGCTTTTTTGTGTCTTGTCAAATGATGAGAAAACATCAACTCATCAATGTTGCCCTTGGGCAACATGATCGCTGCAAGCAGGCATCCTTGAGCAATCACTTTCGGGGATACACCACCTAAGCGCGATTCCGTGTCTTGTCATCGGACACATCGGGTGCCATTTGCTGTGCTGTGCAAAGTGAGGTGCCCAGTGTGTGTCCTGTGCCAAGTTGCGCAAATTCTTGCAAAATTGAAATGTGGGTTCTGGCGCAGCAAAACTAAGTGTAAATGAGAAGAAATTCCCATTTAGTTTTGCTGCGCCAAAACCCACATTTGAAGCATGAACCAACTATCCCAACATCGCATTTTGCTAGCAAAACTGATCGTATACCGGAATGCAACTTTATATTTTTAAGCTGGCAACGCATAAATAGGTCGGCTATGCCTACTTATTTATGCGTTTCCCTTGTCGCCACTCGTGACAAGTGGCGACGAGGGAAAAAAGCATTAAAGTTTCTTCAAGTGCGTCGTCCTTCCACACCTACTTGTACACATGTGAGTTTGTCATTCGTCTAGTAAAATCGACACAACAGAACTTCGTCATGCCAATGTTCGGCAACCTCGAAGAATTCGACAGAGGAGAGGGATATGTACGGCCCTGCTACACTGAGCACTTTGAAGCTTTCTTCATCGCCTATGACACTACAGAAGAAAAAAAGAAGTCAGACTTCATTAGTTGCTGTGGGCAGAAGACGTACGCTCTCTTGCAGGGTCTCGTTAAGCCCGCCCAGTCGCAAGATAAAACCTTACAAGAAATTCTTTCCATTCTGGCTGACGATTACTGCCCCAAGCCATCTCCTGTTCAGAGTTTTAGGTTGAACACATGCATTTGCACAGAGGGAAAGTTCGTCAGTAACTTCGTGACATCACTAAAAAGTTTCTCGGAATATTGCAACTTTGGAACTGAGCTTGGAAATATGTTTAGGGACCGTATCGTGTGCGGCATCATCACGACACAGCCGTGAAGTCGAGGCTGCTCGAGAAAGCAGACGAAGATGCCGTGAAAACTGCACTTGCCATGGAAGCTGCGAAGAAAGATGCCGGCGAGATAGCCAGTTCCAGAGGAAGTTTGCTTCCTACGCATAAGGTTGTGGCATCAAATGGGCATGTGCCAAGCTACTGCTGTGGGGAGGAACACCTCGCGACCGAGTGCAAGCACATCAGCACTATGTGCAACTACTGCCGGAAGCAGGGACACAATCCTCAAGTGTGCAACTCAAAGAAAAAACATGCTTCGTTGAGGATGGGTAAGTCCACAAAACTACACGGTTCCACGCCTCCAGCTCGCAAAACCAAGTGGAGCGCACCAAGTCAACAATGTTGACAAAAACGCACCTGCCAATGTGTTTGACATCTCACTAGTCGACCCCGTCGCGCCTTCGCGCCCTTCATCGTAGCCATCAGCATTTGCGGCAAGCCGCTCCGTATGGAGCTGGACACCGGTACGAGTGTTTCTATCACTGCAAAAAAAAAAAAAAAAAAAAAACACCTTCAGGAGCTACTACTGCCATTGGTGACTGTCATGCCATCAGATGTGCTTCTACGGAGCTACTTGGGTGAGCTCACACAAGTTGAAGGCAAAGCAGATGTCGCAGTACAGTACTGCAACAGAAAAGCTGTCCTACTTTTGTTCCTGACTGGCAAAGGTTCACCAAGACTGCTATGTCACAACTGCATTCAGGAACTGGGCACTGAAATCACTGCTGTCCAGGAAGCAGATGTTATGCTGTTTCTGATGTTAAAGACATTATTCAAGCATTTCCTGAGGTATTTGAACAGAGCCTTGGAACTTTCAAAGGCCCAAATGCAACAATTCATGTTCCACAATGTGCGGTACCCAAGTTTTTCAAGCCACGCCGCCTGTCCTTTGCCCTGAAGGACGGGGTGTCGCAAGAGCTTTAGCGCCTACAGAGGGAGGGCATTCTGGAGCCAGTTACTTCTTCAGCTTGGGCTGCGCCTTTTGTTCCAGTGACTGACAAGGGTGGCTGTGTCAGAATTTGCGAGGATTTCAAGATTGCTGTTAATCCAGTGGCCCCGTTGGAAAAGGTACCCAATTCCGAGAAATTAGGACCTTTGGGCCATGCTGTCTGGGGGTGAAAAGTTCACTGAACTGGATTTGAGGGGTGCTACCAGCAAATAGTTCGTGATGAAGACTCTAGGTAGTATGTTACTATTTCCACACATATGGGGCTATTTGAGAATATGTCTTCCTTTTGGTGTTTCATCAGCACCAGCCTTGTTCCAAAGAGAAATGGAGAACCTCCTTCAAAGACTGCAGCATGTTGCAGTATATTTTGATGGCAGCTCTGTCACTGGTCTGAATGATTCAGAGCACCTTCACAACCTCAGTGCTGTTCTATTTCGACTTTGTGACTATGGACTCAAGTTGAAGTTTGACAAATGTCTTTTTTTTTGTGCCACAGGTGGAGTACCTAGAGCACATCATAAGCAAAAACGGATATCTCAAAGCTTGAGCAAGGTATGTGCAATCCTTCACACACCTGCACCCCATGACGTTTCATCCAAACATTTCTGGACACCTCCGCCTTATGCATTCACTTCTCATGAACGAAAAAAAAAAAAAAATGGGAGTGGGGAAAAGAGAAAGAAGATGCATTCATTAGAGTCAAGCAGTTGGTAACATCAGCACGTCCTAGTACATTTCGATCCAGAGAAAACCACTGTGTCTCAGTTCTGATGCATCTCCGTATGAGATTGGTGCACTTTTGGCACACAGAGAAGCTGATGGTTGAGAAATGCCCATTGCCTTTGCCATCAGAAGTTTGTCTTGTGCAGAGCAAAACTACAGCCAAACTGATAAAGAGGCATTCGCCTTCATATTTGGCATTGAAAAGTTCCACCAGTACCTGTGTGGCATTCCTGTCCCTGCCTATATGGATCAAAAACCGCTACTGGGGTTGGCGAGTGCTGATAAGCCCATTCCTGTGCAAGCTTCACCACGACTAGTCAGATGGGCACTGAAACTTCCTGCTTACAAGTACAAGCTCGTGTACAAGCCTGGTCGGAACTTGGGTCATGCTGATGCCCTAAGTAGGTTACTTCTGCCAACAAACAGCATTGATCTACCTGCACCTACTGAAACCTTCATGGTTGAACAAGCATACCCGGGACTCTTGTCACCAGCCATTGTAGCTCAGGGTATAAGAAACAATCCACTCCTGAGTCATGTAGTTCTTGCTCTCCTGCGAGAAGGGCTTCCAGTTGGGCCAGCGGGCAATCCATTCATGGCAAGGAGCAGTGAACTTGGCCTCCATGAAGGCTGCTTGCTGTGGGGTTCCAGAGTTGTTATCCCAAAATTTCTGCAAGGCAAAGTCCCGACTCTTCTTCATGCTCGTCATCCTGGCATCGACAAAACCAAGTCGATTGCCAGAAGCCATGTCTGATGGCCGGGAATTGATGGCGACATCGCTAAGAGTGTAAAGGGCTATGCATGCCAAGCTCACCAGTGTACACCTAAACACATTCAGTACACACCCTGGTCGTTTCCACAGAGGCCTTGGTCAAGGCTTCACATTGACTTTGGGGGCCCATTCTTGGGACACACATTTCTTGTCATTGTTGACACATATTCAAAATGGGTCGAAATCTGTCCAGTGGCATAAACATCAGCAGATGCTGTCATCACAGCATTGTGTACAGCATGGACTGCTGGATGTTATCGTGTCCGATAATGGACCCGCCTTTGCAAGGGAGCAATACCTTTAATTCCAGACATGAAATGGGATACGTCATATGCTTGTACCGCCCTACCATCCAGCTTCAAATGATGCAGCAGAGCGTGTTGTACAGATTGTTAAGAACAAGATCAAGAAGAGCGGATGTGGATCTTTTAAAACCCAGATTTCAAGGTTATTTCATTACAGAACCACACCACATGAGGTCCCTGGCAGAGCACCATGTGAAATGCTCACAGGGAGGATGTTCAAGACACCTTTGGATGTTCTTCGTACAGGTTTACACACTTCAATGCTGCTGAGACAGCTTAAGCAGAAGCTGCATGACGACAGAGGGTGCCGTATGTGGGAGAGGACGTACTTGCAAAGAACTTTCGTCAAGGCCCCCCGTGGGTAGCTGCACATGCCATGGGCGCCACAGATCAGTCAGCAGCTACAATCTGTCTCAGTGATGGAACTGTCTGGGATAGTGACCACCTACGTCCTGAACGCAAAGTTTCCGCATCAACTTCTGGACCATTGTAGCCTGAACCTCCTACTACACCAGGCGTCGATAACCGTCCAAAAACTGTGCGATACTCATCAGGCTGTTTCTGCAAACTCGGAGCCAGCCGTGAATGTGACTGGTGGCACAGAAGAGACTGCTGTGAACTGTTTACTCAGTTGCAAAGAAGCACCAGAAACTGCAAGTCATTACACCACTATTTCCCATGCTTGAATGGGGAACAGCACTTGAATGAACTAAGAGAGGACGACTGTTACAGTTTCATTTTAGATGGCTGTCTGTTGCATGGCACTACATGCGCCACCCTGTAAAGGTAGCGAAAATAGAAAACATGGGATCAGTTTTCAAGTGTAATCCCGACTGTACGGTCGTGCTGCAATAAATGTCGTTGGTTCCTGTTCCTTGGGCACAACCATTGACGGTGAAAGCAGAGCCTCTCGGAACTGCTACACCACACTCGTAACAACGGCGAAGTACCAGATCACATTTCTCAGAAAGTTATGGGTCATGTGGCATCAAAATCAGTGAAATTTTAGCCCATGGCTTGCAGGCTCGTAGCCAAAATTACTATTCTTTGCAAAGTATGTGGTGCCCCTCCAGCCAGTTTTTTCTGTACAACAACACATTCACTTTGTCTGGAAGCCTAAAAGGCTTCATATTCATGCGCATCACCTGGAGTATTCATTCACTTTGCTCCTTGAACTTCTAATGACAGGAACTCGGAGAACTATAGCGACTGTGAGCACTGCACACTGTGCAGTCAGCATGTTAACAGAAGATATAAATTACTGATACTCATTGCAGCAAGAAACAGTACACTATTATGCACTCTCTCAACATAGGTTAACCCTTTTCTTTCGCTTTCATGTGAAAACCCATTATTTTAAATATATCACAACAGACTCAGTAGCCATCGAAGCTCGCTTCGCGACAGGCCTCTGACCGCAGCACCACTCCTGCTGTCATGACGATTCTAGCCACCTTAATCTCCCCATCTAGCCCCTGTAGTGTCCACAAACATGACCTCACTTCTGGAATGTCCTTCCCAATTGTGCCATCAAACAATGAAAAGTCCCATCAACTCACAAGTATACAATCTCACTATGTGACCATAGTTTGTTTTGCTATCACTCAGTGTCTACACTTTCTTGGTTCTTGCATTGTTTGCAAGTTGTGCCTGTAATCATTTAATATCGCTAATATTTTGTCTCGTACAGTGGGATTTTCACGGTGAATGTAAGGTACTATCGACTAAAGAAATAAGTGTGCGCAGTCCTCAAAAAAATGCAGCTTGAAATACACTGTGCGCGACAACGGTCACTAGACCGTTATTTCACGCACAGCGCCGTTTTGAACTCTCGAAGTCGCCTGCCCAACAGGCGCCTGCGAAAAAACGAAACCATACATTCCTGCCTTCAGCGGTCACAACTAGGCACACAACTCGGCGTGAATGTCCCCGCCAAAAGCATGCAAGAACGCATTGGTCACCTTAATTAAGACTTGATCCAGCAGTTCTTTGCCAGCGAAGATCATACGAATCTCTTCGACAGGCAACGAAAGCCGTTCTGCGAGTTTCTCTTTCAAGTTTTTTACGGTCGCGTCCTGCGCAAGGTTCAGCGGTATCACAAGGTCTGCCGAGAAGCGCACATTGATCGTGATCTCGTTCATTTGGGTGGTTGACAGTGGCTTCCTCTGAAGGAAAGACAAGAAGGCTAGCCGACGCCACAGGAATAACGCGAAGGCGCCGATGATGGCACGAAGCGCGGAGACTGCCATCCAGCAGCACCCACGCGGTTTTACCCAGGGTTGCCAGGTCTTTGGAAAAAAAAGTAGCCTAAATATTCCAAAAAGTAGCCACGGTGCAACAAACCAACAACTGCCAATTTTTGAGGCGGAAACAAAAAATAAAAAGTGAAAAGGACCTGTAGGTTCTTGCTGCACTGATGGCAAACAAAAATAACAGAACAAAACAAATGTTATTACATCCTATTGTATCATATTTTACCATAATGACCAGCTGACCTTTTCTAATAATATGGTGAAAAACTCTATGGGATAGGGAGCCTACATTTCGCCCGGAGAAGGCGCGACATGTAGGCTCCCTGAAGTTTTGATCTTGCCAGCGCAATCTCTCGGTCGCACACTTTACAACGCCACCGCTACTCTTATTTCCGTTGCACTGTGGAAAGTACAGTCACAGAACAACTATACAAACTTAGAGAAGGGAAACTGTACCTTCCACAATGCTACGGAAATAAGCGTAGCGGTGGCGTCGTGAACTAAAGTATGTGACCACAGGTGGCGCTGTACAACAGGAAACGGAAACGGGGTTTTGCGCAGTATGGTCTCTTGACCTACTGGGTTCTTGCTGCTGCGCATCGATCGTGCTCCCGCCAGTTAGGTTGCTGTGTGGCAAACGTAGCGCCTACATATGTATGTAGGCGCTACGTTTGCCACACAGCAACCAAACTGGCGGGAGCACGATCAAGGCGCAGCAGAATATATGTAGCGCTGAGTCATATCGAGTTAAGGCACACTCTGAACTGACTTTTAAGGGCATCCCGAGCGGTTTTTCGTTTATTACGCCGCCGTTACCCCGAGTTGTGCCGCCGCGCTCCAGCTGTTGCATTTCGTGTAGGGCTACTGACAGAGTGCGGTTTCCAGGTGGCACGATGGCCTCGACTGGAATAAACGCACACACCAAAGATTGAGTAAGCTTGAAAATATTTTATTTGCATTTTACAAGTACAACAAAAAGCGCATGTCTACGGATCCACACAAACGCGGTTACATAGTCAAGAAATGGCTCATTAATAAGGGTAGCACAACCGCACAAGAAAGAAGACCTAAGCTACAAAACGCACAGTCGGCTGCTAAACATAATAATTTCCCTGTCACCGCGTGTCACTTTTATACAACATCTTTAGAGCACTACCAGGCCGGGTAATTTGGCGGAAAGAACGCAACAGCTCACGGCCGTCTGCCTCTTCCTTACGGGTGTCATAATTATCCTAATCTCCGCATCAACGTCGTGCAAGTCCGCATACATGTATCTGTATATGAACCATATGTGCCAGCTTAATACATGTGCAGTGAAATTATGATAACCACTGCGTCTTATCAAACGTATTGGTTTTGCAAATGCGCATTACAGCTGACGGAACGACATACTGTAAGTGAAGCACAAGAGAACAAGGACAAAAGGAGGATGCAACACTTGAAGAAGAAGTGAAGAATTAGTAGGCGTACAGCAAACAAGCGATGACGGAGAACACACAATGATGCATCGGGTGTTCTGTGACATCGGTTTGCGTACTTACGGTGTTATGGAGATCAACGGCATAAAAACGTACCTTCAAGCGTACTCCCTCAACCTCCGCCGCATTCATTATGATAATCAACGCCTAAACAAAATGAGGCACTATGTTTTGCCAAGAGTAGACCTCTTCACAGCAAGTCTGTGTATTGACTCGCAGACGAAACCAGCATGCTTTCGAAAATGTTTTACCGCCGTAGTATTCGAACGCCAACGGCCAGGAAACACATCGATACCAATAGGCTGTCGGCGGTTAATCAAGTACAAAAACCTTGACGCTATGATTAAAAAGCAGCTTCAACAATCAAATTAAAAAAGATCAACTGCCTATTTGCCTGAGATAACAAAACATCCTTAGACACCTCGATTGTTTATGTCAATGGTTTGTGTAAAGTAAAAAATTCAGCATGTTCAGCGCCCCTAGCAGAAAAAGCATAAATTAAAGTATTTGGCCAAATTACAGTAGCTCCACTTGCGCGCTTACGCTGAAACACGCCTCGATTGATTTTTCGCCCTCTGTGGCGATTTGTTGAACTTGAGAGTGTGCGGGGCCTGGTACAGTTACCCTTCTCTAACTTGTATAGGTGTTCTGTGTGCAGGTCGCGGCGAGGGCGTTACAGCAACCTGGGTGACCGCAACACACCTGCTCGAACGACCTGGTGCGCGCAACGCCGGCCATATGTTTCGCTACGAACAAGCGTAGTACGTTGCTGACGTTCGTCAAGGTTGAAGTCAGACGGCACGCGGAACCCACGCCGAGCTGGCTTCATGCCGCTGTGTTATTTTTCGTAGTAGCAGTGACCTAGGACAGAGGGCTGTGACTGTGCGGTGTACCGTTCCAAGCACAATTAGTTCTAGCCGTTACCACAATTATGCATAAGACTGCCAGCTTCTGTCGACTACCGTCCTTGCTGTGCCGGAGTGTGCCAGCTGTTTCATCGCAGACCGCCACGCCGGTGTTGTCAGCGCTGTCTGACAAGTTTGTTCGTTTCGGTAATAATTTGGACTGACATTGTCTGGAAAAAAAAAAAAAGCAAAGGAAGAGTAGTTGTTGAAAAACTTAGTACTTAGCGTAATGCGACAAATACTTGCATTGCATGGGGCACTTTCGATCGCGAGCGAGGCCGATGTGGATCGAATTTCTCAATCGCAATTGGCTCACTTGCTCAGCCTGCGCAGAGGAGCCAATCGCGATGGAGAAATCCGATCCCGATTGCGATCGAAAGTGCACCGTGTGACGCCGCGGTGTTAGTTTTGAGATCAAACAGGGCTGCGGTAGGTTACCGGTTTCAAGTAAAGGTTACTGTTCCACACGTCCCAGCTTGCGGTCTAGCCACTTCAAAAAAAGAAAAAAAAAACGAAGTGTACGTATAAGTGCATCGATATAACGCCCGCTAATGATCGTCTGCGAGAGGCGTTTACAAATGTAGCGACATGCTTGTTCGTGTTTAGAAATGCGAGTTAAAACGTGGCGGAGCACGGAGACCCGCGTGCCGCCTTATTGAGTTCGTCTGGTGCATAGCAGTGCGCATGTGCTCCTTTCATTCATGATTTCCTACAGTGCTGCACTAACTGTGATATGCTTCACAAGTGAAGCCGGCTCTTTGCATCAGTACTGCATGGGTCTCGTCCTTGCAGTTGCCTTTTTCGTAACAAAGCATTTAATGTAAACTTTCGTGCGCAGTGCGGACGAACTTCGCCGTCTTTTCATCGTGTGCTGCTATTCTGGTGCTAGCATCAGCCTGTTCGGACTGGTTGAGTACTCCATCCGGAAAAGTGTAAATAACATTGTTAAATTCACTGTAAATAAATATGAAACAAGAAATTGATACGTTCATCATCAGAACAAGTCCTTTAACTCAGCAAGCGAAAATAAACCTAGGAGTAGTTTATTTATTATCATCATCAGCAGCATATTTATGTCCACTGCAGAAAGAAAGGCTCTTCCAGCAATAACCAATTACAGTGAACTCTCACTTGAGTGAACTTCAAGGGACCGAAGGCGATAGTCCGCTTAACTGAACATTAACTGAGCTGTAGACAGAGTCAAAAGTGTGAAATGCAATTTATGGAGTTAGGTAAATCAATACATACAAAGTGCGTAACAGTTATATTCCTGTATATCTCATTTTGACAAAAAATATATATATAATTTTCATTTGCACTGATGCACTTAAAGCACATGAAGTAACAAAGCTGTCCAGAGAGTCCATGTTTTTGTGCACTTCCTCTGGCACGCTTGTTGCTGAGGCAAAGTCTCGCAACTTTCCAAGGCATCCTACAGCCTCGGCTAGAGTTTAAGGATTTGAATCTGCCTCTGCAATTGCATCTTCTTCATCACACTCTTCTTCTTTGGGACGAACACTGGAAACAATTTCTGGATCTGATAGTTCAGCACAGGTAACAAGCTCACTGTCACACTGCACATAGTCTTCAACCGAAGTGTTGCTGTCAACATCCAGCTGGTGACAGACATCTGTGCACATCCTGGGGTCATTGCGCTATTGCTCATGCTTGGTTACCCCACACTGTGGGGAAAGGCAGGATTTATGCCAGTAGCTTTTTATTGTAGCCGGTGTGACTGCTACGCCTCTGTAGGGGTGATTTGGGGGTAGTGAGCATCGGCTACACCAGCGCTGCAGAGTGCAAAACTCGGTTGAACTGATTTGAAAATTGAGCATGGGTCCACTGATCCAAGTTGTTCAACTGAAATATCCGCTATTTAGAAATTCGTGTAACTGAAAAATTTTTGCATAGAATACATAGGAAAATCGCCGGGTATTTTCTAAAAGGTTGTTATTCTTAAATGTTCATTAAACCGACGTTCGTACAACTGAGAGTTTACTGTACTCCTGTCTTGTGCCAGCTGGCCTCATATCATGCCCACAAATTCTCCAATTTTATCACACCACCTGATTTTCTGCCATTCTCGGCTTCCCTTCCCTTAGCACGCATTCTGTAACTCGATAGATTGCCAGTTACCTACCACAGAGTTTCTCACTATAACACCTAGAGGGAAACCTGGTGCCACCGTCTATGGGAGTTTCCTAAGGGGCGCTGTGCTGTCATGGGAATGATGGTATATATGTCTGTGAGTCTTATGTTGGCTGGTGTTGTAAGAGGCTTGATCTAAAACATGGATATGGCTACGCAAATAATGCATTCTTAAAGTAAAGTCTTCATAAGAGGTTTTCATTCATACACATTACACCTTCCAGTGAAGTTTACTCACCTGCAATGCATACCCAAGCGAAGAAAAGCAAGAACAGACGACAAACTTTCCCAAAGCGGGTGCGAATCTTGTCTGTCCTCCAACTTTATTTAGCGGCCAGCTGATACTTTTTACGTTTCATATAATTGTAAATGCAATAACAAATTCTCATAATTAAACAAAACATTTTTTTTGTGTAATAATAAAGCTAAAACAGATTTTTTCCTGCTGTTTTAGTAGAAAATGAATCATTGTGACAGACAGAACGGTGTTTTCCAGGCGCGTCTTCAACGTGTCCTGGCTCTCCAAGAATGATGTCAATCCGAAGTCACAATATACCGGCATTCCCATGTATGCCACAGCGCAGCAGCGCCAGATTTCCCTTAAGGTAATGTAGTGAGAAACTATTATGTTACCTTCCCTATGAATCACATGTACTGCCCACCTCCATTTTTTCCTCTTTAGATCAGCTAGAATATTGCCTGCCCCCATTTTGTTCTCTAATCCACACCACTGTTTTCCTGTCTCTTTGTTTCTTCATATCATTCATTGCACAGTCCTTAACTTCGTCACAAGTTCCTTTTATTGTATTTGCTGTATATACAGACAGTTGGAAATGTGTTTTCATGGAGCAAAATGTTAACGAGTGGATAATCTGCTGGCAGGTGGCAGAGGTTTTTCAAAGTAGTTTTGCTGGCAGTTCAGCCTCATTGGTCAGCTGCAAGGTAAGTAAGAATTTTTGCAAGTACAAAGCGTAAACAATGTGTCATTATTTAGTACCTTTTGGCAGCATCTCAAGGACACCCAAGGGGAAAAGGGGGCACCAAAGTTGGGACTCGAACTGTTCTGTAGGTTGAGGGCTCACCAAGGCCTCTGCATGCCGGTGGTATACAATATCTTCTTGCGCACACCTTCCAGTACACTGCAGCCTTGGCAGCATCAACCCATGAACCACCCTGACTCCAACTTTGATCCCCCCACTGCCCCTCGGGTGCCCTGGAGATCCTGCACCACCTGCTTTATTTTAATCTCAGGTGCTCTCCTGAGACTTCTGTTTGCCGGTATTGTCTGACTCGGCCGGAATTTGTAATGTGACCATGGGTGGCCAGTGAGGATGAACTGCCAGCAAAATTTATTCCCAGTGACTGTGTCAGCTCCCAGCAGAATTTCCACTCTAAAAATGTTATGGTGTTCATGAAGAGCTCTGAGAAAAGAATTTTCTAGCAACTACTAGCGGGAATTTCGGAGTTGCTGTCTGCCATCATAGCCTGTGGATTTTTTTCTTACTTGAAGCATTGTTATAACTACACAGGCTCCAGTCACCCCAGTGGCCTACAAACACAGTCATGCAGGGGTCACCATCGCCTGAACCGCTACGCAGTTGGAGCAGGTGCCCTGTTGTCCGGTTACTTGCTCTGGAGGCAGCGTGCAATGTGGCTACCCATTGTCTCTGCCTCCACTGTTCCACCACCATCCACCCGGTTCAACTTTATCGCTGATGCTGTTGAAAAGACAGCGCCTGCTGTGGTCTACATCGAGATACTGGGCAGGCAAGAAATTCACGCAATTGCACCTGTGACTGGGATAAAAGAAAAGAAAGACGAGGGTTGTGGGAGAGGGGGATAGGTGGGTATTAGAGATCAGGCTGTTCAGTTCCTAGACATCGTTGAGAACCATGCTGGGAGCTATTATTATATGGTTTAAGGATAACGATGGCTCCCACATTCATCAATATGAGGATATGTAGGTGTCTATACTGTGAACCTCCCCAAATGTTGCTTGGGAGAAGGGGCTTTGAAGATTTCTAGGAAGAGTATTCATTACAGTGGGCCCTCAGAAATGGCTGCCCATATGAATTTTAAGTCGCCAGCCATTGATCAGAGAGTTGCATATTATGATCAAGGTCAGGCCATCTGTGTCTACTAAAACTACAACGCTCAGCTTTATTTTTAAACTTGTATACATCCAAAGCTGTGCACTACTGTAATTGATGCGACATATACCATGCTACACTCTAGATTCAATGTCATGTGTGATTTGTGCTTCTGTCTGCTTGAACCTTTCCATTCTTATGTTGTTTGCTGTTGAGACCCGTGATTTTCAAGTCCATTTAGAAAGTGCTTTAAATTGGGCTAGTTGAAGTTTCATTTTATTGTGCTAGCGTAGGGAAACAACTTGGATAAGGACGAACATAGAGGAACTTCAGAATAGTGTTTGCCTGAGCTCGTTGGTTGCACATAGCACAATTGGTTTCCAGCAGAACGTACTGACACAGAGGGGTGACACTAAAAAGTTTAACTGCAAACTGTCAATTGGCATTCATTTGAAAATGCAAGGTTGAAGAAAATATTTTGAAACAAAGATAAAAAACAGTCATCAATGTGGACCACATGACTTTGCCTTCAATTTCCGCTCACAAAATCCATTTCCTGCCTTGTCAAGCTGATAGAGCTCTGACACACTCATCTGCTGTTCCAGGTAACATGGGGAATGCCTCCAAAATTTCTCGTATTTCTTTTTTTATCTGTGATCGTCCTAAAATTGAAGTGTGGGTGAAAATAGGCTAAGATATGGCGCAGTGTCTGCCAGGTTTACAGGGACGTTAATGAGGCTGCATGTATACATACAGTCAAACCTCGTTAATATGTAGTCGGCCGGGAACGGCATTTAGGTACGTACTAAGCGATGTATGAATTAACCGCCAAGTCTCGTTCCTCTGTGTTCATCTTTGTTCGAGTTGTTTCCCTGAGCTAGCGCAATAATACCCGTCATACGGGCGCTCGAAAGTCCTTTGAGCAAAAAGACTGCTCCCGAAAAAGAGTTTCACCCACAGGCACACGGCAGAGAGCAATCTCTTTTTCAGAAGCGCCAATAAGCAAATGCATATTTTTCTGTCACCGAGCCTCATCATAAAAAATAATTGTATGTCTCGCAGGTGGTGTGGTAAGCACGGTAATGCTACTTTTCTTCTGTAATCTCGTAAGCAGGTCAAGCGGGTCTCGTAAGCAAGTCAAATGCTCTTTAAACTACTACAATAAATCTTTACATTAAAGTTTCTTAATCTGACATTAAATTTATTTGAAAACCATCTAATACAATAAGTTTTTACTTTATATTTTGAGATACATCAGTTTATTTTGAACGATTTTGTTTCAAACGCTTGCACTATGCTTTCGGTAGCGTGTCCAGAAGGAAACACTAAAAATAGATGGTCAGTGCCATGTGTCTGCTGCACAACACCTCTTCATTAAAAAGTCTTTCAATTTTGTAAAATACCACATACGTAAAAGAGTTTTTGCGTGCTCATGTGACAGAGGTATAAGATGGTTCATGCCAAACTTCACTACCCAGAACTTGGCATCTCAATGCTTTTAGAAAACATTGTAGCCTTTCAGTTTGGTTATAAATTTTTGCATAATATTAAAAGGGGGTGGGGAGGGTGCTATCTAGTTTTGAATGTTGTTTCTTTTCTGTCAATATGTTGTTTTGTCTGTGGTCCTTGCACCCTGAAAAAAAAAAAAGCCTGTTAGTGCAGCAGGTTTTGGTATTGTTCTTTTTTTTGTAATTTGTAATATTTTTGTCATGTTAGAGTCATCACACCCCTTGATGTAGTCATTTTCTAGCAGAAAAATTAATACATAGGTTCTCTTATTGTGTAAGCAACAATGCGTGACATCCAAAGAGGAATGTGTTCACGGCAACAAAATGGGCTGCATTGTAACTCTGTGCTATTTAAAATTTTATTCAGTTATTCATTCATTAATGTTTGCTTTATTATTGTGTTAAAAACGACTCAGTTACGCCAGCTCAGATGTCCCACTGTGATATACTCACTGATGTCACTGTGTGCATGTCGGCTTGAGATTTGGTGGCGAATGGACGTGCTTTTCGGGGCTTGTTCCATTCTTGGCAGGCGGCTGTCATGTGAGACCTCGTGACGTCAGCTCCGGTGTGGCACATACTATGTAGTGGTGCTGAGGTGCATTTTGGCTCCAAGATTGCAGTTTCTGTTTCAGCTGCTCTATGGATCCGTTTGCTTCTCTTTCATTTAGTATGTCAGTGGTCCCAACATGAAGTATTAGTTGGAGCCTAGCTGCAGATGGGTTTGCATGTGTGATCTCATTTTCAGCACGAAGAAGGGTCTCCTTTACTGTTGCCCTAGGTTTCGTAGTGACGCGAAGCCTCCAATCGCTGACTTCTTTATATAGCTGCCTCTTTAGGCGATGAGTGTCGGAGTCTCCGAGCACCACTGTGCATCTACGTTGTGGTAGTGTGTCCTTGGGTTGCTGCTCGGGTTGGTAATGTTTCTATGAAGCAGATTTCTGGCTTCTGTAGTGTGCTGCCAGATGTTCATTTGATAGTTGCACTGCGCGGTTGCTTTTTCCCATTTTAATCTATAGGCCTGCTTCGTTTTCCTCACTGGATTCTCCATTTTCTGTAGGGTAGTTTTTTTTTTTTCAGGGATGTGTTCTAGGCTGGAAAGCGGGTGGGCAATTCTGTTGTTTGAGGGCTTGGCCTCGTCTCCGGGCATGGCAGTGTCATTGTCGTCGGCCTGGTGGCATCGTATTGGTCTGAGGTTTTCAACGTAGTCTTGGGGAGCCGTCGCTTTCGCCAAGAGTTCTTCAAGTAAAATACATTCCGCATTGAGCTCATGAGTGAGTTTTTGTATTTCTGCCTTATTTGTAGCTTCAGCTGTTTGCCACTAGCATTTCATTGTTTCCACCAGCAGGTTAAACTCATCCCTCATTTTTCGTTCCTGCAATGCTACTGTGTTGTACAGTGCAGATAACTTGGTGCAGAAATTGCATGTGTATGTCTTCCCCTCGGCCTCTTCTAGACTAGTAAAAGAGGAGTCCTCCAAGTAGGTCCAGCCTTCACAGTTGCTGCATTGTACCATGCCCAATTCTTCCACTGCGGCGTCCGGCTCTTTCATTATGTGGTTGCGTGTTTTGGACATGCTGAAGTTAAGGGAGGGAGGGCTGTCTTTTCATTCAAAGTTTCAAATCGCACATTGCCATTTGCCCGGAATCTCCGCACGTACTCTAGTGGTGCCAGTGGTACCTACACTTTCCTCTAAGTGGCGATACTTTCCCTCAACTTGAGCTTGAGCTTTTGTGGTGGATGGACATGCTTTTTAGGACTCCACGGCGGCAACGAAATCATAAGTTTTTGTGCATGCTTTGAGCTTTGCTTCTGTTTTTGATTTGCTGATTTTTAAGCCTTTAAATAGTAATTGGGTGTCTCTTTTTTTTTTCTCTCGTATTTCATGTGCGCGGGTGTGTTTCGTGTACATTTGGGTTAGCAGGATGGTTAGAGCGTCCTTTCATGCCACTTGCTTCAACACGTGCAGCCGGGTGGGACGTTGAGTGTTTGTAGCCTTTAAATGGTAGCTTGGAGGTGGCAAAACTAATAGCTATTAGTGGTTTTACTGTGTGTGTTTTGGCAGGAAAGTAAGAGTGTGGCCATGTGGTTGAGTGTGTGCGAGAGCGTGTCATACCTTGGGTCTCCGTGGCATTTATTGCTTTTGAAACATTGATGAGACTTGCTTTGTAACATTTTGAGGATTTGGATCCTGTGCATATCGGTTTTTATCTAAAAGGCATGTGCTCTGCATTATTATAGTATTATAGTATTTGCATCAGAAAAAGCCGTGCAATACATGGCAAGAAAGCTGGGAAAGTGGGCAGGGTGCAGGGGGTCCCTCAAGGCAGATGATGGGACAGATGAGAATGGAGAGGGAATCGAGTCAACTGGCACACAATGTGATGTCGATACAAGGCTGCAGAAAATGGAGGCTTTCCAGGAAGAGCTTGTCAAACAAGTCGAAGAGCTCAAAAATGAGCTAAATAGGGAGCGTGATGCACGGAAGGTAGTTGAAAAAAAGACTTGAAGCAGCCGGGGAAAAGCTGAACAGGGCCGCCATTGTGAACGAGAATGGTCGGGACAATAGAATGCAGTCCCCCGATGTGACAGGAGAGGGAGTGCCAGCAAAGTACGTGAAATGCGTGAAACGTGGTTAAGGGTTAGCTGGAAAGAGTGGCACCTACCTTGAGGCCGCCACGTGGAAAATGCAGGAGCACAGGGGATGAAGCCCCTTGTCGAGTGCGAATCCTGCGAAAAAGAACAAAGGGAAGCAGGGAGAGGTAGGAGAGAGTGAAATGGTGATTATCGCCGGTGACTCAAACCTGGCTAGGTGTTCAGAAGCAATTGTGGAGAGGGTGAAAGGCGATAAAAGAGTGGCAGTAGGGGCATTTCCAGGCTGGGACCCTGGGTTCTGTGATGGAGCGAGTGAAAGAAAAACTCGCGGAAAATACCCACGTGCGCAACATTGTCATAGTAGCAGGTGGGCTAAATACGTCCTGAACAGGAAAGGGACAGGACTAGCCCAGCACTTGGCGAAGGGGGTGGACGACTTGCGTGAGCTATCCCCTCAGGTGCAGATCATGGTTTTCACGGTGCCGGAAGTGCCTGTACGTGACAGTCACGTACAAAGAGCCGTAGTGGCTGCTAATGAGGCGATATGGAAAATGAGCCGAGAGAAAGGCTTCGAGGTTGTCGATGTAAACAGGGAAGTGAAAAGGTGTGGTGGTTTTAAACGAGACGGGATCCACTTTAATTACAGGCTGGCACGGGAAGTGGGCTGGCGACTTGGTGGTCGCGCTGTTGCTTTTTTAGGGGACCCGCGGGCGCTCAGAAGACCAGAGTAGATGGTAATGAAGAAGGTCCCCAAGGGGAACCTCAGAAGAGCATTGCCTTCGATAACAGCAAAAGGAGGAAAGCAAGAGCACGCCATGCAATAGGCTAAATAAACTTGCAGGGCGGCAGAAGAAAGAAAAAGTGGGCAGAGATTGAGGAGCAGTTAAATAGAGAACAAATAGGGGTGTATGCGGTTACAGAAACGCACCTTAGAGACTCGGAAGAGCCGCCAGTAATTGAGAATTATGTTTGGGAAGAGTGCAACAGAACTAAGTCGGAAAGAAAGGGAGGGGGAGTTGGAATGCTCATCCATCAGGGAGCCAAATGAAAAAGAGTAAATTCAAAATGTCAAGAGCATCTTGGTTAGCAGGTACAATGAGTGGGGAAAAAAACTTGGCTGGGAGTTACGTATTTGCGGACCGGAAATAATTGCACAGAGAAGAATAGAGTTAGTGGAATGCATAAGTACTGATATTAAGGATTTCGGGAATGATGCTGAAATTATCCTATTAGGTGACATGAATGCCCACATAGAGGATTTAGATGGCCGTACCAATAACAACCGGAAATCAATGCTAGACCTTTGTGAGCAACATAACCTCATTATCGTGAATACAGGGCCTAAGTGTGAAGGGAAGATCACGTGGGAAGTGGGAAACCCGCAATCAACCATTGATTACTGTCTGATGAGAGAAGGAATTCATGATAATTTGAGACATATGGTCATTGATGAGGAAATGTATAAAAGCATAGGGAGTGACCATAAACGCATCATATTGAAAATACGATATGCAGTTGGGAAAGAGAGCAAGGAGTGCAAAATGGCCAGTCCAAATTTGAACGCTGAACAAATAACAAATATACTCACTAGAGTTGAGGAAGAACTTGGCAAGTGGCCAAGTAAAGAGTTGGAATACAGTGAGCTTCTAAGTGTAATAACAACAGAAATACGGAAATAGAAACAACATGTTCTTTGGAAAGGAAAAAAGAAACCGAAAAGCTGGTAGAACAGGCAGATACATGAAGCGATCGCCGAACGACAGAGAGCATGCCAAGAGCACAGGCAGGCAAAGAAGACGCAGTTACTGCAGGATGAAGTAGCCAGTACATGGGAAATATACCGGGAGAAAAAGTCTCTGCTTCAAATACTGATGCAAGCCAAGATAAAAGGTGAAAGTGAATGTTGGTTGTCAGAAATATGTGAGAAAAAGAAGGCTGCACCTAGAATATTTTGGAACCACATAAAATTATTTGGCAGGAAGTCAACAACAACAAGATATCGTAGGTAAAGATGGAAACGAACTCAAAGGGGAAGCGGCTTTAAATTACATCCGGAAAATACCAGCTGAATCTTTCCAAGGCAATCACGAGGTTGTACGTGAAGAAAAAGAGAGCGTGAAAGAGAACCAGATGGAAAAGGAGGTGATGCTGACAAATTTCAACTGGAAGAAAGCCAAAGAGAAAATTCCTAAGCGCACAGCCGCAGGGCTACACGAGGTTCCCGTTAGGCTGATTAATGAACTAGGACCAAAAAGTAAGGAAGCTCTGGGGAAAACAGTGGAAAAAACTTTAAAAGATAGACGAATACCAGACAGTTGGTGACAAAGTAGAATGAATTTCATCTATAAAGGTAAGAGGGAGAAAGACAGAATTCACTCGTGTAGATCGTTCACCATTACGTCGGTAATATACAGATTAGCAATGCAGGCAATCAAATTAAAGCTGCAAGCATGGGCAGAGAGTAATGGCATTTTGGGAGAACTTAAGTATGGCTTCAGAATAGGTAGGCGTTCGGATGATAACTTATTTGTTCTTACTCCGTGTATTGAAATATAGAGAGTAGAAAGCAGACCATTATATGTGGCCTTTTTAGATATTACAGGAGCATATAACAATGTAAACCGCAACCTTTTTGGCATATTCTGGAAGGGGAAGACTTAGGTGACGATTGTCTACAGGTTTTGAAAGAGATTTACCTAGAAAAAACCGTTTGCGTTCAGTGGGAAAGGATGAGAAGCGAGGAGAAAGTTGATATCAACAAAGGACTGAGGCAGGGGTGCCCTTTATCCCCACTGCTGTTTATGATGTACATGGTGAAGATGGAGAGGGCGCTAGAAGGAAGTAATATCAGGTTTAATCTTTCATAGAAACAGGCGGGTGCAGTATTAGAGCAGCAGCTTCCAGGTTTATTTTATGCGGACGACATTGTGTTGCTAGCTAACAAGCGAAGTGATTTGCAACGTCTGGCTAATATCTGTGGACAGGAAGGCAAGAATTTAGGTTTGAAATTTAGTGTTAGAAAATCAGGTGTTATGGTAGTCAATGAAAACAGTGAACAGACAGTGGCGATACAGGGCGAGGAAATACCTCGGGTAACAGAATATAAATACCTTGGTATATGGATAAATGAAAGCAGTAGATATATGGAAACACAGGAAAAAACAATAACAGTGAAGGGGAAGAGAAATGCAGCTATAGTGAAGCACAGAGCGCTATGGGGATACAATAGGTACGAGGTGCTCTGAGGTATGTGGAAAACTGTAATGGTTCCAGGACTTACTTTGGGAAATGTGGTTGTTTGCTTTAAATCAGGGGTACAATCAGGCCTTAATGGGAACCAAAGGTCAGTGAGACGCCTCACATTGGGCGCTCACGGGAAGACTACAAGTGAAGCTGTGCAGGGTGATGTGGGCTGGACTAGTTTTGAAGTGAGGGAAGCAGAGTAAAATTGATTAAGAACGACTGAGAAATATGGAAGAAGGTAAATGGGCTGGGAGAGTGTCGAGGTATCTGTACAGGAAAAACATTGATTCACAGTGGAGGAAAAGAACTATGAAGCTTACCAGCAAGTATGCGGCCTGTAGGGTGGGCAACACAGCAACAAAGAACGTCAAGCGGAAAGTCAGAGAGGCTGGAATAATCTCATGGGTGGCGGCAATGGAAAAGAAACCTGCCATGAGTAACTACTTAAGAGGAAAAAACGAAATCAGGAAAGAAACAATTTATGATAACTCAAAGGGAAGTTCATTACTTTTCGAAGCGAGATCAGGATGCCTTAGAATGCGCACCCATAAAGCGAGATATAAGAAGGAAGAAGAAGCATGTGCTTGCTGTGGTAAAGCTACGGAAACTATGGAGCATGTTTTTTTAGAATGTGAAGACGTCTACCCCGCGGTCGATTTAGGCACCACTCCCCTCCTTGAAGCCCTTGGGTTCAGCGAGAGCAGTAGAAAAGTAAACATGTCCGCAATAGGCATTAGTAAGGTGCGATTGGAGGACTGGTGGAAGAAAAGTAGGGAAGTGACAAAAAACGGAGGCGTACGAAAGCACAGTTCGAAATAGGGGATCAGAAAATTTGGTTGTGGGAGTTCACTGTTTTTTTTTATTGTTTAACCTAGGTAGGACATTAGGTAGTATAACAGAAAGAGCTTGGTGGCGCAACCCACCGCCCCGTTCCAAAGGGGACGCTCATAACATCCATCTATCCGGATAAAGTCAGAGCGGCGGATTCACTGCTGCAGCTGCTTTTTGGCCAAGTGCTGTAGACCGTTCGGGTATCTCGCGACATCACATTATTGTTGAATTCTCTGCTACTTGCAGTTTGTGCTAGTTTCGCGAGTCAGCAAAACCAACGCAGTGCTACGCGATAACTAAAACGCGAAAGCGTGGGCGGTGCGGAGTCGAGAGAAAACGAAACTGTTCGACTGCCCGTGTCGTTGTCAAAAGTAATTTGAACGAGTTCTTTTGTCTAAACATGAAATGGAACTGGACAAGTAGCATTTTATTTCGTCTTATAGTACAATATGATGATGTTTTGTGCAACGAGTGGTTGACTACTATTCATAGAATTTAACTGAGGAGTGCTTTCGTCACCGGGCAACTACTCGCGTTTCCCGGGGGATTCTCTAATCATGTGAATCATATACCTCAATTTCTCGATGAATATAAGGCTCTATTCTCGAGAATATTGACGCCTTAGAGATTCTCGAGCTCTAATCTATCACTTTATCTTGACATAATATTTGCCTTTAGTGCCCCTCTAGCTCCACTTGTCCTCATCTTGACAGTGTTTGGATGCGTATTTTCTGGCTCTGTTATGTGTATGAATGTAGCCTAAATGTACTTTTCAAATAATGAACAGGATAGCTTAGTGCTAATTTGTTTGTTCCACGTACGCCATGGTCCTCTTGTAAAAGTATTATAAGTACACGGCTGACTTTTCGGACTCCCGTGGGGCCGCGAAAACATCCGAAAAAGGGCAGTACGAAAAAACGAATGCGTGCCGTTTACTGCCGTTAAGGGCTCAAATCGGCACACGCACATCGAAATAGCCCTGAGGGCCTGCCAGTACACATATTAGGCGTATCAGTGCTCATAATGTGATAGGAGACGGCGAGTGCACGCGTGTCAAATGAAGGAATACGTACATACCGTGTCCCGTGACAATTGCCCCTTCTCACTCTCGGTATGCTTCACCGCGATACTTCGCGTATGCTTCACTGCGTAACAATGGTGTATTGAGGCAAAGCTGACTTTCAAAAAAAACCGGCGTTATGCAACGCGTTGTGCTTCCTGAACGCCCAAGACAGTGACGAGGATTACAAAGGCGGAGTCGATGCCATTACTAACAGTGGCAAATTGGTTCTATGGAAAACACGGCACCGAACATAAAGAAGCTTGGTAGCGAACGTCGAAGTAGCTAGGCCTAGTGTTGCCGAGGTGGTGGCTACGGCTGCCAGCGGATCTACGTGCGAGAGCGCCGGTTAGAGGAGGCGAGATAAAGTGGTGGCGGGATACGATTATTGCCGTTTCGGACCTGTGCTCGTGGCAAAAAGTCCGCGGAAAATCGGACGGTGAAGGTTTTGTGCGTTTGAAATTTCAGACGTTCTCATACATTGAATCTATGGGGTACGTGGCGGTGCCGCGAAGGCGTCCGAATTATGGGGCATGACCGGAAATTCGGGCTTCGGGAAAACAGGTTGTTGACTGTATATATGGATTTTACCAGGTGTTTCAGCTTTTGACACTTTCCAATTTTAGAAAAGAGAAAGAGCAGAGGAGGGTGGCTTCATTGTGGGAATTTTTAGTGGCAGAAATTGACAGCTGTGATGGACACGGCAAAATATGTGATTATTCACAATAACATATTTAATTATATAAATTAATTAACTCCTTGATATTTGAATAACTTCCACTTATGGGTACCAGTTCTCATTGTCTTTGCATTTAGCTCTATAATGTGCTGGGTACAGAAATTGAGCAGAAATCGTAGCTTTAAAATGCGGTTGCAGAACCCACTTAAGCTCTGCAAGACAAAGCTACCAATCTGTTGGTATTTTGCTTGTGACTTTGGGTACAGATGTCTCTTAAAGGGTGATAATCTTATAATTCCTACTGCTGCCTTGAGCATTTATCAGCTTCAATTCCACAATTGAAGCATGTGTGCTAGAGTCACTAATTTAAGGCAGTTGCCAAATTTTACTTGCATGGTAAGACATTGATAACATTGCATAGTTTATGTGTGCCCCTTCTATTAATTTTGGCCAGCAAAAACCAGCGTTTTGTACTTTTAATAACTGGGTACAGTCATCACTGAGACATCCCAGACGACAGAAGAAAAGGATGTGCAGTTGAGTTGAAGTTAAAAAAGATACAGCAGACATTTGCAGACAAAGTGCATGAATAAACAAAAAAATAAGGTTGAGAGAAATAAAAGCAGAATCCCTTACAGTCGAGTAGATGACACGCTTACATAGAAGATAATGAGCAAGCCAGATAAGTCAGTAGAGGAAAGACTGGAACACAAGTCCTGTATTTCCTTTAAAGTGTAATCTACCGATCTAGTCTAACTGAATTTTCAGTTAGCATTTTCAGCATTTCACAGTGCTTTCTAGCTAATGCGTGCTTGTGCTGAGAGTTGTGTTTGTATGATTCTATTGTCTGCAGGCACCCATTCACTCAACAGCAGATAGCCGTCTCCAATGGCTCTGGCTTTGTGGTGCGTCCCGATGGTCTCATCCTAACAAATGCACATGTTGTGGCCGATGGCCGGCTTGTGACTGTTAAGTTGCACGACGGGCGTCAGTTCACAGGAAAAGTGGAGGCTGTCGACCGCCGCTCTGATCTGGCCACCGTTCGCATCCCAGCAGTGAGTGCCTCGTCCCTTGGCTGAATTGAAAATTTGGCAAGTTGGTGTTGGTTCATAAATTAAAGGCAGCACGAACACGAAGGACAGAGGAGGAATCACACAGGATGGGTGCTCAACTTGAGCTGATAATTGCAGAAAAATGCACAGATACAGGCAACGTCCGATTTTTCGGACTCACTAGGGGCCGCAAAAACGTCAGAAGAAAATGAACGCATGCCTTTTACTGCCCCCAAGGGCTCAAATCGCAACACGCACGTACAAAATAGCTCTGAAGTCCTGCCATTGCACCCGTTAGGCATACCAGTGCTCGTACTGTGACAGGAGACGGCAGGTACACGCGTGTATAATTAAGGAATACAAACTGTGTCCCGTGACCATTATCACTTCTGACTCATGGTGTGCTTCACCGCATAGCATTCCTGTGTTGAAGCAAAGCTGACTTTCAGGAACTGGCATTATGTCACGCGTTGTGCTTTCCGAGCTTCGATACCATTGCCAAGAAATACAAAGGCAGAGTCGGTGCCATTGCTGACAGTGGTGAATTCTTTCAATGAAAAACACTGCACCGAACAGCAAGAAGCTTGGTAGCAAACTTCGAAGCAGCCAGGCCTGCCATTGCTGCGGTGGTGGATCTGCGTGCCGTTGCCGTGGTGGTGGCTACGGCTGCCAGCGGATCCGTGTGCAAGAGTGTGTGCTCGAGGGGGTGAGACAATCAAAATGGCGGCAATGGTGGCTTCGACAAAGCTGTTTCGGACCTGCGGTCATGGCAAAAAGTCCTAAAAATCAGATGGCGAAGAGTCTTTGCGTTCGAAATTTCAGACATTCTTATACACTGACTCTATGGGGTATGATGTGGCGGTGCTGCGAAGGCATCCGAATTATCGGGCATGTCCGAAAAATTGGGCGTTTCGAAAATCGGTCATTGGCTATATTTGTATGATGCATGCACTAACCGACTATCAGAACATCAGTAAGCAAGATGCTGATTTGGCAGAACCAAAATAAATGTAAAGAAAACACACATCAAGAATGCATAATTGGTTGAGCATCCCTCCCCCTTCACTGATACATGGATGCAATCATGCATGTGCCTAGTCTTTATCAAGAAGGCCATTTCATTTTTCAAAAGGCATATCTAAGACTGACTGACATATTTTGGACCTTTCAATGTGACAGTCTTCCACCAGCTCACACACACATGTCCCCATCAGTTACTGTGCACACATTTGTGTACATGGCTTGTTTTTGCCAGTTCTGCCCAGTCTTTGCAAGAAAAAAAATCACGGATATTGAGCTGCATGTCAGTTGAACCCTCTGCTTACCTAATGTGACTTTAGCTCAGTCCAGATAATGCACGTTATGTAGAGGATGTGGGCTCGGCTCCCACCGACGGCAAGTTGTTTTTTCGTCCACTTTTTGTCTCTTTACCTTATCATTTATACACTTTAATTACAAACTACAAGTAGCTTTATGCTTTCCTTGGCTTCAATATCTATTGACTTCGTATGGTTGTGACTAACAAAAATATTGGGTCTCTTGGTCCCCCCCCTTTCTTCTCATTCACTTCACTAAAGGCACTAAACAGGTTTGACGCGGTATTCAACACACCGTGTTTCATCAGCAATAGCAGAGGGATAGTTTTTCCTTTCTGATAATGTTTACAGCCAATAATTAACTTGTGCATGTGGTTTGAGCCAGTGATTCAATCATTGTTATAAAAAAGCTTGACGTGACTGGCTGTATACTAAATTTAAGTTGCAAGGACTTGCTAGTAAACGTGCAGAGTATTGTCTTCCTGTCTTGATTTCCTTTCAGTGGTGTCTGCAGCAACTTGAAATAAAATTTGACAGATCTATTGGTAGTGCATTATAATGCATGACTAAATGGAAAATTCATGACCATGATTTCCCAACATTGTGATCGCCACACACATGAGCTGGTGCAAGCCTATCACTTTGGAGGAAAAAAGAGGCCAAGTGAGTTATTCAGTCTCCGCCTAGCCTTTTGGAAAGCTTTCCTCACTGGAGACAAGGCATGTGCTTGTTTGCATCTGATCAGGCACCGAACCATAACTTTAGTCACTAAAGCCCGATGAAGCACCACCGACTAGACCGAGGCAGTGTGGTCGTGCCAAAAATTCGCCGCTGGCCAGTGTGGTTAACAGGCCGCAAGTTGTTGCAGAATGCTTGCCAATAATATGTTGTTCATTTTAGAATGCTTGCCCTTATAATTATTCACTCGCGCTGCATCGTCTGCTCGGCATCTATTTGGCATTTACTCTCCACCGTCATCACCTACCATACTAGAGCAGAGTAGTAAATAAATGATGCAGTGAACAATTACGTCTTTATAGCGTTCCACATTGTTAATGCATCATCAATGCTGAGGCTGTTACAATGTCTAAAATAGGGGAAGTGTGTGGGCTGCACCGCCGGCTCTGAGGCCGCTCCACAATGCACCGGAAAGAGGTCCAGGGGGCGCTGACACCCACTTACACATCCGCTCGCCACAAAGTCATCTGCTTGCTGCGCAGTAAATCTGCTGAGTTTGGCGATGTGCCTTTAAAGTGTGCTGCATTCTTTTTTCGATTTTCACGTGTATTCAGCATCTTTATTTGCCAACCATTTGTGTCGTACCAATGAGAATGAAGACTTTCATAATATGATTTCTTTTTTGCCATGAATTTCATTGTTGCAGATTGCTCTCGTATCTCACACTTCTTTTTATATACTCAGCAACTTCCTGAGCATGCTGATACAGCACCAAGTCTAGCTCCAAATGCAATCACAGGCGTAATGAAATTTGTGGCATTTAGCGGAAGTGGGGTTGCGGTGCCACTATCAAAGCTGATGCACTTTGCCGCACATGCGGCGCACAAGAAGGAAACGCTGGCAAGTTCACTTTGGACAGAGCAAACTGTTGAAATATGATCTGGTGACAGTTGTATATTTCTTTGAATGTTTATTTGTTTGAGTTCTTTATTTGGTTGTTTTTCTTCTATGATCAAAAAACAAATCTCTGCTGTAAATAAACATTTTTATTCCTCCAATGATTGACACAAGAACATAGAACAAATTCCTAAATTGCAGCCATAACTCTGGATTTTTTTCAATCAGAACAAACATATTCCAGACTATTTTTAAAAGGCTGGCTGTTGTATATTATATTTTAGCACTTTGTTCCATTGGATGGCCCCAGGGGGCCACTGTAGATATATCAACACCCTTGCAGCAGCCGAGGGGCAAGTTGGGCGTGGTGTGGAACTAGTGTGTGTGTGTGTGTGTGTGTGTGTGTGTGTGCGTGCGCGCGTGCGTGCGTGCACGCGTGCATGCGTGTGTGCATGTGTGTGTGTGTGTTGTTCTTTTGGAGCCACCTACGGTGGTCGGTGCCTCCTGCTGCGTTTTCGTCGCTTAGTTCGCATCAAAGTGAGAGGCTGCATAAAGGTCAATTCCCTTGCTCCTGCTACCGCACTTCCTCACTCCAGCATTTTGTCAAAGAGTTTCCTCGGTCATTGAGTGAGGCGTATTCATGCTTGTGTGCATGTGACACCATGCTTATTAATTTAGTTAGTAAGCGAATGTTTATAAGTCTATATGGCCGATAAAACTACTATCCTTACTTTTCGTATAGCTGTCTACTAATTTGCTATCGTAATCTATGCTTCGCCTTTCGCACGAAACTGCAACTTTTTTTTACTTATCGCAACTTTAGTGCATCGCGAGTAAATCTTTGTTTTTTCCAAATGAGAGAAAATTGTATATCTGGACTTTTCTTTCTTTAGGTCATGGCAAACGGGTGCGCGTTACAATCGACGGTGGTTTTTCTTCGTTTCTTTTTTTTGGACACGAAAAGCGGGTGTGCCTTACAATCGAGGGTGCATTATAATTGAGTAAATACGATAATAGGGATTTACTGTATGTGGGGTTATCAAGTGGGTTCTCTTCTTTCGGTTTATTTTTTGCACTAATGATTTACATCAGTTAAATCTTCTAAAGGGGCCCAGTGTCTTCAAAATACTGCACTGCATGTGGGACAATCAATTCAGTTTCTGTTCTTTACCTGAAGTATGTTTTAGTCCAAGTGGGCAGCTCATATTTGTGGATGCACAATGAAGCTCACATAAGAATTATAGATTCTTATGTGAACTGCTGATGTATACTTTAGTGATGCTGAAGGGGAAAAAATGTCTTAAAGGGCCTCAAACCACCTGACATTTTGAGCACATAAGTGCATCGGGTACACAATACTGCAATGATACTGCAACAAGTCTTGCCATAAAGAACGAGAGTGTGATGACTGAACAAACACAATCGTCTCATTTTATAGCTGACAACTGCTGTTTGTAATAATAATGCACTGAAAAATTAGACATCTGTACTGTGTTTAATCTTGAGGTTGAGGTGTGCTACGTGGGTAGTCACAGGCCTTTCTACGTTGATTACTGCAGAAGGGTCTGCCGACACTACAACTCACCCACACAGACCAACTTCGACCCGGCGAGTGGGTGGTTGCCATGGGAAGTCCGCTTGCCCTCAACAACACTATCACGGCTGGTGTGGTCAGCTCCGTGCACCGTTCAAGCAAGGAGCTCGGGATTCACAACGAGATGGACTACATCCAGACTGATGCCGCCATCAATTTTGGCAACTCGGGAGGACCCCTCATCAACCTGGCTAGTGCTCCTCTCTTTGCATTTATTTTGTGCTTTCTAATGCACATCTAAACCTTATGGAGCACCCCAGAGTTTTATGAGGCTTGGAGATGAGAATAAGCTTGCACCTGCAAAATTATTACATGCCCACACAGGTTTTGTTTAGCACTTAGAAAGAAATGATGCTGTGGTGCCTTGATTCTGTAGTCGTACTACAGTAACTTCATTATATAGCAAAACTTGAATGAACTTCAGAGTACATCAGAAATGTGTTCGACCAAGTGAGTGGTCATTAAAACAAAATTAGGGGTGTGCGAATATTCGAAAAGTTCGAATATTATCGAATATTATATTTTTAATATTTTTCTGATTCGAAAAATACATATTCGAAAATGTTCAAATATTCGCTGGGACGCAAATATTCGAATCTTGTCGAATATATTGCTGGTTGTGCGAGAGCAAACACGGTTCTTAGCATTTATTTCTATCGAATCAGAATACCGGGGTGATATTCTGCTGAATTTTGTTACGATTTCCGTGCTGCTAGCGAAATTTCGTCTGTAAAGCGCACTTAGCCACTGAACGCATAAGCTGTGCGGGAAAGCCAGCCTTTCAGCAACAAGGTACACGAGTTTGCAGACAGCGAGGGTGCACTTTTTTTTTTATTCCTTGTTTCTTCGTTTTATTTTTTCTTTTGTAGCGCCATTATAATTCTGAGCATATTGCTTGACAAGAAGTGCGATGAGTGATGACTGGCATAGGGTCAAATGCCTCCCATTTAAGGGCATTTGATGCGGTATAATAAGGCTTAGGCTGGCGAAGAGAAGTAGTGGTAAGTTTTTCAAGTTAAAATGAGTCAAATACACCATGCTTTAGTACAATAGCTTACTATTGTAGTTTTTTAACATTGACAATGCAGATTGCAATGTTCCATCATAACAAATTAAACCAACTTGCTCATAAATGCATGTGCATATCATTATTCGACTTGATATTTGAAGCTAAGTATTCATATTTGGTTCGTATTCAATTCGTATTAGAAAAGTTATATTCGCACACCCCAAGCAAAGTGTACATTCAGGAGCTTGCTATTCTGACAGCGGAGGGACTAATATAGAAAGGTGACACAAAATAGAGATGCAAGTACTAGGTCATTTTTCATGGTGAGAAACAGAACAATCGGATAAGCAGTGGCAAAAATGGTGGTGGATTGGTGGATGTCAAACATCAATGACACAGCCACAATTTACCAATCTCACCATGCTCAGAGTGCATGTGCATCTGTTGTGCCAGTGTCATGATGCATGACGTCCTTGCCACTCTCCCACTGTACTTGGGTTCGAGGCAACCTCGAGGCAAATGCTGGAGAGAACTCTGCTATGAATTTTTCAGATAATTATTGGCAGGGTGTGAGCGCATCCCCCTGAACGCCACTTCTATTGCAGAATCATTTCATCATCACCTCCTTGCCTCTTCATTGCATGGGTTTAGTCAGTTCCTCATGGTTAAAAAAAAAAAAGAAAACTGTGCTCCTTTCCATATTTGCTTTTCAGCCTACTAAGGAGCACCACCAGCAGCATCTTTCATGGTAGCAGGCAGCTGTGGTGTAGGGAAACTAATCATAAGATCAATATATTGGCTGCTATATTTATAGGTGTCATCAAGTACAGTATTGTAGATCAACTGCGAGTCATCATAATTCTGGAATTTTATTAGTTTCATTGTGTGCATTGGCATAAAGCACACCTGTCCGTCTGGAACCAGCTACATTAATAAAATAAGGAAAATCTGATACTGCAAGGGAGAGCCAAAGCAAGATAATACCAACAGAGGCCTTTAATACTTTCTTAACTGGTCATGAAAATCCGGGTCCTGTTTGCTATCTTGCTTTGGCAATTTTCATTCTAATGAATTGCTGGCATGGTCTTGCAGTTTTTATTTAGAGTTATTTCACATTCTGGCATTTCACTCATTTGCATGAAACAAATATACAGTAAAGGTTAATTCATTTGGCCATTGTTAATTCATAAAGTAAAATAGTCGGACTCATTCTTTAGACTGGGCAGGCATAAACATTGTTGAAATGTCCTCAAACTCTGTTATTCGGATGTATTTGACCGCACACCAGTTAACCTAGACAACCCTTTGGAGCACAACAACCATGGAGTGTCACAAATGTGCAACACAAAGAAGCAAAAGCGGCAACACAAAAAGCAAAGATGTGGCAAAGTCTACATCCCCATAGCGATCAGTGGAAACTGTACAGGAATGACAGGAATGAACACTTTGTACCTTATTTGTGCCTTTATAGCCTTTATTCTTGTGCTTATCACCATGCAAGACTCTGCGTTGGCTGTGTGCCTCCAGCTCCCCTTGTTGCCAACCACGATCATGTCGAGAGTTGCGGTTTTTGAAGTGAAATTATCCTGAATTTTTTATGATGCAGAAAGTAGCAGTGTCAGCTTTTTGGATACTTGGAACCAGTTATGCTCGGATGACTGGCTTCAAGTAGTGCATTAGGATCAATCGTCTAGACTCAGTGCCAAGCATGCTTTCTTGGCACAGTGCCATTATTGTCGTTGCCTGCAAACGGCAACATGTCTCGTGCCAATGCATGCCAAAGTGGCTGAGAATATAACTGGTGGCATTTTGTACGGGCTCCGTGTGGTCGATGCACGGGCAGCGGGGTTCTAGTTTTGGGACTTCAGTTATCTCACAGAGAGAGAGAAGGGAAGAAGGAAAGGCAGGGAGGTTAACCAGACTGAGTCCAGTTTGCTACCCTACACGTGGGGAGGGGAATGGGGAGTGAAAGAGAGAGAGAGAACTTAGGTGTAGGATGTCTATAGTCGGGCACTCAAGTCTGTTGCCTTCAGGTAGTGAAAAAGGGCTCGAACTGCTTTCTGGGCTAATGAACTGGGAGGCCAGGCTCCCAAGATCTTCGCTTCCGTAAATGGTCTGTCATGCAGTCTATTCAAGGCACACTGGAGAGTCTCACGTTGATTATCGAAGCGAGAACAGTGGCACAGAAGGTGACTGATGGTCTCTTCACACATGCACTTAGCGCACATTGGTGAATCCGCCATTCCAATACGATAGCTGTAGGAGTTGGTGAATGCTACTCCTACCCACAGCCGACACAGCAGTGCTGCGTCACGTCGTGAAAGTTTTGCTGGTAAATTACGCTTCAGTGATGGGTCGTGGCTGTATAAACGACACTTAGAGTTCTCTGGTGTATGCCAGTAACTTAATGTGATGGTACGAGCGAGACTGCGAAGCTCTCTTCCAGCGTCCACTCGCGATAAAGGTATAAGGAGTGTCGGTGAGCCAGCCTGGGCATGTCGGACAGCGTTATCGGCGAGGCGATTACCAACGATGCCACAGTGTCCCAGCAACCACTAAAAGATGATATGTCCTCGTTCAGAAACGCAATGGCAAGTTTTATTGAATTTAGGCACCAGCTGTTCATAATTGCCACGTCGTAAACTTCGCAAGCTCTGGAGGGCTGCTTTCGAGTCACAAAATATTGCCCATTTGTTAGGCAATTCTTTTTCAATATACATATTTGACAGCAACGCGAAAAGCGGTCAGTTCGGAACCTGTAGATGTCGTTATGTGTGAAGTCTTAAACTTGATGACGACCGATTGAGATGGTAGAACAACGGCGCCCGTAGAATTTTCCAAGACGGAACCATCCGTGTAAACATGGATTCGGTTAGCGTATGAACAATGCAAAAGTTCCAATGTGATCTGCTTGAGAGCCGCGTTGGTCAGGCTAGCTTTCTTCACTATTCCTGGAACAGCAAGGTACACAGGGGGCTTTTTCAAGCACCACATAGGGGGTGGCGTTCTTGTTGCGGGTGAGTGGCTCAAAGACAAAGAGTGCCGGTTAGCCGCAGTTGATCTGGAGAATGCTGCCTTGGGTCTTTTCTCAGGCAAGCGAGCGAGATGGTGGTCAGCGACTCTGAATATATGGCAAACACGCGCCCGGAATGCGTTGATAGCTATGTAGGTCAATATTGGGTGATCTCTCGCGGTTGCAATTGTTGCCACAGTTGAAGCATTTCGAGGTAGCCCCAGACATGTTCAAAGGGCTTGGCCTTGAATGCTCTGTAGGACATGGATGTTAGTTTTGTTAGCATTGGACAGCACTGGTATGCTGTATCGCAAGTATCCTAGGGAGAGCGTCCTGTATAGTTGAAGCATAGATGCCATGGATGTGCCCCACATTTTACCGGCAAGAAACCTTACTATTTGCGAGATAGAAGTAAGCCTCTTCTTCAAGTATGAGATGTGAGGGCTCCATGAAAGGTCTCTGTCTGTAATAACGCCTAGGAATCAGTGAGTTTTTGCGTAGGAAATTGGTTGGTGGTCAATAGAAATGGGGTACCAGGTCATGGGCTTGTGGGTAAATTTTCCCCTGTTTTTATGGCATCGAGTTAATAGAGGTGTTCTGTATATCATGGGCAGTAGCGATGTTGTTTGTGTTAAGAAGCTTATGTGCACTCCCAAATTTATTTCTATTCTTTTTGAAATCTCCCTTTACACGTTTGATTTAATTGTAGGTGTATAGTACAGTGCAGTCAACTTATAACCATACCACATACTATAACAATATTTTGGTTGTGACGATGAGATGACTTAAGCGTATCAACTTGGGCATTATGGATATGGGGGAAAAAATGATACGTTGTAACTGCATGTCAGATACAACGCTCAAAGTTTTGCCTTCTGGACAGCGTTTTTCATTCACTGAGCTTGACATTTCTGTTGCTATCTTTTTTTTTTTAAAGAAAATGCGGTTTTATGCATTGAAGCTCAGCAGTAACTGGAGCACCAATGCATTTCGTCGAACACATTGACAATTAGTATCTCTAAACTGGTGCAGTCCTGAGAATTCGTTCCAAGTGGATATGCCTTGCAAACTCACTAACTACAATTCCTAGATTAAAGTGTGTGCCTTGAAGTGATTATTGAAAAGTTATTTAGCATAATTATGTAAATTATTCAATTAGATGTTTTGATTTCTCGTAGAAGTTGTGGCCACCTCATTGAGTAATTTAGATCAAGGGCTAGAATCTGCCACAGGCATTTTTAAGATATTTGGTGCAGCTACAGAAAAACACCCTGTATAGTGATGACCGGTTATTATGATTGAATTTTTCGTTCTTTTTGATATTGTGATAAGTGGACTGTACTGTAGTCTGTTTTGTCCACTCACTTAACCATTTTCATACCACAGGAAATGACAAAAGGGGTACCAAATTTTTCAGATATTCCCAGAAACATGGCTTCATACAGAGCATACTCGTTATCAGCAATATTGGTGCAATTTCTAGTGACAATTAGACTTGTCAGCAGTAGAGAGAGGTTTAACAGTCTACAGCAGTGGCTGAGTAGTGAAGACATTTTTCTTCTGAGCACAAGGTGTAAAGTTTGATTCCCGGCTGAAGCAGCTATGTTCTGAAAGGGGCATAGTGCAAAAATTCTTGGGTGCCGAGCTTTGGGTACTCATTAAAAATTCCACAGGTGATGCAAAAATCCGAACCTTCCACTATGGCACCTCTCTTAGCCCCTGTGTTGCTCTGGCACCTGAAACACCACCTGTCAATTGATCAATCAATCAACCCGTCATTCACTTCATAAACCCCTATTCCTACTGCAATTGTGTGCTAAATGCAATGCAAGAAATACAGGTTTTTGTACCTTTGCTTATTGTCAGTGGTTGCACTGCTACACTATACAGGGTGTTTCAGCGAACACTTTCAAAATTTTTTAAAGGTTGCTTGTGGCAGATAGCTCAATTCTAGTTTGTGAGCCAGTCTACTCGAAGCGGCGGACACTACTTGCACAAAAAATGAAATGCGAAATCAATTAAATAATGAATGAGTGAATTTTTAGCTAATTATCTTAGACCCATATGGCAATTTACTAATTCTAGCAATGGACTTTGCAAGGCGGATCCACTTGGAACGAATTCTCGGGACGACACCAGTTCCAAGACAAATTCTCAAACTTTGCGGAGAAATGCATTGGCGTTCCAGTTACTTGTGTGCTTCAGTGCATGAAACAACATTTTGTTAACAAATGAACTTGAACGTCAATGCATTTCTCCGCAAAATTTGGGAATTTATATCTCGAAACTGGTGTCATGTTGAACATACGTTCCAAGTGGATCCGCCTTGCCAACTCCGCGGCTAGAATTTGTACAGTTGAGCCCGCTTATAATGAACCTGAGCGTCACGCGGAATTCATTCGTTGTATCCAGAAGTTTGTGATATGTGCGCCACACACAAAAATTAATATCAATCAAAACAAAAATTTATTGAGAAAAAAATCGGTGATCCTTGTCTGCCTCTTCAGAGCACATCCAATGACGGCGGTTTCAAGCTTGTTCAAAGCTGCGATGTGTTCGTCACCCAAGGCCTTAAAATACACAAGATTTATAAGTGCCTCAATATGACTCACTGCTGTGGTCGTGCTTACGGGTGCTGGCTCCGATGGATCGCTGTCGTCGCCCGATGCTTCGGCGTCGCTTGATGCTTTAAGATTTGAAGGTCGTAGTTGTAGGCAGGAGCTTGGCTCTTCGTTGGGACTTAGGCGATCAGGATTTATTTGCAGTATTTACATTTGAACATGGGATACACTTACACAGTCTAGCGTGACTCCCCTATGGAGCCCGCAAGACGAAGCATACAGCAAACTGGCACACAGCTTACAAGTACATTGACGAGCACAGAGCACGATGACGAGCACCCTCTAGCAGCCGATAACCGCTGCTTATAAGCACTCCATTTGTCCCTAGTTCCCTAGGTGAGGAAAACGTTCAACCAGTCAATTTGTAGAAAGTCCTCGTGTTCCCCTTTGTGAGAAGGGGGTAGGGGTTTTACACACACACACACATGCCGCACACATTTCAGTGCTCTCTCCGAGGGCTGACGACCTTTGCAGCGCAGTCGTCATGGTATCCATTGTCCTGCATCCCCGTAGTCAGGTGGTCACGCCCGACCCCAGCCGGCGCTTCTAAATTCCTGAGCTGCCTTTTTCTGTAGTCGCCACGTGTGTCGGCAGACTGTGACGAATCCTGGGCGCCCGTAGAGCAAAGCACCCTTTTGCCAGGCAGGCTCCCCCTGCCACAGAGAGACCATGACGACCCGGCAAATTAACCAATAATGCATGGGGCGCCAAACGTGGCCAGCCCTGCTGTCGTCACCGATCCTTCAAACGAGGCGCATGGTCGGTTAGCGCTGTTCTCGCTGTTCTCGTTTTCTCTCAGCTGCAGCTGGCTGAGAAAACCTGCAGGTCCGCAACTCGGCAGGCCATTCCTAACAATGCCCACACTCCCCGGATAGCGGTCGTATCACAAAACGACTCCCCAACATCAGCAGCGTCGTCTGCACCAACAAAATCTTCCCAATCAAGATCACAGCGGGCCAGGTTAGCGACAACAACGCGTCGCCACAAGTCGTCGTCACGCTGGCTTTGTTGAGGGCCTTCAATGCCGGCTTCAGGTGCGTCGGCGCAGCCGGCCTTGCGAAAACAATGCCAGATGCATTCGGGTTCCATCCACGCCGCTTTGATCATTTCGACCGCCGAGTACAGCGAGACCTGCAGAGGAACATTGGCAGTGGGGTGATCAACTGCAATCAGCATCCGCTGTACGACACAGCGCCTGTAGGCCGCTTTAAACTACCGTATTACACCCATGTCCAGCGGTTGCACTTTTGACATTACATTTGGCGGCAGAAAAAGCAGCTCAACTGCCGTTAAGACAGCTAGAACATGGTGGGCGGTACAGTTATCGAGAATCAGAAGAACTTTGCGCCCTTTCTTCGCCATGCTACTGTCATAATCAATTAACCATTCCACGAACAACTTGCGTGTCATCCACGACTTCGATTTATGCCTTTACCGCACTGGTACATATGTGCGGAAGCAACGTGGCCTCTTTGATTTGCCGATGACAAATGGCAAGCATCGATCGCTTCCATCCATGTTGGTGCACAAAAGCACAATTATGCAAACTTTGCTGTGCTTGCCACCAACACATGTGTCACCCTTCATAGCATGCATTTTGCCAGGCAGCATTTGATAGAATAGGGCCGTTTCATCGGCATTATATACATCCCTTTCAGCATAACTTGATACACGGGCCAAGTTTTTAGACATCCACGTGTTGACATCTTCGTCGCTTACCGATGCCGATTCGCCGTTGATGGACTTGAAAATAATTCCGTGGCAGACTTGAAGCAGTGGAGCCAGCCATTGCCAGGGGAAAAATCTGGGAAGTCCAGGAGGAATGCTAAGTCCTTTGCTTTGGACAACATCAGCGGCCCGCTGATAGGAACATTGCATGCTCGAGCATCAAGGAACCACTTTAGAAGCGCGTCTTCAGCTTCTGCATATGTGGCTTTTCGTAGGCGCTTCCTCGTCGTGGAGTTCTTGGCGGCACTCTTGTAGATTTTGTCCTTCTCTTTCAGTATCGTGGATATTGTCGATTTCGACAAACCATACTTTTTCACCAGTTCGTGGTTTTTCGCGCCTTGGGAAAGGTCTTTCAATATCAACAGTTTCGTGGGCAAGTCCAAAGCTTTTCGCTTCACTGTCGAAGTACACGCTGGCAAATCCACCATCTCAGATAGGCACGGGAGCACACCAGTAGGAAACAACGGTATGAAAGCACGTGATAATGTGCTATGTTGTCAATTGGTGGAAAACTTCGCTGCTGCCCTTATGTCGACGATGGCGAGTGGGGTCCCATGGCGAATGAGCTGTCACTTTCGGGCTTCCCTTCGATTTGTGTGTTCACATGGTTCATGCGTGCTGGGCCAGCATTTCTTTCTCTTTTTTTTTCTTTTTTGCAGCAATCCCCTTGCAGCATCGCCGCTCCTCCGTGCCTCCGGCGAGACGCCGCGGGAAAGCCGATTCTCGGAGCGTGCACAGCACAGGGTCAGCGGCTCTCACCACGTGGAAAGTGGTCCGCGGCACCAATGCGTTCGCTGTAGCCGATCGGCTAGGCTCACGGGAGTTCGTTGTAGCTGAGACCGAGTGCCATAGCCCTAATGTATATTTTGACGGTCACGCCGGACTTGTTCGTGATTAGCGAGCGTTCGTCTTAAGTGGGGCCATTATAAGTGGGCTCGACTGTAAATTGCAGTGTGGGCCATAATGTTATTAGTTAAAAATTTTATCGGTGAATTTTATTAATTATCGATTTTGCACCTAAATTCTCTGTGTAAGTATTGTCCGCCACTTCGAGTTGACCAGCCCGTGAACTAGAATTGTGATATCTGCTACAGGCAACTTTTAAAAATTTTTGAAAGCGTTCGCTGAAACACCCTGTATATCAGTATTGCTCATTTTCATTTTGGGCTTTCATTTTTATTATTATTTTCTTTGTCATAGGATGGAAATGTGATCGGCATCAACACAATGAAAGTCACAGCAGGAATCTCCTTTGCCATCCCAGCTGATTATGCGATGAACTTTTTGGAAGAGGCATCAAAGAAAAACCGTGAGTAAAAATTACCATGTTTAATTGCCTACTCTGGGACTTTTGGTCAAGATTGAATTAACTGAAAAATCGAATTAACTGGAGTGAAACTAATGGAAGTCTACTGTACCTTGCTTGAAATTTTCTTCTGCATTCACTTTAACAGTAAAAGTGTTTTCATGAGATGGTACCATGAATGGCGTTGCTGCAAGGGGATTGCCGCGAAGATGAAAAAAAGAAAAGAAAAAACCTGGCCCAGCACGCATGAACCATGTGAACACATAAATCGAAGGGAAGCCATGAATGAAAGACGGAATCGAGATAGCTGCGCTGATATAAAAATTATGTCTTGTATTCACTTAAATGGCAGCATTTTCCTCATTAAACAAGAATTTATATATTTAATTGTTCACAACAAATCATGAAAAATTACCTTTAGTGCCCTCACATAGCAAAACCATGACAAAAAAATAGAATGCTCTATCACGTGACCCTCTGTTAGTGTACACAGCTCCTAGACCTTTTGCAGATAATGAAATGCAATATGTATTTTTTTTTTCTATTGTAAGCTTTCTTTTTGTAACTTTAAATGCACAGCTAAATCTTCAATTGTTATGAGTAGAAAAGTGGCACCATGGCCTCCAAGATGGGGCAACATGTGCTGTCGCCCATTCTCAGGGGCCATAGTGGAACGGTGAAAACTTGCATCCACGGCCAGAAGAAGACATCACATTGCCATTAGCTAGCGCTATATTTGCAGCAGCCACAGATTTTATTACAGCAGCATTTTCAGAAGGGCTGAAAAAGTAAAAAGCAAATGGTTAATGAAGTTGCACTCACTGCTACGATATCCACCCTATCCCAATGAGCCAGGTAGGCTATAAGCGTCGCTCTCACTTCTCAGTGTTGCTGGCATCGGGACTCCTATTTTTTCAGAGATTGCTCAGGTCGAAATATTCTGCTTGCAGAATTTTTGTACGCTTTGGAAGTAACTGCTGCAGGTAGAAACACTACCGATGATTGCCAATTTATTGCACCTTAAAAGATTGGTTCCTTAAAATGTGATTGCCACTCCCTTTAAGCTCCAATGGCTGTTCTGATCATTTTTGTCCGCTGCATGTACTTCACTGCTGTGTTCAAAAACCATTCCACAGATGTCCTGCCGTATCATAGTGTGTTGGTGATATGCAGAGGAGGAGACATCAGCTGAGCGATGGTACCTGGGCATCACGATGCTGACTCTGACGCCTAGCCTCATCCTGGAATTGCAGCAGCGTGACCCTATGTTCCCGCATGTCACGAATGGAGTCCTTGTCTGGAGGGTCATGCTGGGCTCGCCTGCGAACCTGTACGTAGGAATATGATGATATTATGACTTGCCTGCTGCAGCGCTCTATCATTTAAGCTTTCACTTCATGATTAAACATTTTATGGTCTGCTATGTGGCCTTGTCACATATATGTGTATAATGTAGGCGCATGCAACAACAGAAACATAACTCTTGCCCATTGTTGTTTTTGCTACAGTGGCCTTACTAAATGATATGTGAAACAAGCAGCCTCAGTGGCTTTACAGCTTGAAGGAAAAACTGAAGTCAAACTTCGAGTTGTGTTGCTCTTACCTTTTCACGCAAGGGCCTTCAACCACAAATAGATGTTCACCAATGATGTTGCTAGGAATGTAGCACAGACAGCACCTGCACATGATGAGAAGCCTGCCCTCTAGTTTCAGCTGCAGTCTAAATCATCATCATCATCGTAATCACCACCAGCGTGTAAGTTTACTGCATCACAGAGGTACCTTTCAAAGAACTGCATTTGATCTGTACTGCCTGAACCAGTAACGTTCCATAGCAACTAGATGAAAAGGCATGTGGTGCAGCCTGCAGCATGGGCTGAAAATGATCTGAGTGCACCTAGTAACAGCTAGGGCCACCGTGGCATCACAAGCCAGGGTATGCTTCTGCATCAAAGAGCATAAGTTGTAACTGTGTCCAAAATGCAGTTATCAATGGCAGTAGCACCCTTCCTTATAGTCAGCAGCCGTTTTTAATGCGTTTACATTCTTAGGGTATTTGGCAGACTTTCTGGGCATTCTTTCTGTATCTATCCATCTACGTATGTATGTTTTTATTTAACCGTTTTCCCACCGACCTCGGTCACTGTGTAGTCCATGCTCGACCGGTTAGGGCATCAGGCTGCTGTGCAGAGAGAACAGGGTTCGAAACCAACTGTCGGACCAACTTGAGACACTGAGTGTATAGCAGTGTGCACATATGTGCCGCTCTTCAGTGAGACTGTTTGACGCCAACTTGGAGCACTGGGTATGTGCCAATCTGAGCTGGTCTTCAATGAACCTCTTCTATGCCAATTTGTGCCAGTATGTGTGTGCCGCTCTACAGTGACAAAGGAAATCCTTTAAATTTTTCCGATGTCTGGCAGAATCAAACCCATGCCACATGGGTTCCTCATGAACAGCAACCCGATGCTTTGTTTTTATTAACATACACTCAGTGTCTCAAGTTGGTCCGACAGTTGGTTTCGAACCCTGTTCTCTCTGCACAGCAGCCTGATGCCCTAACCAGTCGAGCATGGACTACACAGTGACCCAGGTCGGTGGGAAAACAGTTAAATAAAAACATATTTTTTTAATTAATATCATATAAGGAGATGTTAATGCACAATTTAAGGCGCCGGCTACTCCTTAGCTCTTGAAAGGGTCTAGATTACAACATACAGGGTACAAGGTTAAATATCAAATAAACTTTTAATACTAGCACCAGGACTTGTCAAACAACGTTTTCACAGTAAGACTATGATGTAAGAAACACATGGTACATACAATGTACAAGTTAAATGACTCCACAGTTCTGTAGAAAAAAGTGTCAAAAATACAAATGATACTGTCGCCTAATAACACAGTCTCTAGTCAGTGGGGGGTACATACATTGTGTAAATGCATTATCACATATTGTCGCAACAGAACAGTCAACATAACATAATCCACAAACACATATATATATACAGCGACATTGAAATGAAAGGAACAATAAAAGCGTTAATAACGGCCAACAGTGCCGCTGTATTCAAGAAAAGTCTTTAGTGCTTTTAAAATGCTCTTCTGCAAAGTCGTTGTTGACCAAGGACCCAAAAGTTTCTTTAAACTGAAAGGTCTGCGATCTGATGTAATTAGGGTTGATCTAAGTCGTCGTTATGGTGTGTCGTGATGTGGACAACCTAGGAGGTGGTGATGCATATCTTAGTCTACAAATCCACCATCACATTCGGGGGTTTCCGCGTGGCCAGTTCTGTGTGAGAAATGTTTTGTGTAGGCAGTGCCTAACCTTAATAGTTGAATAAGGGTTTTTATATTTCTGTCTAATGACAGTGAAAATTTGAATTCAACAAACGAATCAATATGATACAAATCAGAGCTCTTAGAATTCTCATCAAACCACGTATCTTTACACATTTTGAAAGACGTCCTTATAATGCAGCATAATTCATTCTTTGATATTGGGAGCAGAACCACATCATCTTTGACGTGTGCTTGTCGTGCTGCTTCATCGGCTGCCAGGAATGCCCTGGTATCCACTCGAATGCTATTTCATCCTTCGCTTGGCTTGCCTTTGTGAGGTCTTTAAGTGTTTCGTATATTATGCTATCGCTGATTGTTTTTCCTTTTGTGCTGTAGAGTGATGTTAGAGCCGCCTGTGAATCTCTGAAGATTACCCATTTTTGCGCATCTCTTACTGACAATATAAATTTTATTGCACATAGGATTGCGAACAGTTCAGCTGTTGTGGATGAAGTCGCACGAGATAACTTAAGTGATTCTTGTTTCTTGAGGTGCAGTATAATGGATGCTGAAGTTGAAGAGGTTGCTGTACAGGAGCCATCTGTATAGACCTGTCTGTATCTTGAATACCGCATATATATCTGGTAAAGTGCTAGTTGTTGAGCAGCTTGAATGAACATGTCTCTTTTTCTGAATATCCACTCTACTGACAATTGGATTTTTGGAAGTGTAAGCAGCCATAGAGAATATTCGACGTCTGAGTTTCAAAATTCATTTGTAGGCAATATATGAAGATTTTCTCGAATTTCTTTATGAACATAACTTCTATCTCGTTTCATTCTGCCTAGAGCCAATGGGTGGCTTTTATGCTGTGTTTGAAGACGGAAATAATGTCGGCACGTTTATGTAGTTCTCATAACTGGAAACGATGATTGGCGAGCCTCTGATATTACAAGACAGCTAGAAGTCTCTTGTGGAACTCCTAGACATATGTGTACTAATCGTCTAGCTAAAAGTCCTTGAAGTCGCTCTTCTGATGTATGGGAAAGTCAATGTAAGATGGGTGCAGAATATGCAGTTTTTTCTTGCATTAATGCATTGTAAACAATCAACATGGACGATACTGATCTGTTCCATGATGTGCCTGCAAGCCTGCGACGTACGGTCACTATCGCATTGACCTCATTTTTGAGTTCTTTCATGTGGGGTGCCCAGGACAGCTGCCTATCAAGTATTATGCCAACAAATCAATTCTTTGTGACAATCATTAGAGGGTGTCCTTCCAGATTAAGAGTGAAATTTTTTAACTGCCTCCGAGTGAAGGGCAATACAGCTGTCAGCGTGTGATAGAACCATTCCTCTCTCTCTCTCAAAAATTGGTTAATGATATTTATGCCGTCTTGCAATGCCATCAGAAGTAATTGAACATTAGTCCCAGATGTCCAAATACACACATCATCTGCATACAGTGAAAACCTTAACTGTTATGGCAGTATTCTTGTTAAATCAGCCATGATGCAGTTAAAAAGAAAGGGGCTGAGTACGCTGCCCTGTGGCACTCCCTGTTTGACAACATGTTCAGCGCTCTTTCCTTCACCCGTCTGAACAAATATTTTGCAACCTGATAAAAAAAATTCAGAAATCCATTGCAAGGACCTGTCAGACATTCCAAGTTCCAGCATACTTAGAACATGAACGTGACGAACAGTGTCAAATGCCCTCTTTATGTCTAGGAATACTGCAGTCGTCAAGTTTCCACATGCACGTTCGTGTTCCACACAGGTTACTATATCCAATATTGCATCCATTGTGCACCTCTGTTTTCTAAAATCCTGCTAAGTAGTTGGACAATATGTTCGTTTCATTACCTCACCATTGAAGTTGTGTGTCAATCATTTTTTCCATTACTTTGCATAAACAACTTATCAAACTGACTGGGCGGAAGGATTCAGGGCACAAGGGTGTCTTACCCGCTTTTAAAAAAAATTATGGGATTTCACGTGCCAACACTACTTTCTGATTATGAGGTACGCCGTAGTAGAGGACTGCAGAAATTTCGACCACCTGGGGATCTTTAACGTGCCCCTAAATCTAAGTACACAGGCATTTTCACATTTAGCCTCCATCGAAATGTGGTCGCCATGGCCGAGATTCAATCCCGCGACCTCGTGGTCAGCAGCCCAGCACCATAGCCACTGAGCTACCACGGTGGGTGTCTTACCAGGTTTTAAAATTGGGATGATTCGAGCAATTTTCCAAGAGTCAGGTACAGTTTCTTCTATCCATAGACTATTATATATTTCTTCTTAGACATATATAATAATAAGCATTTGTACCTGTCGGCCCAAGGTTTCTTAGCATATTGTACGTAATACCGTCCGGCCCAGCAGTAGACTTTTGGCGACATGATGAATTGCACATTGAAGCTCGCTTAATGTGAAAGCAAGATCTAATTGAGGATGTTCTGTCCAATAGCAAGCAGTAATTTTCTGTTTAGCTAACAGTACTGAATTATCAAATTCTGCACATTGTGATGAAAAAGCAGGTTTCCCAAAATTCATCTGCAACTATTATCTCACACGTGTCCCGCGCTACAGCGAGAGCACGAAATGGGAAGCTCTGTGTCCACTTAAAGAACAAAGTACTAGAAAAATTCGTGGGACAGACGTGTGAGAAGACAGCACGCTGCAGAAATCACAGCAGCGCCATTTGCCTAAATTTGCATGCGTCTGCACATTACATTGGGAATGTCCTGAGCATTCTTGTATGCTTCTAAACTTACGCTCCGTCAGTACGCTCTTTTGGATCGGCGTCTGATGGCTCTTAAGTGTTCATACTCTCCGTCAACTGCAGCATAATCTTTTGGAATGGAGACCTTCTTTGTGCATATGTTCACATTATTCTGCAAAAATTCAGTAAATCTTTCCTCTGTTGTATGTTGATTAATTTGATCCGTTAGGTGGTACCGAAAAGCTTTCCAGTTGGTTAGTCTGCTGTAACACCTGATATCGTAGTGCATGCTAGGGTGATTTACAAGGATGGGAAAATGATCACTTCCGCGCGTTTGCATATCTGTTGTCCATACTACATTATTCACTAGATCATGTGAACACAGGGTAACATCTATGCAGCTTGAATAACTATATCCACGAAGAAATGTTGGTGACCCATCGTTTAAAACAGTCAAGTTGCATTTATCTATGGCGCACTCAATAATGTTACCATGTGCGTCACAATGATCACTGCCTCAGATAATGTTGTGTGCATTGAAGTCTCCACATAAATATACATTAGAATGAGCTATTTTGAAAATATCCACTAGCGCTTCTACTGAAATCCAGCGTGAAGGTTGTAGATATAGATTAATCACTGTTATGCAGAACTTACCAAAGGATATTCTGCATGCAATGAATTCTGCAAAGTCAATCACTGGACTGCATTTGATAAGATGGTAAGTCCTTTCTGACGCACAGGAGCATTCTACGAACAGCACCTTGACGAGACGTCTTGTGTATCATATAATTCAAGAGGCAAAAATTGTCACTGATTCCCGTCTCTTGAATGCTAAGTATTGGAAAGTTGTATTGTACAAGCAGTTCACGAAAGTCAACACGCTTCCTTTGAAGACTGTTGGCATTACACTGAAATGCTTGTTGAACTCCTTACTTCTTGACCGTTCTAAATAGTTTGCACGTCTCTTCTTGCATGCCGCTCAGCACTCCGGCACTTTACGGCAGGTACGTCCCTGCGTTATTGGCTTCTGCATCAGTGACTGCCGACACTACACGCACGTTGTTAGTTTCAAAAGTGGATTTCAGCTTGCAGAACAGCATAGTCCATTCCCGCTGAGGTGTAATTGTGTGAGCAAGAATGAAATGCGTTCAGCGCAGATGCACAAATCACAGAGTGATGAGTCTTGTGTGCCACTGCCACAATGGGGAAAGGGGGGGGTTCTTTCCGCAAGATGTGGATGTGGTGCGCAGTGGTTTTGTTAAATTCAAATTATAATGTAAAGGTCCGTTCAAGTGGAGGTTGGGGTTGTATACATTTTGGCCACGCGCAGAATCCTAAAATGCCAGTCATGGAAAGCCTTTGTCTACGAGAAGGCAAATCCAGTGGCAAAGCATCTTCAGTTCAGCTTGCCATGCCTGGTGCCGCTCAGTGAAAAGATTGAGTATCATCAGCACTTCCTTGTGGAATGCATATCGGTCTGGGAAGCCTTTCACGTTATTGAAGCAGAGTGGCGCCAATGATGAACGGCCACAGTTTGCAAAAGCCATCCGTATCCACATCGAGCAAAACTGAGAGCAGCACGCTGCTAATTTTTCCCCAGTAGCATGTACTTCCCTTCAGATTAAATCTTTTGTTTTACAGCTTCTGCCAAAACAGTGCCATTCCAAATTTCTCAGCAAAAAATATTTCCTACGACGCAAGACATCGCTTCTCCATTGGGAGAAGCACACTTCCCGGGGCACGGCGCAGTGCAGCATTCTGTATATCAAATGTGGTGGTCATTGGGAGTTCGATTTATGCATACTACTATTTCTGGATGTTTCATGTCATATTACAAAGCAAGTTCTTTTAAAAAGACCTTACAAAAATTCCTCTTGATGCTCAGGACTGAAGACAGACAGTATTCATAAAAAGTGTTTATTCTTACTGTAAGAAATGTCTTTGGTTCTGTGCTAACAGAATCGTGTAGAGGCAGAGCACATACAGATCGAAAAATTTTGTTTTGCATACGAGTCAGTTCCGCGATGTTCATATTATAGTCGTTGGCCCCCAGACAAGAAAACAGTAGCATACACATGATGAAAGCAAGGAGTGAAAAGTAGCGATCTTGTTGTAAATGGGAGCCAGGTCTTTTTTTGACAATACAGCAAGCCTACATTGTGTGCCAACTTGATTACAACATGGTCTGTATGCGAATCGCAGCACATGCAATCAAGAAAGATCACTCCCAATGTCTTACGCTTGTTGACTAAATAAATATGGTGGTTATTTAGCATAAGTAACTGACACTCTTCAAAATGTTTTTCTTTTGATCTAAAAATTACTGCTTTTGTTTTATTAGAATTTATAACTACTCCATTACTAGAGGACCATGTGCCTAGCTTGCCCAAAATGTAATTTCCTCAATGAAACATTCTACTGCAATCATCAAGAAGAAACAGGCTAGTATCGTCGGCATAAATAACATATTTCACATGCGGATCAGTGTTACCACTATTGTTAATGTATATGTTGAACAGGTACGGCTCAAGAATGGTGCCCTGTGAAACGCCAGAAAAGGTTGATTGAATTGAGTAATAATTGTTAATTGATATATACGGTTTGCGATTACTAAAGTAGGCTTGTATAAAACTGTTGGCTTTAACCCGTATTCCATAAGGCTCTAGTTTCTTCAGAAAGATATTGCAGTTTGGCAAATCAAAGGCTTTATAAAAGTCAACAGATATGCCGTTTCATTCCATAACAAAAATTATGTTTTATGTGCAACAGGCTCTTGCAGCAAAAACACACCTTATTGTTCACTTAATGCAAGATGTAGGCAAGATAATAAATTAGCTACGAGAAATATTCAAGGAACTGACCTGGAGTTTTTAGGCAGCTGCAGTTAAAAAGCACCTGGGATTGGAAATTTTCATGCCTAAGAAAGTGAATCTCTTGGCATAGCCTGAAATGCCACTGGCATCAACCAAACCTCTCTTGCAGCAAAAATTGTCATTTCATGTAGTTCTCTGGCACCCCTGAATAAGTTATTCTTCCCTTGGTATTAATTGTTTTACTCGAATAAAATACCGCTTACTTATTTTATACATTACATGACCTGCCCAATTCCACCTTTTTTAATGATGTAGGTCGACAGCAAGTCACAGCAGTTATTTGCCGTATGCAGGTGTGACAAAGCATGTACTTCCTGAAGTGTATAAGCAATATGTTGGTGAAAAACGTGCACAAGTGAAAATTATTGTGCGCGTGGTTGCAAATGGCATAAAGTTCTAGCTGAGTAGGAATTCCATGGACCACAAATGGGCTATGATGCAGTGCTATAACATGTACTGGCATGGCCACTGTTAGTGGAAACGCAGCATCCCCTGGCAGCAGCAGCTCTCTGCAGAATGCCACCACTGGCGCCTCATAAAGTCTTGGGGCACAGTCGCAATCAAATTGACAGGCAGAGTACCTATCACATTGTCTGCTATTGTTCACACCAAACTTTGTGTGCCTGCATGCAGTGTTGATAACTCGGAGCCAGTGAGGTACCAATGGACGCAGCGAAGAGGCAGAACCATATCAGAGGGGGGGGGGACGCGCTGGGCACCCTGCCTATCACTTCGGTTGCGCCTGCATTGCAAGTTTTCATGAGGCAGCAGCAGTGGTGCTCTGCAAACAGATGCCATGTCTGTACACTGTATGTGGGGTAAGTCATCAGTTACCCACATCTGACAGCAGTTGCTTCATCAGAACTTCAGGACTGTGCTGCCTGCATTCTTCCGGGTGGACGAATGATCAAAAGTGTTATTAACCCTGACTTGAGCACAGCTACAAAAGGCACAGACCATAGCAAGCAGATGCCAGCATACTACCTCTTGTAGTATAGTACAAGGAAGATGCAGTCATGCTGTTCTTTGGCATGCTTGTAAAAGTGCATGGCACACATTGAGTCTCAAGATAATTTGGCAAGCTCCCTTTTTGGTGGCCTTCTTTGTGGGAATGGGGAAATGCACAGGGAAAGGGGCATCTACATGCTGAAGAAAGCTAATAAACAAGCACAAAATTAGAAGGGGCATAGGACTCATTATGCAAGAAAGGAAGTGAGGCGTGCAGACAGGCCACAAGAGTAGAGAAGTGGACAACACGAACGCCGACTATCAACTGAAGGGAGCAATGAGGCGAAAAAAGAAAGAAGACACAAAACTCATCTGCGCATGCTCAGGAATGGTAGCACCACGTGTCAGTCGGGTACACGTGCCGGTCTACGTGAGAGATAACTGGCGTTTTTCTGCAGAAATCAGGCATTTGTATTGGCTCAAAGGTTGCCCCTATTCTTAGCAATATTTACCTGAGTAAGGTTGAAAACTGCTTAGAGAAAGCCTTAGGTGATAGCGTTATCAAGATATTTCGTTACGTTGACGATTACCTGATTTTCTGCAATAGGGAAGAATTCGATTCCGCTGCTACCTCAGTAAGTGAGCAATTTAAACTTTATGGGGGAGGATTCAAGTTTACCATGGAATTTCCTCAGCGACGCGTAATTCAGTTTCTTGACATTTCCTTGATCTTCGAACAAAATCATGTTTGTTGGCAGTACTCCCCAAGATCTTCGAAGCCGTTGCTAAACTTTCAATCCAAGCATTCCAAAGTAGTAAAAAATGGAATTGCCATGTCGTGCCTTAAGTCTTCCCTCACCAGATCCTGCATGCACAAAATGAGCGCCAGTTTTAATGCGCAGGTCCAGCGCCTATTAGAAGCAGGTTATCCTAGTGTAGCAGTGGCCACTGTGGCTGAGTGCCTAAAGAAGTCGGTTTTAAGAGGGACGAATGTGATTACAGAAAGCAGTAATAGCAAAAAAAGAGTAGTGGCTATTCCGTATATTCATTCAGTGTCGCACAGGCTTAAAAAAGTTGCAAGTAGATATGATGGTAATGTTGCTTTCACTGCTCCCAATAAGCTAGGTAAGATATGCGCTGCCGTACAGAGAAAAAAGGAGCGGGTAAAAGGCAAAAAACGAACAGATAATGGTCCAGTGAAGCACAATAAGAACAACAGTTTTACTGACTGTCGTATGGGTGTGGTTTATAAAATTCCCCTTAGCTGTGGCCAGTTCTATGTAGGGCAAACGAGACGGTGTATCAATCAGAGGCTAATGGAACATAAAAGATAGTTAACCGGTGGATCGCCTTCTAATCTTTCACTACATTGCCGAGATTGTAACTGCACGCCAGAGTTAGATTAATGCGCGATATTGTACAGGCATAAGAATGAAGATACGTGTCTTATGGTAGAGGCATGGCATATCTATAATGGTGGAGGTGCACGCATGAGTCAGCCTTCGATTACTTTACATTAAGAAGAGATTAAGTGCCTTAACAGTTATCGCTCACGTAGACCGGCACGTGTACCCGACTGACACATGGTGTTACCATTCCTGAGCATGCGCAGATGAGTTTTGTGTCTTCTTTCATTTTTTGCCTCAGTGCTAGTTGGCGCTTCAGTTGATAGTCGGCGTTCGTGTTGTCCACTTCTCTACTCTTGTGTCCTGTCTGCATGCCTCACTTCCTTTTTTGCATAATGAATTCCTTACCAACTAGCTCAGCTTTTTGTCATTCTAAGCATAGGACTGGTGGGTCCTGCACTTCAGTTAGTGCCACGTGGAGGTCAAGGTTAAAGTAATGAATGTGGCTACTTTCTGGTGCAAATGTCATGAATGCCATTCACATGTTTGCTATGTATAAACATCGGGTGTAGGCGAAAATCGCTGAGTCCCACATATTCTGTGACAATACATAATAGCCTTTATATCAGAGAAAATTCAAGGTCTTATGCAATTGCCAACTGATCATTCAAACATGCTTGATTAGTATGTGGACAGCTTCACAGCACTGCCACTGGCCCCATTGACATAATGTATAAACACGACAAACATTTCAGACACCTTGCAGCACGCCGTTTGAAAATTTAGACTCTGCCTGCAGGACCGTGTGCTAATTCTGTCACGGCCGAGCAGAAAGAGCAATATGGTTGCTTTGACACAGTGTAAACTTGCTGTGACCCGCCAAATTTCAGAATTTTTGACAGGTGGCAAATCGCGTCGAGCCTAACAATGAAAAGGCACCTGCTCTTTACAGTTGGAACCAACCACGGTGGACTCATACAGCACCACTGATGGTTTGTGCGGAACTGTGATTGAGTCGTGTGAAGTGCGGTCAGCACTTTTGTGTGTTGTGCAGATTGGCCTTCTGATAACCCATCTGCCAAAAAAAAAAAATATGTGAAAGCCCTTCGGTATTTGTGAAAAAAACTGGCAAGCAGAACTTTCTTTGCAATAAAAGATTGCCATAAAACACAGGTCCACTGTTCAACTTTTAACCTCCTTGGTACACATTCAGTACAACATAATGTCACTAATTCTTTAGCTTTAGAGAAAAAAAAGCACTTGATTTTATTCAACAGATATTCTATTTATAAAAAATACTTTGCTGACCTTCTAATACTAGAACTGATCTGTAATCAGTGCTGCCATAATAATTTGGAGTCCCTTTAATAAGAGTAGGTTGTAATATATGAGGAAGATTGAGAAAGTAATGCATCCGAGCCCACTACTTTGCCAGTAGTACTGCAAAAATTTTGAACTCTTTATCATTAATGCACTGATGTTTAAGCTATAGAATGTCACTTGCCTCACCTTCCTATCTCTTCTTGTTCCAGAGTGTTCGAGCAATCCATGGCATTCAGTGGTGACGTCCGGTTGAAACAGTGGGCTGTAATTGAATTTCTGATTGTGGAAGGTTGTACGCCCATCAACATTCATCGCCGTCTGACTGCAGTTTATGGGGATGCCTCTGTTGACGCCAGCACTGTTTGGAGGTGGGCAAGGACTGTGAAAGACTAAAATCCAGCCGCATCAAATATCCAGGATCAGCACCAAAGTGGACGGCCCGCAACGGCCTCTGATGAGGATCATCAACATCAGGTGGAGGAGTTTATTTGGGGCAATCGCAGGATTAAGCAACACGAGATCGCAACAACACTCACCATTTTCATTTGTTCAGTGAACGGCATCATCAGGACCTCCTGCGTTACAAGAAGATTTGCGTTCGTTGGGTACACTTCGACTGTTTCATGTCAGTCATCAGTTGCCGTGGTACCCAACGAGCGCGAATCTTCTTGTAATGCAAGAGGCCCTTAATGATGTGGTTCACTGAACCAATGGCAATGGCGAGTGTTACTGCGATCTCGTGTTGCTTGATCCTGCGATTGCCCCGAACCAACTTGTCCACCTGATAGTGATGATCCTCATCAGAAGCCATTGCGGTGCATCCACTTCGATGCTGATCCTGGATATTTGAAGCGGCTGGATTTTAGTCTTTCACAGTCCTTGCCCATCTCTGTACAGTGCTGACGTCAACACAGGCATCCCCATAAAATGCAGCCAGACAGCGATGAATGTCGATGGGCGTACAACCTTTCACAGTCAGAAATTCAATTACAGCCCACTGTTTCAACCAGACATCACCAGTGGATGCCATGGATTGCTCGATTACCTGGAACAAGAGGTTGGAAGGAGAGGCGAGTGACATTCTATAGCTTAAACATCAGTGCATTAAAGATAAAGAGTTCAAAATTTTTGCAGTACTATTGGCAAAGTAGTGGGCCTGGAGGCATTACTTTCTGAATCGCCCTCATATATCTTGGTTTCTGTGTACCCAAGTTATTGATAGCTTGTTTGTTACATTCTTGTTATGCAGTGCTAGGAGACTCACGACCATGTGCAGCACCTTCATTCCTAACACAAAATTTGTAAAAATTAAATTTTGTGATATTTTTCTGATATTCAATATTTGATTGGATATCCAGCTTTTTCTCTTTCTTTTTTATGATTCGATTCAATATTCATGCTCTCCTAATTTTTACTCATGGCAGCAAGCACCTTGCCCCATTTTTACTGCATTGTTTAGGTTCTCGAAGAAATGGTTTTCAGGTTTGGACGCAAGCGAAGTCTTCTCATATGCTTGAACCTCATTATAGCGACACGGGATATAGCAAAATAGCGAAGTAAATGCAATTCCCCTTGAAACCTCCATAGCAATTCATGTACTTTAAACCTCATTTTAACGAAGTAAAATTGTTCTGCCAATGGATATAAGAAAGTAGGTTCATCTCCGAAACCAAAAATACCGAACGTTGCATACCAAGCATATCGCTTTCCGCCAGGTTCTACATTCATTCGGCGTGGCAGTTTCATATTCTTGCGTCAAATATGCCGTCAACCTGCACTGGTCTTCCTCATCGCCGTGTGCAGCTGCGCACATGGTGACCGCGCACGAACAGCACTCTCTTTTTAATTGCACCTTAGAACGACAGAAAGCTGAGCTAGTTGGTAAGGATTCATTATGCAAAATAGAAGTGAGGCATGCAGACAGGACACAAGAGTAGAGAAGTGGACAACACGAACGCCGACTATCAACTGAAGGGAGCACTGAGGCGAAAAAAGAAAGAAGACACAAAACTCATCTGCGCATGCTCAGGAATGGTAACACCACGTGTCAATCGGGTACACGTGCCGGTCTACGTGAGAGATAACTGTTAACTGTGATAACATGCGGACTTCCTATGGAGGATGAAACTTCCGGAGCTTCAACAAAGTAAGAGGAAGCACCTTTCTAATAATGCACCGTCGAATAATGTACTAGTTCTTGGAGACTCCATTGTAAGTGATAACCATAGAAGAACCCTTGCTTTAGGTCCTAAGCACTGTTTTAAGCCTAACATAAAACCCGTTGACGTTTTAAGCATACCGCGCTGCATAACCATGTTCGTCCCGGAAGAAGAACGCTCACGATGTATTTCGGATTGCATTGCTAGCATTAAACAATCAAATTCTCATTTTAAGACGCCTGACCCTGTCCGACCGTTAGTTGATTACCTTGTTGAGCATAAACTTAGACCAGTAATATCTGACGAGGAAGGTTATTTCGTAATTATGCCAGATGACATGTTTTCAGAAAAAGCGATTTCAGCCATAGAAAAGAATTTGCAGCCAGTAAAACTCAAGCCTTCGTTACTTAAGCAACGTGCGGTTGACCTCTTGTCAAAGCATAATCTTGATAGGCTTGTCTGTAATGTCAAGAAAGCTAAATCCCTCACCTTAGAACTGTTTTTCTCGGCCAAGACCCATAAACAAGAAATTCCTTTTCGTGCTATAGTGTCAGAGAAAGGGACGTGGCAGGTCTGTGTCGCTAGTTACCTACAGAACTGCCTAGCTTCACTAGTTTTTTCAGACCCCTTTTGCCTACGTAATTCTCAGGCACTGGTTCAGTATCTGAGAGAGGAAAATCCTGGTGATTGTACAGCTTTTAGTATGGATATCGAAGACCTGTATTATTCCTTGCCGCATGACTGGTTGCTAAATTCCGTAAATGAGTGCATTAAAGAACAAGTGCAAGAGTCTGCTTTTATTGACAGATGCGGTGTTTCCACGGGAGCTTTTCTAGAAATTCTTTCAATGTACTTGAAGTCGACGCTGATTGGGTGGAGAGATGGCGTTTTTCTGCAGAAATCAGGCATATGTATTGGCTCAAAGGTTGCCCCTATTCTTAGCAACATTTACCTGAGTAAGGTTGACAACTGCTTAGAGAAAGCCTTAGGTGATAGCGTTATCAAGATATTTCGTTACGTTGATGATTACCTGATTTTCTGCAATAGGGAAGAATTCGATTCAGCTGCTACCTCAGTAAGTGAGTAATTTAATCTTTATGGGGGAGGATTCAAGTTTACCAAGGAGTTTCCTCAGCGACGCGTAATTCGGTTTCTTGACATTTCCTTGATCTTCGAACAAAATCATGTTTGTTGGCAGTACTCCCCAAGATCTTCGAAGGCGTTGCTAAACTTTCAATCCAAGCATTCTAAATTAGTAAAAAACGGAGTTGCCATGTCATGCCTTAAGTCTTCCCTCACCAGATCCTGCATGCACAGAATGAGTGCCAGTTTTAATGCGCACGTCCGGCGCCTATTGGAAGCAGGTTATCCTAGTGTAGTGGTGGCCACTGTGGCTGAGCACCTAAAGAAGTCCGTTTCGAGAGCGACGGACGTGATTACAGAAAGCAGTAATAGCAAAAAAAGAGTAGTTGCTATTCCGTATATTCATTCAGTGTCGCACAGACTTAAAAAAGTTGCTAGTAGATATGATGTTAATGTTGCTTTCACTGCTCCCAATAAGCTAGGTAAGATATGCGCTGCCGTACAGAGAAAGAAGGAGCGGGTAAAAGGCAAAAAACGAACAGATAATGGTCCAGTAAAACACAATAAGAACAACAGTTTTACTGACTGTCGTATGGGTGTGGTGTATAAAATTCCCCTTAGAGGTGGCCAGTTCTACGTAGGGCAAACGGGACGGTGTATCAATCAGAGGCTAATGTAACATAAAAGGTCGTTAACCAGTGGATCGCCTTCTAATCTTTTGCTACATTTTGTGCATTTTGTGCATTTTTTTTTGTGCATTTTGCGTTCAGCATTCCACCCAGCATCGTTCTGGCCGCTCATGAGCGTGAAAAGTGCCTGCAAGGCATTAGCATCATAAAAAAACATCGCTACAAAATAGCAGCTCTTGCTCATTTCAACATGCGACTGGTACATTGCAGCAAGCTATCAATACGTTGCGAGAAGCAACCAAAGTTGCACAAGCCAGGCACCACACAAGCATTGGTAGGAAACGTGCACAGAGCAGTTCGTGGAGCACCCGAAAAAGTGTGCATTGGCGAAAAACTGCTGTACGCCTTGCACACTGAACCAAATCCACCAAATTTATTACATTTATTATGGGACTTGCAAGGGTCTTATTTGCATTGAAAAATCACCGGTTCACATTAGTTTTACCGCAAAAGAATCATGTTATGCAGTGAAGCATATGAAGAGTACAAAGGGTTCATTGTCACTGAACATTGTACATTCCCCTAATTATACAGACACCATTCCCTGGCACAGTACAAGCACGATGTCTAATAACTGTACCGGTCACCATTCAGAGCTGTATCTGATGTTGCTGTGGCAACTTTCACCCTCCTTTACTGTTTATTTTTTACACTGTTCCTTGAGAAACATATCAGTGGAGTTCCACTGTACATACATTGTAGAAATGCTGATAGATAAAAGCAACCCATTGTGGGGAGAAATATAGTTGCACTTTATATTAGTCGAACACAATCATCAAAACAACATGCACTCCTGAGCTTGTGCCGATGTTTGATATTGTGTAGACTTGTAGACATTGGATCGGAAGATTAGACAACCCAACCAGGGAACACCTCCGTCTAGCGCCTACCCCTACGGCAGACTCTGTGGCCCACACTAGGACATCCAGTGACAACCGTGCACCCTTCTGGCCGAGTCGGACTACAGAGTCACAATGGCGTGGAAGCAAACGCAGCTGCCGACCACCACAGACATAACCCGATGCCAGAATTTTAGGTTTCCTGAAATCCCAGCAGCGTGCGCATTTCTCTACTCCAGCTGCGGTGGCTAAGCGCAGCCGTGCATGTCTTGTGTTGGAGGTAACCTGCAATGGGTCGAAGGCTAATTGACCTGAGATAGCGGATGCCTTTGTGTGCGCTGTGTTCTTGCGTGCCTAGTTCGCATTGAAGCGGAATTTGCTTGCCACTGCTGGCCACTCTTCATTATGCCAGCATTCTGACAGCAAGTGTCTGTGGTCATCAAGTTAGATGTTTTCGTGTTAGCCTGCACGCATTACAATGTACTTGTTAATTTAGTTAGTAATTGAATGTTTACAGTAGTTTATACAGCTGATAAAATGAATAACCTTACTTCATGTAGATGTCTAATAATTTGCTATTGCAATCAGTGCTTCGCCTTTCGGGCAGAACTGTTACTTTTTTTTTTACATTTAAACTCGATCTTCCATGTCTGCTCCATTGCATATTTCTTGCTCTTTAATGTGCACCACAGGTAAAACAGTCGAGCCAGGTAATAGACAAAGATGAGCGTACATACATAGTAGCTTATGGCTGCAATGTTATCTTTCAACCGTCTAGGCATTCTGTGCTTTGCTGAAAGTGATCTTCATAATTATCAGGAACATTCATTTGTCTCTCCTGCAGTGCCGGTCTCCAGCCTGGTGATATCATTGTGAAGATTGGAGGTGCAGAAGTCAAATCTTCCCAGGATGTTTACAAGGCACTTGAAGTGTGGAAGCCACTTGATATTGAAGTCATACACAGAGGCACCCGAAAGAAGCTCAAAGTTCAACCTTGAGTAGCATATTATCAGAAATAAAATGTCCATTTTATGTTCTTGCTTGTCTTGCTGGAGCCATAGGTGTAGCAAGAAGTGTTTTCATTAAATATGCAAGAAAATGACCACTTTGCTATGGCACTTGTTGATTCAGCTAGTTCTGTAATCCATTACAGTGATGCATCAGTTAACATAAATACTACAATGGTTATTGTGATTTTGCTGCCTGCCACACAAGAAGTTGTACTTGGGTGCCTTCATGGAAAAGTTCAGGATTGTGGAGCTACTGTGGTAATGCTGCATACTAAGTGTATCTGGAGGTAATGATTCTTGGCCGAGTGCTATACGTGAACATTTTCTGGCTAAGCAGAATAAGGCGGTGTAATTTGGAACTTTCACTTTCAGTTATAGTTTCACCCTAGTGCAATAACTCATCCACTGTGATTTATTTATGTTATATATTAATACCTCAAGTGCCTCGGGCATGGTGATTTACATGAGGGATGGGTCATTAGTCAGTGACAATGATTCGCTGGCAACCTTGAAACCATGCAAATTGGAGTGGACCGTAGTGTCCTTTAGGAAGAGGACTCCGGTCTCTCGTGGTCTGTACAAAAGAAGGACTGCAAATGAGCATAAGTTTGCAAAGCCGCAAGTGTAGATGGCTTTCACATGGTTTGTGCTTCAATATGGATGGTGAGCTGCAAAAATTAATAATGCACTAAAAGAGAAATAAGATTTCTGGTAAATGCACAACACAAGTGTAAGGTGATGTGCTTATCATTTAAGTTTAGTAATCAGAGTAGATATAGCTAGCTGCGCGATTTGTAACGGCCCCAAGTGTATTAGAGAGGTTAAATTGGTGCCGGTCCCAAATGGATAGGATAGGGTATGAATAAACTTTATTTGTCCAACGGTTGTTGCTGTCGGTGCTCGGGGCTAGGCTGTCAGGGGTCCATCGCTCAATGAAAATCTTCAGAGATCCTCGGCAATGGCCCTGGCCTGCTGGACGGCCCACTCCTGGTCTTCAGGTGCCTCGCTTAGGAGGGCAGCTTGCCATGTCTCAGCGAGGCGCCCCACTTCAGAGGGTCCTGCTGTTGTCTTCCACGTTCCTCCTGGTCCTTCTTCCTCATGGCGTTGGTATTCCCAAAGCACATGGGCCATATCGGCCCGTTCGTGCTCGCACCACGGGCAGCCTTATTTCAAATATAACAAAAAAGGAGAAAGCAAGGAAAGTAGTGCTGACACCTTGTGCTGCTGTTAGCAGCGGGGTGGGGTTGACGGGGAGAGGAAAGGAACAGGGAGGGAGGGCAGACTAGGACAAATGGAAATGGTCAGCGCATAATGAACAATGTGGTAAAAATAGTAGATGAATAAAAAGACCATTTCAACAGGAGAAACCGTAATTTATTGATCCCAAATGGGGCATACTTACTTGAACTTCGGTCGAGCACATGTTTCATAGGCTAGTAATTTCACAGATAGGAGAGTATCGCCGAAAGTAACCAAGGGTGTGGTTAGCTTCGTTTTTGACATTTGTTATACTGTGAGAGGCTCAAGAAATATGTATTTCAAAGGGTTATGCTAAAGTGCTTGCATGTGTCAACAGTAGATTTTTCTGTTTCAGATAACATACTTCAGAAGACGGAAATGGTTTCTGCAAGTAAGGAAATTAATGTTTTATCAACATTAATATCTTCGTAACATTAGCCACTGGTTAGTAGTAATTATCTGTTTATTTCAAATATAACAAAAAAGCAGAAAGCAAGGAAAGTAGTGCTGACACCTTGTGCTGCTGTTAGCAGCGGAGTGGGGTTGACGGGGAGAGGAAAGGAACAGGGAGGGAGGGTAGACTAGGACAAATGGGAATGGTCAGTGCATAATGAACAATGTGGTAAAAATAGTAGATGAATAAAAAGACCATTTCAACAGGAGAAAGCGTAGTTTATTGATTGGTGATTGGTTACACCAGATGGTAATTTTGTAAATATCCTTTTGAAATAATTGGAAGTTCGAAAATAATTGGAATAACAGGGTGTTCAATGGGGCTGGTTTGCTCATCTTTAGAATAAAACAGGAACAGCGCAACACAGGATGAGCGAGTAAAGAGCACAGGACAGAGCGCTGACTAGAAGCCAAATGCTTTATTGCAGAAGCAGCATATAAAGACATCATTGAATGTGACATAAAGAAGATAATAAGAAGGATAAGTGTCAGCCAAGAAGATAATCCAGTTCTTATGTTGAAAGCGTGAGGGACGCAGAACTGACGCACGTGTCACCACCTTTGAATATGCAAAATGCTTCAAAGATTTCCCGCGCATGCTTTTCACTATATCTGCCACTTATTTTGCACTTCTTAAAGATCGGGGAGCAACCACATGTGTTACAGTGGGCAGCCAGATGACAGTACGGGTTTCCTTTTAGTGAAGCGGCATGCTCGCGCACATGATCAATAATGCACCTCCCCGTATGCCTGATATAGCAACGTTTATAATCTAGCGGGATTCTATAGACGACCTGCATTGTACAGTCAATAAAGCCGCGAACATGATTCTTATAGCAGCTTTAGCGCGTGACAGTATCCTCCCTGTTGACTATTTTGCACAACCCGCTCAGCTTATTAGGGGCATTGCACACCACCCTCACTCTTGCCTTGGCCGCAATATTTTATTTCCATCTGCTTCGTGCTATTGATAGATTTAGAGGATGCCCCTTTGTGCTTGCTTAGTGACATGCATCACCTTGATATAAACAGAAGTGAATTTTATTCATGCCCTGGCAGATTTACTCCATCACATTTCATCCGGCCTCCTTTTGCTTATTTTTACCTTTCCGTGGCAGCTTTTCAATCCCAATAATTCTTGGACCTTTATGTTTGTCTTGTCTGCATGGAGTTTAAGGGGAATCCGCTTTTAATAAAATATGTTGCATTGTTTTCCTTACGGTAAGAGGGCAGCCTGAAAGCTATAGCCTGTGGCTTAGGACTAGACGTATTTCACTCTTCCTTTTGTGTCTGTTGCTTATGGTGCCGTGTACAATGCCTGTCTTAGGAATAGTTTAATAGATTGCCTTACAGAATGCACACAAATGGCAAAGGTCAGGTGTTCGCTATTGAACAGCAACATGGCAAAAGAGATGAAAAATGAGTCCCAAACAGCTGCAACTTAACTTGTATGTCAACAGTGTACTGGATTGGGCCAATTGGCACATGCTTTTTCAAAGAAACAGCTCTCAAGAATAGGACGATGGAGATTACGTAGTTGTCATATCTAGATTACTAACTGTGAATGTTTCATGCTCCCATGCACTTGATGACCGTGTATGTAGCTTTTCACTACACGAACAAACAGTATGGTTGCTAGTAAGCATTCTTGTATGACATTTCCCTATTGTCCTGTTAAGTGCTGTTCCTTTGCAAATGAACTTGCCCTAAAGTGGTACCCACAACATGCCAACCAGTGTACATAAACACCTAACAAAATTTTGTTACAGAAGGTCTATATGGCACATAAAGCTTTGTCAGGGACAGTTCACAGGGAAAAATTAAAAAAAAGGCAGTTCGTGTGAAGGATTGATAGTGATAGCAAGGTTTAATGTTGTGCTTGAACTCCTCGCACTGTGTTCGATAACATGTCTGTGTGATGCAGCTCACAAGGCAACTGCTGTTGGGCAGCTACCAGCCTTCCAATAATGTTGTGATGAGGACCATTGCCAGTGAGGCATTGCACTTCGATGGGGCACGAGATGAGACCGATGGGAAGTCGCAGGCATTAGTCAACACCCAGTGAAATATTAGGTGCGACATTCACTGTTCGTTCAGTTCAGACCAGTGTATACACACGGCAGCTCAGCAGGACACTACTGTGCTTATAGTGTGCGTGTCGCATGGTGCTCATCCCAGCAGCAGAAGGCAGAATGCTGTCCTGGCTCCGCCACCGAGTCAATTAAGTGGGGCATTGACTGTGCGTCCGTTTCGTTGTTTTTGAAGCCAAATGCACACCGTGTCTGTGGAGACCCTCTGCGCACAAGCCGCTCATGTGTCATTGATAGCAGGACAGCAAGGCGGCAACAGGGATGCACCTCAAGCGTCCACATATTTACTACTTTTTTTTAAGTGTATGGTACATAGGTGTCCGTGATAATGTAGTATGGGCAACAACATATGATTGTTCTTACGATCGATCAGCACATTGACCAACATCCAAGAAACTTGTAGCCCAGAGCTACAAGTTCATTGTTCAAATAAGTAATGACTTGAGGGAAGTCTGGTGCTAATGTCTACGGGAGCTGCAATGTTGCTGTTCAGCCAGCATAGGAATTATGGGTAGTACATGGATTTGCCTAAACTTCGTCCTTCTGGCTTCAAACGGCTTCTTGACTTTGTGAACTTGTCATTTTCAACAACATACTGTGCAATAAATAATTAAATAAACATTATTAAAATTCTCCAACAGCAGTATCGATTCAAACACAGGACCTCTAGCGCAGAAGCCCGATATCGAAACCATTACACCACGGATGCATTCATCAACAAGCGACATAAGATGCACTTATAAATTTATCGCAGGCAACCCAGTGCCTTGAGACGCTTGGCGTGTTTTCATTTGGCCACCTTGACAAGCTGAACCATTGCAATTAGTAGCGATTGTGCATATTTGCAGCATCTTATTCACTTTGAAAGGTATAGATTGCTCTGAAATTTACAATGAGGGCACATAACGCACAATTAAGCCACATGAGCATCTGAATTCACAAGCACGAAGGTTACACAAATCCATGTACTTTCCATCATTCCCATGGTGGCTGAACGATTGAAGCGCCAGAGTTCCCTCTAGTAACTATTGCAGGAAACTCTATGGTACGAGGAACCAAAAGCAAGCGCAAAGAAGCATAAAGGGCCCACAATGGAGGTTGTGTCCCCCAAAACACAACGTACTGCCACCGTCGAAACAAATGTATGAGACGTGTACTGCAGTGGTACTCCTTTTTCACGCTTCGGTGGTGATGATTTATTGGAATCCCCTTTAAAGCAGGGTGGTGCCGAATAGTTACCTAGCCTGCTTGAGTTGATCAGTTATGTTATACATGCTTTTGATTCTTGCATTAGGTGTACACATCACCTTGATCTTTTTTCTCTTCCTCAAAATTTTTCTGTCTACCTTGTGCCGCTATCTGTGCGTGTAATGGATCCGGTCGTATCAATATCCTCCCTGCTTTTTTTAGAGTGAAGCTCTTAGGTGCCCGTTCCTGTGGCCAGTGTCGGCATCTGCATCCCTACTAACCGAGCGAACAAGCACAGTGAAGGATGAAAGACTGCAAAAGGGAAGAGAGCGCGAGGAGGAAATCAGAGGAGGAGGGTGTGGCAAAAGCGTTAGAAGAAAGGCGTAGTGCCGCTCAAGACGGGCTCTGCGGTGACGATGGCTACGAGATGGCGTCAGAGTAGCGCGTGTCGTGCAGGAAGTGAACCAGAAAATTGTCAAGCAAATATTTCGACAGTAGTGGGGCGTCAAACCAAGAAACATTGGTCAAGAAAAGGTTAGAGGAGCAGAGAGGGGTCTGTGGAAATAGGGATTCAGACGAAATCAGCACTGGGAACATGCAGAACTTTCAAGCAGGAAATTGCCAAATAAATTATCTACGATAATTCTAGGGGAAGCTCTTTGTTGTTTGAAGCTAGGACCGGAGTATTGCGGACGAAGATGTATCGAGTCATGTACCAAGGGATAGACAGGCTATGCGGTGCGTGTGGAGAGGAGGAGGAAATGGCTGAACGCCTGATACTTTTCTGTATATACAGTTCGAAGCAACGGGGCTGATTTTTTAAAGCATTGGGGTTTAGGGATCATGGAAGCAAAATAGACTTTAAGCGGGTAGAAATAACCAAACGGAGGTTATCTGACCGGTGGCTAAAGTCAAGGCAAAAGTGAAATTTCACCGTCCACTAAGTATAAATATCACTAGTCACGGCTAGGTGGCATGAGCCACCACCTGATTCAAAGGGTTCAGCCTGATCCATGCATCCATCCATTGTCTGTTCACCGATGGCGCCACTGATACCATATATGAAAACAAAGTGCTGCATGTGCTGAGGTCTGTCTGCAGTGGCTGCTGTGAATCGCAGCCACACGCGCTGCTTCTTGCGATCTTCCGAGTCGCATTGCAACGTACTGCATGAGTAAGGTTGTCCGCGCCAGCCAATATATCGCGAAATGAAAACACTTGTAGCTGCACTCAAATTTTGCATTGGGGAGTGTCGTAATCGTCGGTGAATTTTTTTACAGTCCAAACATGCAGGAAGGTATAACATTGCATGGTATGTTGAATTGCCACACGACTGGCCACTCGAGGCACTTTGCGTGTATTCGTGGGCTTATTTCACACTCGGAAAAAACACTTTTATGCAGCACGTATTTAGCAACACAAAGCTGTATCGGGAGTTTTTAATGTTGCTCTACAATTTTCTCATTCACACTTTTCATCTAATTATAATATTGGAGAAGTTGTTAATCAAGACTAATTATGTAATTAGGCGGAATGCAGAAAATAACCAGAGTACCTCCAAGGGACGGTAAACAACATTACTTTGGTTATGTTATAGTGAACTAAAAGGCTTACTGTAGTTATATTCAGCTACGTGGCATTTGCATATTTTTAAATCTTGGTAGGTGATAGTTGGGACACTCTGTATATCCCGTTTGGAAAGGTCTGTATTCAGTGTATTTCTGTTTCGTGAATATTCGCCCTAACGTGCTGTATTAGCATTCAATTGACTCGGTGGACACTACTCGGCGTAAATAAAATGTTAGAATAGAGTAACTCGCAAGATACTCTAGATTAACATAACAAATATAGTAATAGTAACGAATATATAGTATGGTAACTTGAGCGGTTAGTAGCAATGTGCGTACTTGGCATGCATGCATGCTAACCACAAACATTGCTGTAGTTGGCAAGCCGTGGTTTCTCGCCTTATGTATACAACTTGAAAAAACATTGCGCTTGCAATAGCCGGATGATTTTGCACATTTATACCAAAGTTGAGCTCTAGTGAACACACTGTCTCTTAAGTGGACTTTCACGACTTGCAAAACACACGAAGTCTGGATTGCATAGTCTGGATAGCGCTACTTTATAAGCTTAGATATCTAGGAGGATACACTCAAGCTTGCTTCCTGAATGCTCGTCAGATGGTTGGACTGGTACGCAGGCACATATGGGCCAATTTACTAGTGATTCTATAGAGGAGGAGCCCCATGTTTGAGGAGCCGCACGCACCGCGCCAGCTGCTGTGGCTGATGGGTGGGTGGATGGATGGATAAAGCTGGAACCTTTATAAATTGGGAGGCGGAACATGTCCCATAGCCCGAACTATATTCTAGGAAGCCAACAAACAAAGATATGAAGGACAACACAGGGGAAATTACTTGTACTTACTAATTGAATTAAAGAAATAATTTTCCCTGTGTTGTCTTTGGTATCTTTGTTTGTTGGCTTCTTATGATATGATTAATAAAAACCGGGACCCTCGGTTAACCCCCTTTCATCTAGCCGTGACTGTAATACATTTTGTACTTAGTGGAGGGTGAAATTTCACTCTTGCCTTGACTTAAGCCACCGATCAGATAACCTCCGCTTGGTTATTTCTACCCGCTTAATGTAGCTATTTTGCCTCCGCTGTCCCTAAACCACAATGCTTTGAAAAAACCAGCCGCCTTGCTTTGAATTGTAAGCCCTGTACAGAAAAGTATCAGGCGTTCAGCCATTTCCTCTTATCCACACGCGCTGCATGACGTGTAAACGTATAACGTGTAGAGTTACTGTACGTGTATATGCTCCCCTTGGGGAAGCACATACCGTACAGTAACTCCAATAACGTGTAGTGATTCACACCATCTGTCGAGAGAGACGCAAACTATGACAGAAAAATATTGTCGGCGCGGCAGCCTCGCTCAGACTCCTTATCTGAAGCTACGTCAAGCAAAACAGGCCCACATAGAAGTTCTCTGCAGCATGCTACGAAGGTACGAGCGGTGCACCTGTGTTGAAAACAAGGCACGGAAGACCGAGTGGGTGATGACGGCGATAACAATTCGATTAGATCTGGGAACCCTGCCGCTCCATGGATAGCTTCGCGATTAAAAAAGTCCTGGCATGCTGCGACATGTTTCCGAGCGCAATTTTTTCTGAATGTGAACCATGCATGTAGTCTCCGCACTTGTGCTGCGATTGCAGTTGTGTGTCCCGCAAACCTTCATTGCCGTGGAATGTGGATTACATTCATGCCAGAATATGCCTAATAAGTGCTGCATGCCCAATTGCTGGAGCAATTACAAATCGGGGCCGAAATATCATGGGTTCATGTTTCCGCGAGATGAATGACAGAATGCAGGATGCCAATGCTAAGGCACAGAAGAGAAAAGCTGAAACTCTGCGTAATACGGAAGCTGTTTCTTTGTAAATAGTTGCAGGAATGCATTGTATCTCCATTGCTAAACTCATTTGAGGTGTTGTAAATATGTGGACTGCAGTACTGTGTGTAATAATGCCTGAAAAGCGAAATTATTCATTTAAAGGGCCCCTGAAATGGTTAGATCAAATTTTGTAGATGCGTAGGGCACAGCCAAAGTTAATCATTCGACGCAGCACAATTTGTGTGAAACATCTCATATTAAGAGAACTACGGACGATTACAAGTTACCCTCCTCCATAGTCATGCATTTTCTCCTCAACTCGTTTGCCGAGTGATCGGGGCTAAGCTCCGCCTTCACTGGCTGTGCTTCATGATGCACGTCATGTTGTCAACTTCCGGTTCTCAAGGAGCGAGCACGCAAAGCCTTTCCAAACTCTCCTCCAGCTCCTTGGCAGTCGACCCCAAGCGACAGCTATCGAAGCAGCGTGCGTTGCAAGCATTTTGTCGCAGCGCCGAAGGTGCCTGGTATTCCGGTAACCAAAGGCGAGCTGGCGACGGATGGCTGGAGGCATAACTCAAGCTGATGAAGGAACTTTAGCATAGACGTACGTGAGTGGCCTGATCGGTCTACGCGGTCCAGCCACCTGTTGGCGCAGAGTTTAACCAGCCAAGCAAAGCGCTAATATTGCTCTAACCAGTGTAAAACATTTTTAACATTTACAAAAACATGTTAACGATTACACTCCTGCGAAAAATTTACAAGAGCAGCAAAGAAGAATACATTTCGTTACTGCTACTGTGTGTGGTTGAGCTCTGTGCCACCAGGTGGCTGCACCGTGCTGACCATTCTACAGCCCCTTAAACTTCGTAAAGTAGCGACACTCTCCTCCTCGCTTTTTCTCTTTCACACTCCCTCCTCGACCATGGCGCCGCCTACACCGCTAGAGCGTAGCAACGGCGCCAACATGCGCTCCTTGCACTCCTTGCCACTGCGTAGATGCTTCTCGAGCGAAAATGGCGCTGAAGCACGGCGCGAGGGCCCACATGGTGCTATTAGGCTATAGCGACGCGGCGTCGGACTCGGCCAGAGTGCGCGAGGAGGAGGCGGCATTCTTCAAAGCATGGCGCTACTTCACGAAGTTTAAGGGGCTTTAGACCATTCACATTTGCGCTTCTGCTCATCCCGTGAAACAACACGGTCAAACGGCCAGGCCCACGGCCCTGTCCCTCTGCGCTTGCATTTACCCTTATACCGGACTTGCGAAACGCTGTTGCGTTAGTAATCTTCCGGTGTAAAGTGACGGCCGCAAACGCGCAAATCCTGGCGCCGATCGGATAGCGGCAGTCCGGTGCGCTGCAGCCAGTCCGCTCGTCTGCTGCCTTGCAGAGTGACACGACCTCGCAGCTTGACATATTGCCAGTCGCTACGTTTGCTGTCCACAACGCAACAAAGTCGAATCCTGGTGCTCGCGAAAAGACTGAGACCGAGTCTGACCGCGGAGCTCACGTCAAAATGGAGCACGTTGTAAAACAAGCAGACGACGCTTGCTTAAATTTTTTACGGACGGGCTTTTTAATAATGCAGCCAGCGCGTAAATAGTCTTGCATAAATAAAATAACCCTGAAACACCTGTGCTCTGTGGGCCATCTGTTCAACTATGCCTTAAAGAAAGAAGACAATAACTGCACTTCGGTCAACGTTGCACGTAAGTGCGCGATCCTTTCGATCATTCATTGCAAACATCATTTACAGCGCGTACATAGACAAAGACCATAAGAACGACGAAGATAACCGCTTGTCTTCGTTGTTATTTTGGTCCCTCTGTCTATGTACGCGCAGTAAGTGATGTTTGCAATGGAATACCTACTAGCCCGTGCCCAAACGATTCATTCAGCCCGTATCCCCGAGCACGCCGCCGGCCTCCTATCCGTGACGTCACTCTCCGAGCGCTCAGGCGTTCTCTTGTCTAGGTTACAGCGAACTAGAAGACTTCCTAGTGGCGCCAGTGGCTTCGTAGTAGCGGGCCTTTCAGTGTGGAACGGTGCGGCGGCGCTAGCGTCGACCACCCTTGACAAATGCCGCTGGCGCCGCACTGCAGCCCGCAGGAGAAACTCGCTAGCCGTTACTTCGGAAGAAAAAAAAAAAAAGTCCATATACCCACACTGAACGAAGAAATGTTGGCGCATCCCGTGTATCAGTACGAAGCTAGGAACAAACACGGGGCGCGTTGGTTTAGCGAGTTCACTGTACTTCAGCGATAGTTGTTCAGCTTTTGTAAGAAAAGCGCGCATCCGCAGGGATGCGCTCGTTAATGGGAGGTGCCTGATGTGTATTCAAAAGAGCTTGGCTGATTACTTCGAACAGTGCTATACGCAAATGGAGCTGTTACAGTAACCGGCACTGCTATCTGCTTAATTGTGAGCACGCTCGGAGGTGCGTCACGTATGAATGGCTGCGTGGTCATTGCCGTGCACCCATAAGACATTCTATCATATTTCCTTACACCCATTTTTTCCCCCACGATTTCTGTTCTTTGTGCAAAACGACTGAATACGTGCGCACTGTACCATATCCATTTATTTCAGCAGTTCCGTGTACGCAACTGGGCGGGCTCACGTGTAAAACACTATCCGATCAAAAAAGTCTTCGCATCGCTTTAAATTTACATGTTCAAAATTGCAGCTGACTTTCATGTATACTGAATAGGCAGTGATTACATGAACACTCTTTTTCTGCCAGCTTTTACCCGCTGCTACCTTGCAGTCACCGCTGCTCTGGTATGACAACTTGTCGCAGACGCGACAAGATAGACTAGTTTTGAATACATAATTACTTTTGCCAATACACTACTCGAATGTTTTGGGAGCTCACTCTACCTTGGGTTTACGGGTGGCATTGAAGAAATACAACACTTTACTGCAGCTACACATCTTGTTTCCCATTTCTCCGAGCTTGCGGTCATGAGACGTGGGAACAAAAGCACATGTTATTTATTCACATTGTTCAAAAACAGGTTCTTATTTGCACATTATTTCAAAAATTAACACAGTGCGTTAGATTAGGCACAAAAATGGCAGAATATACATTTATGGCACTTCAGCTATTTATGATCGACTTAAAGGGCCCCTGAAACGGTTCGGACAAATTTTGTAGACGCGTTGGGTACAGCTTAAGTAGAACATTCGCACCACAATTTAAGTGAAGCGTTACGTATTAATGGAGCTACAAGCGATTAGAAGCGACCCTCCTCCCTAGCCATGCTTTTCCTCCTCAACTCGTTCGCCGAGCGAGTGGGGCTAAGCTCCGCCTTCACTGGTTCACCGTCACGATGCGACGTCACATCGTCCACTTCCGGTTGTTTTGGAGCCCGCCCCCGCCCGCGCGAGACCGCTCCGCTAGCCGCTTGGCCGTCGACTCCAAGCGAGAGCTATCGAAGCAGCGTGCGTTGCGAGCATTCTGTCGTAGCGCCGAACGTGTCTTGTATTCCGGTAACCACAGGCAAGCTGGTCATTTCGGCAAATGACTGTAGGCATAAACTCAAGCTGATGAAGGAACATTAGCGTAGACGTACGTGAGCGGCCTGATCGGTCTGCACGGTCCATACACTTGTTGGTGCAGCGCTTAACCAGCCAAACAAAGCGCTAATATTGCTCTAACCAAGTGTAAAACATTTAAAACATTTATAAAAACAACGTGTTCATGATTACACTCCTGCGAAAAATACACACCAGCAGCAAAGAAGAATACACTTCGTTGCTGCTACTGTGTATGGTTGAGCTCCGTGCCACCAGGTGGCTGCACCGTGCAGACCATTTGCATTTGACCTTCTGCTCATCTCATGGCTCATCCCGTTACGGCAAAGTCAAGCGGCCAGACTCTGTCCCCTTGCGCTTGCCTTTTCCCTAATACCGGACTCGGGAAACGCTATTGCGTTAGTAATCTTCCGGTGTGAAGTGACGGCCACAAACGCGCAAATCCTGGCGCCGATCGGATAGCGGCAGTCCGATGCGCAGCAGCCAGTTCGCTCGTACGCTGCCTTGCAGAGGGACACGATGTCGCAGCTTGACATATTGCCAGTCGCCACGTTTGCAGTCCACAAGGCAACAAAGTCGAATTATAGTGCTCGCGAAATGACTGAGACCGACTCTGACCGCGGAGCTCTCGTCAAAATGGAGTACCTTGTAACACAAGCAGACGACACATGCTGTGTGCCGGAAGTGCTTGAGTGTACTGAAAAATTATTCTTGTGCATTCTCTTTATGTTACTTTCTTTTCATAAAAACAAATTAACTAACATTCCAACTATTACGAAGATCATTTGTTTACCGTAAAGTTGGAAAAATTATCGATCACGCGCCCTTGTCAGCCAATCGGATAGCTCGCCCCACTGACGTCGTATGGGTGATTTCGGTCATATGGGTAGGGGCGGCTTAAAATTCCGCCGAGCAGTGCGCTGCGATCGGCAGCGATGTGCATATTTAAAACCTTATAATAAATTACACGCTTTACGCGGAGCACTTAGATGTGTCAATTAGTGATCAGAAGGACCTACTCTAACGACTCAATACGTTTGTAGAAAATCGTCAAAAGCGTTTCAGGGTCCCTTTAACGTCAGTTGCTACCGTGCACCAACGTTACTAGACTAGGTTCAGTTTTCAAACTCCCGTGACTGCGTGGACCATGGTGGCGTGGACCCACCACCGATCCTCGCATCTCATGGCGCTGCTGTCGCGCTTTGCTCGGTCAGCACGGCGCGGACGGGGCGACGAAGCACTCTGTTGTTTATCTGTTTTGGCGCGTTGTATATGCGTGTTTTGCTGCAGTCTTGATGTATTTTTGCGACACTCTTGTGCGTTTCAAATGCCGTGTGCGTTTTGAAGAGTTTACGGGCCATATAATCCAATTTTATTTGGTGATGGGAATGCATATTTATGCTCCATTCCTGCAGCGATAACCTAGCTACTTTGAATGAGCAAGTGTGCTCGCAAGGGAGCAAAGCTCACGTAGGTTTCAACATTGCACTTGTGAATGCGGTGCTCTGATGAAAGAAATAGTGCTAGCTTCATTTTTTTTTCATCCCGAAATGAAGTGCCGAGAGAGTGTATATACCGTGTGTCCCAGCTAACGTATACACTCCAAAGGGTGCATAAGTTACACCCCAAAACCAAAATATAGACTCTAAAAGCAGTTTGCACCCTTTGCGGTGTATATTTGTCCCACAACGATAATCGTCATCTGCCTTGCTTGCGTTTCCTTTCTTGAAAACTCGGCACTCGCTACTTTCCTGTCGAGAATGCTGCGTCACACTGATAACGCGCATGCCGTTCGTGACTGGGAAGTACCGGGCTCGCAGCGTTAAAGAAAGGAAACGCGGGCAAGACAGATGACGATTATCGTTGTGGGACAAATATACACCCCAAAGGGTACAACCGTCTTAAGAGTGTACACTCTAAAAACGTTTGCACCCTTTGGGGTGTAAATTGCAGATGCATTGCACTTTCTTTTTTGAAGCGCTAACGTCGCAATATAGCTGTCAAGGACCAGAAAAATGTATTAGTCGATAAAATTTGCAGCTCCACGTCACGTTTCGTCATCTTGATGAAAACGCCAAACTGCATTTTGCAAAACTTCCGTTTGCACAAATTTCAAGACGGCACAAATTTCAAGACACGTGGGCTCTCGATAGTCAATCAGGGAGTCAACATGGCGGGTAATGGCAGCCGCGCAGCCGACATGCGTGTCGAGAATAGAGCCCCACGTGATTTGACCTTGCGGCCGGCGCACGCGGCCGGGGTCCCAAGCCAGCAGCTAAGCCACAGCAACTGAACCGAAAGCGAACCACCTCTTCACCGGTTCTGCTGTTAGCCGACGACGGGTTCGCTTTGAAAATGATTGATAGATGCGTGACGTGTTCATAATTTGCGGTGCTGCCCGGCAGTCTCTGACAACCAGTGACCCAAGCACAATTCGGACCAATCACATGAGGCCAAGTGAACTGTTCTCTTTCCGAGCACGGGCGGCATCTTATATAACGGTTCCGAAAACGAACCGTTCACTTGGCCGTTAACGTCACTAAATGTGCCACTCCCAAGCCGATGGTGGAAGAAGGGGAGGACGCGACCAATGGATGAGAGGGTTGAATGACCACTGGTACGCTTGCACCCGAGTCTCCTGCATTTGATAGCGTAGCCTGCAAAAGGTCTACTTAGAAAGCCGGCAAGGGCGGTGCAACTCATTATCCGTCACTTCTTCGAGCGCGCATCGCACTTCCAGCCGCGGTTGACACCGAAAGAGCAACGCCGCAACGCAAAGCAGACGACAAAGGCAAGTAATAGCCTCCGAAGCAACCAACGCACGCGCGCGCGACGCCCCCGGGAGACGTTCCCGGACACTCGAAGCGAGCGGTCGCAACGCCCCTCGCTCCGATGACTACGGCTCGCCCGCCACCTCTCGCGCGCGTACGTCTCCACATTCGATCGCGCTTACGAGCGCAGCCCTTTTCAGGGCTCGCACGACAGACGGAGGCCCCATCTTATGGGCGACCCTCCGAAGAAGCAGCAGAGGAAGAGGCCGACGAAGCAAACTCCTGACTGCACCGATGGCCCGGTGTCCAGACGAGCCCTGCAGCTCCACCCACGTGACCGGCAGTCACGCTCCGGCAGATCGCCTCCTGCCTTACGTTGGAAGCGCGGGCTGAAAGCTCGTACGCTACGCGCACTCTCGGCGGACTCAACGAGCTCCGCGTCGTCATGCACGCCTCCTCAAGTGAGCACGACACCATCCACGCGCGCCCCGTCTGCGCTGGATACTCCCTTCCGCGCATTTCCCTTTGATGCGCCGAAAACTACTGCCAGCGACCACCACGCCGCGCCGTCCGCCTCAACGGACACCACCGCGGAGGCCCCCACATCGGCAGCCTCCACCGACGACAGTGCGAGCTGCCCGTCGACAGGCGACACCGACGAGAGTGCCGGCACCTTCTACTTGCCAACCGCAAGCATGATTGGCTCCGACTCTACGTCCTCCCGCACGGACGCGACTGCCTCACTCGAGGCAAGTCCTATCCGCCCGGAGAGCCCCTTGCTTTCGTCGCCGGAGGCCTGCTCGTCGCCTCCGCTCAACACCGCGGAGTCCACCGCACCAGACGAGGGTCCGTGCGCGACGGCGGTGGTGCCTCCCGGCGATCTCGAGGATGCCGCCGACGGCCGCGCTTCCAACCACAGCCGGCCGAGAACGCAAACCCCAGTTCCTGAGGGAACAGGGCAGCACTTCCTCAGGAACTCTCCGCTGCCGCTCGCGGCCGCTAAGGACTCGCAATCCTGCGAGCCCGCAGCGGAAAAGCCGAAAAACGCTGCAAGAAGACGACGCCGATTCCGACGGTTCGTCGACTTTGAGCCGCATTCTCCACCCGTTGACGGCGGAGTCGCTCAAGATACCGCCGTCACGATCCTCTACCGGCCCATCGAGCGCAGAGCCACGTTCCTGGCTCACTCGCGAGACAGTGTCGCCGCTCAGCTATCCGCCGTGCCGGGCGCGAGGCGCGTTCGTGTCAACTTCCGTCGCAACGTGGTGGCTGTGGACGTGACACGCGGTGCCGACTCGGCGCCCCTTCTCGAGGTGTGCGTCATTGGTGACGTGGCGGTGCGCTCGAAGGCACTGCACAGCAACTCCTGTATGAGTGTCATTTATGGGGTCGACCCTTCTTTCGACGCCCGCACAGTGAAAGAAAACCTGGAGGCACCCGTCGCGGTGCTGTCATGCTCGCGGAGTGACGCAAGCGTCACCGTCACTTTCGTCGGGAGCATCGTGCCGCCGAACGTGCGACTTTTCAAGCAGCTCCGCGCCGTTCATGCCCGACTTCCCCGACCACTTCAGTGCGACCGCTGCGGCGTTTTCGGCCACGCCGGCGCCACCTGTTTCCGCGACGCCCGCTGCCTCCGCTGCGGTGACTCGCATCCTACAGGAGACTGTCCCGCGGAGAAGCCACGCTGCGTCAATTGCGGTGGTCGACACCCTTCGACAGAGCCGAGCTGTCCCGAGTGGCAGCGCGAGAGGAAGGCGGCCGTGTTGTCTTCGTCTGAGCGGCCCCTTTCGAGGAAAAAAGCGCTTGAGCTGGCCGGCGCCACATCGTACGAGCCGCATACAGCCGCTCCGTCGACGTCTACTCGCACCCCGCAGGGCCGATCATACAGTGACGCCCTGCGTGGCCGCAACACCCAGACGGCCGCTCCTGAGCCGTTACGCGGCCCACAAATCGCTCCGAGCAGCGACCCCAGGGACGCACTCATAGCCGCTCTCGCGGCTGCACTCCGTGCCCCGTAGATCAGCCCCTCCACCCCCCCCCCCCCCTCCTGCCAGGTCTGCGGGCAGCATAGTGGCATATAATGAAATTTTCTTCTTTACATAAACGCATTACCCATGGCAACAAACTATAAGACCCATGAAATAGACCTGTTGCAGACGGCTGATGCTGCGGGAACCGGAAGCTACGTTTGAGCGCGTTGATGTCTCGGTTCGACGCTGCGCGCCGCCGTTGTCCAGACCCGCCAGAAAAAGTTTATATAAATGCTGTCACATCGGGGGCTCGGTCAGCCCGATTCCCATTCGACCCGCTCGTGTTGGCTTCACGGAAGCGTAGCCATTCAATTCCCTACAAAAAAAAAAAAAAATGTACGAAACTATGCACGACAGAACCACGACTGCTCGATGGAAACTGGTATAATCCAGCCGCTGTGTGGCTACATCCGATGTCTGGCGCTACGGCTGATGTCGAGAATAAAAGGGGAGCTACGGCCCGGGCTTAAGGAGAAGAGGACACAAGAGGCCGTGGTGAAAGAACAGTCGAGCAACGACTGGCGTTCGAACACGTTCAGCAATCCTCCGCATTATCTCGCTCTTTTGTGTATTCCGTGACACCGAAAGCTCTCGGTGGAGCTTCACAGTTTTGTCCACAGATTCGCCGCTGCTCTGCGTGCAAGAAAACAAGCGATCTGTCAAGTATGGAACGTTCCCAGCGTGAGGCCCCCTGTGCCGGCGGCAGCCGGTATTTCTTTTCGTCGTGGCCCTACGAAGACCGGCTTTTCTTACAACAACTGTACCATCGATACGTGTCCACTGGGGTTCACTCCATGCAACAGAATGCCGCCTTATGCGGCACTCGCGACGACCGCAGCCAGTGGCCACTGTGGAACTTTCTGGCTCTCGAGTTGCGATCCTCTCTTGATCGGTCAGTGCCGCCGAAGCAAATCGAGCAGTTCTTCAGAGAGGTGGACAGTGCTGGCGTGAGACCGGACGCGGTGTCCGGCAAACTGGATTCGCTACTGTTTCCAAGTGATTCGCATTCGTCCACGCCGGACGACGGAACAGACGAAGCCGCGGCGGAAATATGCGAAACGAAAAATGGCGCCCCTCCCGACGTAGGATGGGAAAAGACGGAAGCTGATGGCGACGCACCTCACTCCCAGGAATGCAGCGAGAAGCAGGCCACAGACGCAGGCTGCGTCTTTGGAATGACCGAGAGCAGTTCTGCCGAAGTGTTTCTTGTGTCGAAAGACGGCCGACGCGCATCCGGTGGTGCGGTTGATGCAGTACCATCGCAAATCAGCACCGGCGGGCTTCCTCCGAAACGGATTCGGAGTCTGTGTTTCCAGAGGACGACGTTCTCGATGACCTCAGGGCGCTTTTCGTCGAAGACCCCGACGAAGAAAACAAAAGTACTGGCGACGACGTAGCGTTAACGCGACGTCAAGCGCCGGCCTGCGACGCGTTCGACATTACTGGTCGCGATCGTGAAGAAGGCACCGCTGGTTCGACAGTATTCCACGTTGGCGCTGTGATAGAGCCGGCGTTTGGCGATCGTCCGCACTCCAACGCCGGCGCGATTGGCTACTCAACAGACGATGATACTCCATGGTCAGCGTTGGACAGTGTTGACTCGGATGTTCAGTTCACTGCGAAGAGCGTGGATAAGGAAACGCAATGCGACTTCGATGCGGATTTTATGTCCGAGCTGCTGAGCGCTGAAGCCGCACTACGCATGGAAGTCGTTGAACTGGGCATGCAACTGCGTAAAATGGAGATGCATCCGGAGTAATCTTGTGAGTGCTTTCGCTGTGGCAAAGCCACATGCTTGGTGCGCTGTCAAGAAGCTCGTGAGCTACAGCGCGATATGCGTGACCTACGTATATGCGCTGATGGGCTATTTTCGAACTGGCAGAATTGAATGTGTTCTCTTGTCTCTCTGTCATAAATTTCTACCGCAAATAAAGTTGGTGAATACTCCAATTTCAAGCGGATGAAACGAATCCCACTTGTCCTTTTTTTCTTTTAAAGCGCATAACTTTCTTTGGGTACCACACACGTTTTATTTGACAACAACCTTAGCGAAAGAGCGCTGGCGACAACCCTCCTCCTTTTCCGCCCTGTCGTCGTCGCCGTGATGCTACGTATAAAATCCAAGTGCAATAGGGTGTGCCTCACTCGCCGTATGTTGGGGATGAGGAAAAAGCGCGTGATGGTGAGCCGAGAAAGATTGTGCCTAGATGGGCGAAGTCTTCCCACGCGCCCAATGTTCGAGGTCATGTGATCAAATGCGCACTAGAAGGGTAGCCGAGCGCGCGTCGCCTCCTCTAGCCCGGCAGTAGCTGCACCTAGCGTGGCTCAGCGCTTACGGGTATCGCGCGCCCTATCTTAGAGGCAATCTGTGGCGGGTGCAAAGCATGGGCGAGCCGAAATGGCTATTACTTCGAAAGCATTATACGGTCCATGAAGCGAAAAATTCGGCGAGCATCAGGTGTTAACATCCGATAGTGCCAAAACCCACGTGACCAAATGATGACGTCACGCTCCCGGCGCTAGACTTCCTGCGGCTTGCATTGCGAAATCCCATGCTGAGCAGCCACGGCATTGGACGGAGGCCGTAGCCCACAACCAAACAATTGACTTTGTCCAGTTCGAAAATTGAGTTGACCCACATTCAAAATCGACCTGGCCCACTCCCAAAATTGTCTTGGCCAACTCCCGAAATTTGAGTGACCCACAGCCAAAAAATGTACTTTGCCAAATTCGAAAATTGAGTTGACCTACGTTCAAAACCGACCCGGCCCACTACCGAAATTGACTTGACCCGCCCTTCAAAATTTTGGTGGCCCACCCCCAAAATTGACTTTGCCCAATCCGAAAATTCAGTTGGCCCACGTTCAGTGCTTTCGCATTCAATGTATGTAGAAAGACTGAAAAGGCCCCTGAAACGGTTCGGACAAATTTTGTAGGTGCGTAGGGTACGGCTTAAGTAGAACATTCGCACCACAATTTAAGTGAAGCGTTACGTATTAAGGGAGCTACAAGCGATTACGAGCTGCCCTCCTCCCTAGCCATGCTTTTCCTCCTCAACTCGTTCGCCGAGCGATCGGGGCTAAGCTCCGCCTTCACTGGTTCTGTGTCACGATGCGACGTCACATCGTCCACTTCCGGTTGTTTTGGAGCCCGCCCCCGCCCATGCGAAACCTCTCCGCTAGCCGCTTAGCCGTCGATCACCAGCGAGAGCTATCCAAGCAGCGTGCGTTGCAATCGTTCTGTTGATGGTCATTCGCGTCATGGACCCGGAGCTTGAGGAGCGGTAGCGCCGGATGAGCGAGGAGATGGGTTTTGACCCATATAGCGACACACCTTTTCGCAATCCGCTCCACGCTGACGACGGCAGCAACGATTCGCCACCACCAGACTCACCAAATTCCCCTGACGGCCCCGACGACGACAACAACCACCGGTAAGCGTAAACATGGAAATTGACTTTCTCTGTTCGATACGTGTCTGTCTTCTCGGAGCTCTCTATCTTGTAACAAGAAAAACGAAAAAAAAAAGATTCAAGTTGTACGGTGTGCTCTTTTTACTATTCCAATCCTGGCGCTGATCGGATACCAACAGTCCGATGCGCTGCAGCCACTCCGCTCGTCTGCTGCCTTGCAGAGGGACACGATGTCGCCACTTGACGTATTTCCAGTCGCTACATCTGCAGCCCACAAGGCAACAATGGTGATTCATCGTGCTCACGAAAAGATAGACCGATACTGACGGCGGAGCTCTCGTCAAGGACGGAGCGCGTTGTAACACAAGCAGACGACACTTGCTGTGTGCCACTGTCTGTTCACTGTTTTCATTGAATACCATAACACTATTTTCTAACACTAAATTTCAAATCTAAACGCTTGCCTTCCTGTCCACTGATATTGCCAGACGTTGCAAATCACTTTGCTTGTTAGCTAGCAACACAACGTCGTCCGCATAAAATAAACCTGTAAGCTGCTACTCTAATACTGTACCCGCCTGTTTGTATGAGAGATTAAACCTGATATTACTTACTTCTAGCGCCCTCTCCATCCTCACCATGTACATCATAAACAGCAGTGGGGATAAAGGGCACCCATGCCTCAGTCGCTTGTTGATATCAACTTTCTCCTCGCTCCTCATTCCTTGCCATTAAATGCAAACGGTATTTTCTAGGTAAATATCCCTGAAAAGCTGTAGACAATCGTCATCTAAGCCTTCCCCTTCCAGAATATCCCACAGAATGTTGCGGTATACGTTGTGATAGGCTCCTGTAATGTCTAAAAAGGCTACATATAATGGTCTGCTTTCTACTTTTGATATTTCAATACACTGAGTAAGAACAAATAAGTTACCATCCAAACGCCTACCTATTCTGAACTCATTCTGAAGTTCTCCCAAAATTCCATTATTCTCTATCCATGCTTGCAGCTTTAATTTGATTGCCTGCCTTGCTAGCCTGTATATTACCTATGTAATGGTCAACGGTCTATACGAGTTTCTCCCCCTTACCTTTATAAATTATATTCATTCTACTTTGTCGCCAAGTGTCTGGTATTCCTCTATCTTTAAAATATTTTGCCACTGCTTTCAGCAGAGCTTCCTTACTTTTTGGTCCTAGTTCGTTAATCAGCCTAACGGGAACCTCGTCTAGCCCTGTGGCTGTGCGCTTAGGAATTTTCTCTTCGGCTTTCTTCCAGTTGAAATTGGTCAGCACCAGCTCCTTTTTCACCTGGGTTTCTTTCATGCTCTTTCTTTTTCTTCAAATACAACTTCGTCATTGCCTTGGAAAGATTCGGCTGGTATTTTTCGGATGTAATTTATTGCCGCTTCTCCTTCTAGTTTGTTTCCATCTTCGTCTAGGATATGTTTTTTTATCGGTACCTCAAGTACCCCATTTGGGGTTTTTCATGAGGGGTGGGCATATTTAGATCATAGTTTCAATGAATGCCTTGAACGATGAATGACTGGAGTGGTGCACCACTTCAGCAGGTAGATGATTTGAGTCTTTCGCTGTTTGAACGAAGAAAGAGTTAAGATGAGCGGTGGTGCGAGCTGGAGGGGGATAAACAGCCTTTGACTGGTTATGACGGGATGAAGTGCGATGCGAAGGCGTGATGTCGGTCTGGTGAAGCAGTGAGTGATAAAATTTGTAAAGGAGGCACAGTCTTGCTGTTTTGCGGTGGTGCTCGAGGATTGGAAGGTTCAGAGATGACTTAAGTTTAGTAACGCTAGTGTGTTAAGAGTAGTCAGAATGAATGAACCTTGCTGCATGATTCTGTATAGATTCCAGTGCTGTTGCCAGGTTAGATTGGTGTGGGTCCCACACCGAGCATGTGTATTCCAGTTTGGGTCGAACGATTGCTAAATATGCGAGTAGTTTTACTGAGGGCGGAACAATACGTAGATTACGGCGCAGGTAGCATAGCGCACGATTGGCATCATTGCTAATGCTGCAAATGTGCGAGGACCAACCGAGGTTATTGGACAAGTTAATACCGAAGTACTTATAAGAAGTCACAGCACATATTTACGAACCGGCGATAACGTAATTAGCTGAAATATATGATTGGCGACGATGGAAAGTAGAAGAGTACGCATTTGGGCTGGTTGGTTCATGATTACGAGCAATAAAAACAGCGCTAAACGACAGGACGAGTGAAGGGACAGCTTCACTCGTCCTGTAGTTTAGCGCTGTTTTTATTGCTCGTAATGATGGAAAGTAAGCAGCGACGTTTTTTTTGACGTTGAAGGACATTAGCCAATTATTACACCAAGTTTCAATGACGGTAAGGTCGGACTAGAGAGCACGAGAATCAGCGTCGTTAGTAATAGGACGATAGCTTACACAATCATTAGCAAATAAACAAATTTTGGAAGAACAACCTATCGGTAAGTCGTTAATGTATATTAAGAAGAGTAGTGGCCCCAGGACTGGGCCTTGTGGCACGCCGGAGATAACGGGTGATAAAGTAGACGATTACACCTGCACGGCCTTCAGTTTGAAACTTAATAAGAGGTACGAATTGAAGGTCGTGCAGGTGTACGCCCCTACATCCAGTCATGATGACCAAGAAGTTGAAAGCTTCTATGAAGACGTCGGATCGGCGATGGGTAAAGTCAAAACAAAATACACTGTACTGATGGGCGACTTTAATGCCAAGGTAGGCAAGAAGCAGGCTGGAGACAAGGCAGTGGGGTAATATGGCATAGGCACTAGGTATAGCAGGGGAGAGTTATTAGTAGACTTTGCAGAACACAATAATATGCGGATAATGAATACCTTCTTCCGCAAGCGGGATAGCCGAAAGTGGACGTGGAGGTACCCTAATGGCGAGACTAGAAATGAATAGACTTTATACTCTGCGCCAACCCTGGCATCATACAAGATGTGGACGTGCTCGGCAAGGTGCGCTGCAGTGACCATAGGATGGTAAGAACTCGAATTAGCCTAGACTTGAGGAGGGAACGGAAGAAACTGGTACATAAGAAGCCGATTAATGAGTTAGCGGTAAGAGGGGAAATAGAAGAATTCCGGATCAAGCTACAGAACAGGTATTCGGCGTTAACTCAGGAAGAGGACCTTAGTGTTGGAGATATGAACGACACTCTTATGGGCATCATTAAGGAGTGTGCAATAGAAGTCGGTGGTAACTCCGTTAGACAGCATGTCAGCAAGATAACGCAGGAGACGAAAGATCTGATCAAGAAACGCCAATGTATGAAAGCCTCTAACCCTACAGCTAGAATAGAACTGGCAGAACTTTCTAAGTTAATCAACAAGCGTAAGACAGCCGACATAAGGAAGTATAATATGGATAGAATTGAACATGCTCTCAGGAACGGAGGAAGCCTAAAAGCATTGAAGAAGAAACTAGGAATAGGCAAGAATCTGATGTATGCGTTAAGAGATAAAGCCGGCAATATCATTACTAGTATGGATGAGATAGTTCAAGTAGCTGAGGAGTTCTATAGAGATTTGTACTGTACCAGTGGCACCCACGACGATAGTGGAACAGAGAATAGTCTAGAGGAATTTGAAATCCCACAAGTAACGCCGGAAGAAGTAAAGAAAGCCTTGGGAGATATGCAAAGAGGGAAGGCAGCTGGGGAGGATCAGGTAACAACAGATTTGTTGAAGAATGGTGGGCAGATTGTTCTAGAAAAACTCGCCACCCTCTATACGCAATGCCTCATGGCCTCGAGCGTACCGGAATGTTGGAAGAACGTTAACATAATCCTAATCCACAAGAAAGGAGACGCCAAGGACTTGAAAAATTATAGACCGATCAGCTTACTGTCCGTTGCATACAAAGTATTTACGAAGGTATTCGCAAATAGAATCAGGAACACCTTAGACTTCTGTCAACCAAAGGACCAGGCTGGATTTCGTAAAGGCTACTCAACAACAGACCCCATTCACATTATCAATCAGGTGATAGAGAAATGTGCGGAATATAACCAACCGTTATATATAGCTTTCATTGATTACGAGAAAGAGTTTGATTCAGTCGAAACCTCAGCATTCATGGAGGCATTACGTAATCAGGGTGTAGACGAGCCATATGTAAAAATACTGAAAGATATCTATAGCGGCTCCACAGCCACCGTAATCCTCCATAAAGAAAGCAACAAAATCCCAATACAGAAGGGCATCAGGCAGGGAGATACGATCTCCCCAATACCATTCACAGCGTGTTTACAGGAGATATTCAGAGACCTGGATTAGGAAGAATTGGGGATAGGAGTTAATAGAGAATACCTCAGTAACTTGCGATTCGCTGATGACATTGCCTTGCTTAGTAACTCAGGGGACCAATTGCAATGCATGCTCACTGACCTGGAGAGGCAAAGCAGAAGGGTGGGTCTAAAACTTAACCTGCAGAAAACTAAAATATTGTTTAACAGTCTCGGAAGAGAACAGCAGTTTAAGATAGGTAGTGAGGCACTGGAAGTGGCAAAGGAATATATCTCCTTAGAACAGGTAGTGACCGCGGATCCGGATTATGAGACTGAAATATTCAGATAAATAAGAATGGGCTGGGGGGCGTTTGGCAGGCATTCTCAGATTAAGAACAGCAGGTTGCCATTACCCCTCAAGAGAACAGTGTATAACAGCTGCGTATTACCAGTACTCACGTACGGGGCAGAAACCTGGAGGCTTACTAAGAGGGTTCTACTTAAATTGAGGACGACGCAACGAGCTATGGAAAGAAGAATGATAGGTGTAACGTTAAGGGATAAGAAAAGAGCAGATTAGGAGAGGGAACAAGCGCGAGTTAATGGCATCCTAGTCGAAATCAAGAAAAAGAAATGGGGCATGGGCAGGACATGTAATGAGGAGGGAAGATAACCGATGGTCATTAAGGGTTACGAACTGGATTCCAAGGGAAGTGAAGCGTAGCAGGGGACGGCTGAAAATGAGGTGGGCAGATGAGATTAAGAAGTTTGCAGGGACAACATGGCCACAATTAGTACAAGACCGGCGTAGTTGGAGAAGTATGGGAGAGGCCTTTGCCCTGCAGTGGGCGTAACCAGGCCAATGATGATGATGATGATGATGATGATGATGATGAAATTAGACGAGCATTGGTTAGCGTAAACGAACTGTTGATGGTTAGTGAGGAAGTCGCGTATCTATTAGAGAACAGAATGATTAAGATTACGACGCGATAGTTTTAGGAAGAGTCGTTCATGAGGAACCTTGTCGAAAGCCTTTTAGAAATCTAGGAAGAGGGCATCTATGGGCATGTTTTGATCTAGATGCGAGCTGATGTCATTAACGAAGAGAGCTAGTTGAGTCTCGCAGGACATGCCTTTCTGAAAACCTTGTTGGTTAGGGTTAAAGAAATTAGCGGATGTTCGATAGCTTACAATATGAGAATAAATTATATGCTCCATTTGTTTGGAGCAAAAACTGATGAGGGAGATTGGACGGTAATTGTGGCACGATCCTTTTTTTTACTGGAATTACCTTGCCTATTTTCCAGTCTTGCGGCACCACTCCAGATGACAATGATTGCTGAAAGATATGGTATGGCATAAAAATACACTAGATATGTGCGCAGTGTTCTTAGCATTTTGGAATTGATTCCATCGATGCCGGCCGAGGATGTTAATTTGAGGGATTCAATTAGCCTGGTGATACCATATGCCTCGATTTTTATGTCTGACATCGTTGGGTTGTTCAGGTAAGGATAGTCTGGGAGGTCAGTGTTAAGTTCAGAAGTGAACACGGAAGAGAAGACAGAGTTTAGTACTTAAGATACTTTATGGTCGGGAACATGGTTATTGTCATTTCATATAATAATAATGGTTTACGGTTATTTGGGCTAATGTATTTCCAGAATTGTTTGGGATTGTTTTGCAGCATGTTAGGGAGTGTTGTTGAGCAGAAGGTTCGTTTAGCTGTTGCGGCCAAAGAATCAAACTCCTTTTCACTGACGTAATACTTCTCCCAGGCAGGAGCGGTATTGGAATGCTTGGCTTTACGAGACAATATTTTATTTTTATTGTTGAGTCGTTTTAATGTCTTGTTGAACCATGGGGGCGAAGGTCGCTCTGTTAAAATGATAGTTGGTATGTAAGTCTGAGTGAGTTCGATCATTATATTTTTAAAAAGTGTCCAGTTGGTGTCTACTGTTCGCTTCGGAAAATCTATAATGTACCAGCTGTAAAACTCCGTTAGTGCATTGTTGATGCTGATGTAATCACCTTTATCTTAATGTGTTATTTTCTTTGTTGATTTTTTGCACTGAGGTAGCTGCCAGGATAATTCTGCATGCAGTACTGAGTGATCCCTTAGTTGTGGTAGATGTGTTACAGAAGAAATACTGTCGGGATGGGATGTTAAGATAAGGTCGAGCATGTCAGAGCACTGTTCGTTTTTTCGCGTTGGTGTAGATACTAGCTGCGTAAAACCAAAGGTGAGGCATGCGTTAAGAAAATTACATTCAAGATCATTCTTAGTGTTACGGCAGGTTCGGGCCATGTTATATCAGGAAAGTTAAAGACACCTAAGAGGAGTAGTTGTGCATGAATAAATGGCGTTGTAACAGTTTGCAGTGCCTCATGGAAGTGAATAGTGAAGGAAGCCTCTGCGTCGCGGGTCGATAGCATACACCGATCATAATTTGTAGCTACGAAGAACTGCACAATACGAATAAAATTTCTAGAGGTGAAGTGATATTGACAATGGAGCAACAAAGGCTGCGATGGGCAGCTATCAGAACACCTCCTCCGCGTTTGCCTACACGACCCCGCCTAAAAATGTCAAAATCAAGGAGGAAAGAATGAAGCTCTGTGTTATCGACGGTGGAATTCAGCCACGTTTCTGTTAGTACAAGAAGCTTACAATCAGAAGGATCGATGAGGCTACAGAGTGCATCGCGTTTGGGCAACAAGCTTCTAATGTTAGTGTAAACGAATGATACAGGGATGCTATCTGGTTTTGCGGTAGTGCGTGATGGTAGCTGTGAAGTTGATATAACTCTATTTGTAGTGTTACCATACTTGTAACTTCTGTTATCAATGATTAGTTTAACGTACCGAAGTCTCAAAGGTTTCTGCTGCGACTTGCCAAACTCGATTAGTTATTTACGTGCATGCCGAGTGTTTGCTAAGTAGTCTTCTGATATGCAGTGGTTGGACCCTCTTAGTTTAGCATTTGAAAGAATACGTTGTTTTACTTTGAAATGTGCTAAGTTGATAATTATAGGTTTGTTTCTATTAGAGCTGTATTTGCCAATTCTATGAGCGCGCTCGATATCTAAGGGGCATGACCTGATATTAAGGTTAGTAGTACAAAGTTCCACAATCTTGTTCTCCGATTCTTGCCACGTTTCACACTCAGTATCAGCTACTCCAAAAAACACAAGGTTGGAACGACGAGCCCTATCTTCTGAATCCTTCCCCATGAAATTGCAGCCATCACCTGTCCACCAACCTTCCTAGAAAAAGTTACATCCCACCTGTCATCATGAAAAAAAAAATCTTTTACTTTCTCACGTTAACCCCACCCCTTATGTAAAACCCCCTGCAGGGGGTCTTTAAGGAAATAAAAATGAAATGAAATGCAAATCGTTTAGTCGTGATGATATGTCGGAAACGGCTTTTGTGTTTTTATCAACCACTCTCCTGATGCAACCAACTTCGGTTTTTAGTGCACTTATGGAGGAAACATGTATTGTTGTATTGTCGTTGACTTCCTGCCTAATAATTTTATGTGGTTACGAAATATTCTAGGTGCGGTCTTCTTTTTTTCTCGTATTTCTGACAACCAGCGTTGACTTTCATTTTTTTATCTTTGCTTGCACCAGTATTTGAACCATAGACTTTTTCTCCCGGTATATTTCCCATTTACTGGCTACTTCACCCTGTGGCGACTGCGCCTTTGCCTGCCTGTGCTCTCGGGATGCTTTCTGTCGTTTGGCGATCGCTTCTCGTATCTCCCTGTTCCACGAGCTTTTCGGTTTCTTTTTTCCTTTTCAATGAACATGTTGTTTCTCTTTCTGTATTTCTGTCGTTATTACACTCAGAAGCTCACTGTACTCCGACTCCTTACTTGGCAATTTGCCAAGTTCTTCCTCGACTCTAGTGACTATATTTGTTATGTACAGCGAAGGCTTACGATCAGGCTTACAGCGAGGGCTTAAAAAGTTAAAAACGAAATCAAGAACAAATGTAACCTGAAAATATTTTCTGGAAGGCACTTCAGAACTACTAAGGCAGAAAATAAATTGTGACAAAGCAAAATATTACGCAACGATCCTGCCTGCGTTTATTAAAACGTCTCCCGAGAGATTCTGGCACCAAATCACACCTAAATCTTTTTTCACCAGTGGGTTCATGATAGACGGCAAATGTGTACGTGATGAGACTGTCGTTTGTTCTGCTTTTAACAAATTTTTCCAGTCGGTATTTACCAAAGATAATGGTTGCCTTCCCAACTTTTCTATTTGGCTTCCTGTTATATCTGGCGTTGTTATTTCTGAGAGCGGCGTTTTTAATTTGCTATTGAACGTTGAAGTCACCAGGACCAGATAATGTACCAAATGCGTTTTTAAAGCGTTATGCAGAATGGTGTGCCAAGTATCTGTATGTCGTATTCACCAGATCTTTACGCGATGGTTCCCTACCGAATGACTGGAGGACGGCAGAAATCAAACCTTTACATAAATCCAGGAAAAAAGCACACATAGAGAATTACTGACCAGTATCTCTTACATTTACATCGTGCAAATTTTAGAGCATTTAATTAATAAACATATATTAGGTTTCTTAGAAGAGCACAAGGTACTTACAGACGTCCAACGTGGTTTCAGACATAGGTTTTCTACATGTACTCAATTGGTTGAGACTGTTCACGATCCCGCACAGGCGATTAATGAAGGAAAGCAAACATATACTGTGTTCATGAATTTTCGTAAAGCATTTGACAAGGTGTCACATAACAAATTAATCCGTAAATTAGGATATTATATAAAAAATGAACAGATACTTACTTGGATCAGAGCCTACCTTACTAACAGAGGCCCCCAATTCGTCACCTTAAACAATACTTCCTCTAACAATGCAGAGGTTGCGTCTGGAGTCCCCCAGGGATCCGTTTTGGGACCACTTTTATTTCTGTTATTTATTAATGACATAACCCGCCGTGGTTGCTCAGTGGCTATGGTGTTGGGCTGCTGAGCACGAGGTCGCGGGATCGAATCCCGGCCACGGCGGCCGCATTTCGATGGGGGCGAAATGCGAAAACACCCGTGTGCTTAGATTTAGGTGCACGTTAAAGAACCCCAGGTGGTCAAAATTTCCGGAATCCTCCACTACGGCGTGCCTCATAATCAGAAAGTGGTTTTGGCACGTTAAACCCCAAATATTATTATTATTATTAATGACATAGTCGCAGAACTTTCACTTTCCGTGAAACTTTATGCAGATGACTGTATTTTGTATGAAAATATGTCTTCTGTTGATGATCAGGTGCGTCTAAATAATGACCTGCCAAAGGTCATTGCTTGGTGCGAACAATGGCTAATGTCTTTTAATTTTGAAAAAAAAAACTGTTTTTATGAGCATCACACATAAGAAAAAAAACCTCTTCAATTTGAATATAATGTTGGCAACGTATCTCTGTTAGAAGTAAGAGAGTACATATATTTGGGCCTATGGATAACCAATGAACTTTCCAGGACGAAGCACATAGATACTGTTATTGCAAATTCTTTGCGTAAACTGTTTTTCTTGAGGCGCTCACTGATATCATCTACGTCTAGTGTTCGTTTACTGGCGTACAATTCCCACATTCGTCCGTTGTTGGAATATGCCGTAATTATTTGGGACTCATTCACTTTAACCAATATTAAAAAACTGGAATGTGTACAGCATAAGGTAGTTATGTACGTTTGTTTTTAATTCATACGGCCGTGCGTTTGTTGGTGAGCTCGTAATAGGCAGTGGATTACCCCTGGTGACTGTGCGCAACCGTATTTGTAGATTAACGTTCCTCTTTCAACTCGTAAACGGCCATTATAAGGTTAACACTTCCAAGTTCTTTACTTACTCATCGAGTTATAACACGAGACGAAGGCATGCTTTATCACTAATCCCCATGAACGCACGGAATAACTGTTTCAAATATTATTTTTTTCCTAGGACAAGAACAGACTGGAATAATCTTAATTCTGATATTGTTACCCAGAATTCCTTATCAACGTTTAAAAATTGCTTGCAATTGTTATGAATTTGTCTGCGTTATTTGCCTGTATGTTATGTTTTCTTTGCCAATGTTTGAAAAATGCCTGTATATCTGATGAATATTGTATGTGTTGACATGCTTTCATATTTCTATGTATACCCACCCGGCTATGATCCGATTTCATATCGCAGTATATATAAATAAATAATAAATAATATAAATAAATAAATATTTGATCAGCGTTCAAATGTGGACTGGCCATTTTGCACTCCTTGCTCTCTTTCCCAACTACATATCCCATTTTCAAAATGATGGGTATATGGTCACTCCCTATGCTGCTATAACCTTCCTCATCAATGACCATTTCTCTCAACCTATCACGAATTCCTTCTGTCATCAGACAGTAATCAATAGTTGATTGCCCGTTTCCCACTTCCCACGTGATCTGCCCTTCACACTTATGCCCTGTATTCACGATAACTAGTTCAGCACAATGCGTTAGCGGGCTAGTTGGTGCGAATCCATGAATACTTTGTCTAGCGCAAAACGACAGACACAAGAAAGACGACCAGGACAAGGCGCGACTCTCAACTGACATCATTTTATTGCGTCACTCCTTTATAGACCGCTCAAACCAGAGGAACATGCGCAGTGAGCACCATGCGGTGGAGCCACCAACATCCGATCCCAAGAGCGCACTGATGCGACAGAATCCAAAAAACCAAATTCAGCGCTGTACAAGGCTAAGGAAGGCACACTAATGCACTGTGACCCCAATGACTGAAGGAAAAATGCTTCCGATAACTCTCGGGCGGTAGTGTCATGGCTCTTCTTCAAAATCGTGGTATCACGAAACATGGGTTTGCACTTGCATGTTTTACAATGCTGAGCCAAATGGGAACCTGTGCCTGTTGGTATGGATCGCTCATGTTCTCTAGCCACTACGTCTCTTTGTACGTGACTGTCACGTACAGGCACCTCCGGCACCGTGCACACCACGATCTGCACCTGAGGGGATAGCTCGCGCAAGTTGTCCACACCCTTCGCCAAGCGCTGTGCTAGCCCTGTCCCTTTCCTGTTTAGGACGTCAGTTAGCCCACATCCTACTATGACAACGTTGCGCACGTGGGAATTTTCCGCGAGTTTTTCTTTCGCTCGCTCCATGACAGAACCCAGTGTCCGGCCTGGAAATGCCCCTACCGCCACTCTTTTATCGCATTTCACCCTCTACAAAATTGCTTCTGAACACCTAGCCAGGTTTGAGTCGCCTGCGATAATCACCGTTTCACTCTCTCCTACCTCTTCCTGCTTCCCTTTGTTCTTTTCCGCGTGATTCGGACTTGACAAGGGGCTTCGTCCCTTGCGCTCCTGCTTTTTCCGCGTGGCGACTTCAAGGTAGGTGCTGCTCTTTCCAGCTAACCCTTAACCACGTTGCACGCATTCCACGTACTTTGCTGGCACTCCCTCTCCCGTCACGTCGGGGGACTGCGTTCCATTGTCCCGACCATTCTCGTTCACAATGGCGGCCCTGTTCAGCTTTTCCGCGGCTGCTTCAAGTCTTTTTTCAACTACCTTCCGTGCATCACGCTCCCTATTTAGCTCATTTTGAGCTCTTCCACCTGTTTGACAAGCTCTTCCTGGAAAGCCTCCATTTTCTGCAGCCTTGTATCGACATCACACTGTGTGCCGGTTGACTCGATTCCCTCTCCAGTCTCATCGGTCCCATCATCTGCCTTGAGGGACCCCCCGCACCCTGCCCGCTTTCCCGGCTTTCTTGCCATGTATTGCACGGCTTTTTCCGATTCAAATACTATAATACTATAATAATGCAGAGCACACGCCTTTTAGCTAAAAACCGATACGTACAGGATCCAAATCCTTAAAATGTCGCAAATTCTCACCAATGTTTTAAAAGCAATCAATGCTGCTGAGACTTAAGGTATGGCACGTTTTCGCACGTGTTCAACCGCGCGGCCACGCTCTCACTTTCCTGCCAGTACACACACAGTAAACCACTAATATCTATTAGTCTTGCCACTTCCAAGCTAATATTTAAAGGCTATAAAAACTCAATGTCCTCCCTCCCCTACCAGGTTGCACGTGCTGAAGCACGTGGAGCAAAAGAATGCTCTTACTATCCTGAAAAACCAAATGTACACGAAACACACCCGCGCACACGAAAAAAAGAGAGACTAAAAAATAACTACCCAATTATTATTTAAAGGAAAAAAAAATCAGCAAATCAAAAACTGAAATAAGCTCAAAGAATGCACAAAAACTTATGATTTCGTCGCCGCCACGGAGCCCTAAAAAGCACGTCCATCCGCCACAATATCTCAAGCCAACCTCTTGAAATAGCGCTAGCGCCACCTAGAGGGAAGTAGGTAACGATGAGCGAAGTCGGGAAGGACAAACCAGGCGAAGCGTCGCGGAGGGCGAATGTTGGCAGCGCGCCGGGTTGACCTCCTCTGGCAGTTGCCACAGGTATTGTTTTCGATACAGACGTACTGCGATAACATCGTCCGTGCGTGCCGGAAGCTGTGTGAGAGTGAAAGCGTGTGACGGTGAGCCGACGACGGCGGCTCAATCACGCGTGCGCTAGCGTGGGCAAGGGGGGAAGGGCGCCGTATTCCTTCGCGCGCATGACACAGGGGGAGGGGGGGCGTATTTCCAATTGCTAGTAGCTACAGCGGGGCGTGGCACTTGCGGAGACGACGGACGTTTGCGCGCATGCGCGAGTAAGAGCGGGTCCGAGAGAGGAAATGTGGGGACTTTTGCTCCTTGAATATGCGACTCTGCCTAGGCACTACGGAGGAGTTTCTTAGCGCGTGTTGTATGCTTTTGGCCCTAGGCGTGCCGGAAGAAGTCGCGGGACGCGGTAGTGCAGCACTTAGCATCGCAAGTTGGCGGCTCGACGTAATTATATTTATTCAATCGTGTTTCTTACTAATTAAAACAACGTGTCATTATTTCGCATTATAATATTGGCGGCGCCTCCAGGACACCAAAGTGGCAACAGGGACATCAGTGCTAGAACCCGGACTAGTCCATGGGTTGGGGCTCGCAGAGGTCTACGCATGCCAGGATAGTATAAGATCGGCTGTCCGCTATCGCGGACAGCCAATTTTTTATGTGAACAGCCCCTGGGACGGTTCGGCCTCCGCGGCCCCAACCCACGGGCCGCCCTGCTTCCAGCGTTGATCCCCCCTATACCGCTTGGGTGCCCCGAAGATCCTGCGCCGCCTGCTTTAATATAACCTGAGGTGCTCTCCTGAGGCCTCCGTTTGCCATTTACATGTGCCTTCTTGGAGCAGTGCTTGTAAAAAATGCACTCTATCGTCGCGGCTAAAAAAGCGAACCGCGACTTGTACAACACCAGTCAGAACCTTGCCCCTTCAGACACAGCGATCACCAAATGGGGCGTCCGTGCCCACTGCCTCACCGCGCGAGCAGCCAGCGGCGGAGAGTAAACTGGACAGCACTCCGAATGCCGCCATGCCTAGGGGACAAACGCATGCAACAGGCGTTAAGAAACTTCCTCCCTTGTGCCTAGCCAGACTGACATATTCAAGGAGCAAAGACCCCCAGATTTTCACTCTCGCACCCACACTTACTCGCGTCTGAGCAGAAACCTCGAGCGCCGTGAAAGGCGCCACGCCCCGCTGTACCCACTAGGAATTGTAAAAACACCGCCGGGGGAAGGGAAGCGGGACGTTGTACTCCGGCCGCGAGCGTTCGCACGGGCTCTATCTTGAAAGCGATCTGCTTTGGGGGCACAGTCCAAGTGGGCCGACAGCGCGTAGCTTCGCGTTCGCTGTGTTCTTACTCCTCAGTTTTCGTTGAAGCTGCCTCAGTTCGCGCTGCTGCCGCGATTCCTCACGCCAGCGTTCTGACAGCGAGTGTCCGCGGTCATCGAGTGTCCATGTTTGCCTGTGCGCGCTGACACAATGCTAGTTCACTTATTTAGTAAGCGAATGTTTAAAAGGGAGCGTTCTACTCCGGCGGCTGCTGCGAATGGCGCGAATGCGCGAGCCCTGTCTTGAATACAATCTGCGATGCGGACAGTGCAGGCGTTTAGGCGCGCCGAGGGCCGATAGCGTCGTGTGCGCTACAGCACCCACACGCTCGCGCGTCACCCACGTTCACGAAGTGAAACGTCACTGTATATCTTTGGCTACACGGGAGGTGGCTTCACCGCCGTTGGAGGTCGCATAATCTCAAGTTTCGCAGACGCGTGGAAATGAGAGCCAGCACGAATCGTTCGCTACCCACGGCCTCTTCATAACTACACTCTAGGAGCTACTACTGGGTGCGGACTTCATGTTTGGAGCTCTTGCGTCAACGGCAGACGCAATAGCGTCTCGCTCACTTTCCCTCGCCCTGTTCCGACCTCGACAACGGACGCTTCCCGCGACCTACCTCGGCGCCGTCAAGATCACCATCGATGCGGAGTTTCTGAGCCACCGCGCAGGCCGTGCTCGAGCTAAGCCTCAGCGTTGTACGTAGATCTACTCAATAAACGAATACCAACAGCTCTGGGCACGAAACGCTCCAATGTCCGTGCCTATACAGGGTGTCCCACATAACTTTAGCCAAGAATTTAAAAATGAAAGGCGCGTCGGAAGCGCATTAACCGAACGCATACTATTCGCAATGGCCTATAGCAACTACACAATTTTTTTTGTTTTTTCCATAACTCACTCATTAATTAAGTTTATTTACCTAACTTTTTTATTATTGGCTGAGGACCCCAAGTATGATATGCAGATTTATAGAGCGCCTTCAGAAACCACCGATCGAGTTGTTTCCTTTACGATGCGTCTCACGTAGTCCTTTTTTCCGGGTTGCAAAGAAAGACCGCGAAATATGAAAAAAAAAGTCACGTGATAGAGCGCCTGCGCAGTGGTATCGTGCTGCATTCAAGTGTGCGTTCGGTGAGAAAGGTCGGCTACCGTCAGATGACGGCAAAAAGTCATGCTGCTGGCCGAGCGCTGCCGAGGAGATAACGAATGCCCGGCCGCTTCACCGTCGCCAGTCACGATGCAGCCGACCTTGTTCACCGAATGTACGCTTGAGAGCAGCACGATACCACTGCGCAAGCGCTCCATCACGTGGCTTTTTTCATATTTCGCGGGCTTTCTTTGCAACCCGGAAAAAAAGGACTACGTGAGAGGTATCGCGAAGGAAACAACTCGATTGGTGCCCAGGTGAAAATTCGCAACTTTGATGCAACTGGTCCCAGTTCAACTGGTTTATGGAAGAATTCCCAGTTAGTACCAGTTGCAACTAGTCCCAGTTGGTCCCTATTGCAACTGGCCACAGTAGAACCTGCCAAAGGTGTCTTCTGCTGATGGATTTCACGCAACGAAGGGTGATCAGGTTTCTTTATTTATTTGAATTCCACCTTTCGAAGCACCTTCGAAACGTCCTGTATTTTTTCAGTAAGGAGCCGTGACCAATTCTTCAGTGTGTCGGACACATCCATATTCTTCTGCTGGCCCCAGGGCTGGATTGTAGCTGAAAACATTTATAATGTTTCTTGTATAAGCAAAAAAAAAAAGAACTTCAAAAATCATACAATGATAAAGTGATGCAAGCGCAATATAGGAAATATTCTCATTATGACAAATGATCCTATGTGTATATTACGGTATCCGCACTAGCAATAACTTAAGAATGAAGTGGCAAATGTACCACTGTTTAATTTAGGGAGAATTTATATAGATGTTCTAGCTAATTACACTTGCTCATTCCCATGACATCACAGTAAAGGCATGCTCTTTTAATACAAAACATTTTGGCCTTGTAAACAAACTTCTCAATGTGCCAAACAACTAGGACTAAACAAGACCCTTGTGTTCTTTTATCAATTGTTCAGTTGAAACTCACTTCAGTCAACTTAAGGTCACTTGGGTTATGCATTTTCAGAAGTTGTGCACTTCAATGTAATTAAAATTTTATGATCATTACTTCATAGATGTTCGTCTGAAAATTATAACTGCTGCCAAGTCTTCTAGTGTTCATTTGTACAGTGTGAACATAAGCGTTCTGAAATCATTAGCTTTGACTTCTTGGTTTGCAAAATAGAGTAATATAACAATACAAGACACTCCCATAGATAAAAACTATCAGCACATCTTGAGAACTACATTTTCAAGCACAGAAGCACAGAGAAAAAATGCTGTCTGATTCTGTATCAGGGCCTTGCACAAAGTTCTTAGGCTGCCACCAAACAACGTAAAGTAGAGGCAGTACAAGAAATGAAAAGTAAGGGCAAGAGATACTGTGCTGTCTTCCATTATTTCAGTATAACCATAACCTACCCAATTGTTGACTGTTGAGTGAGCTGCAGCATTCAGACCCAAAGCTGCATATTTAGTGGTGGCATTAACAATTTGTGACAGCTTACCCATTACGACATCCACCTTCTTTGAGGTTAACTGCTGTTTCGGCAGCTCGCCGAATGCCCTCTTCCTGGGGGCTACATTCCCGCTGACTCTCCTTGTGGCAAGGACCGTGTTGCTCCACAGCGCCTGTAGTGTGTCCTTGCACACAAGCGTCCTTTTCTTATTGGCAAAGATTTTAGCCGCTTGTGGGCCGGAAATGGAGAAGACATCCTTTAAGTGAAACTGCAAAAACAAAACTGCAATGGTCAATGATCTTCAGACTAGCTTACGTAACAAATGCACACACAACCCATGAAAATATAAAAGGGGCAGCCTCCTAAACAGCTTAACAGAGTGTCACATAGAGGCTACAGGTTATGATGCTACGAGTAGGCCAGTGCATTTTTTAGAGCGCAGCTCTTTGGCGTCCGTTCCTGGGTTTCGCGTCGTCGTCGGCGTTGTCGTCGGCCTCGTAACCAGCTCCGCCCCCCTTTCATCCCCCCAGCGCTAGCAGCGACCGACTGATACCGCTGGATGCCGCTGACGCCGCTAGAGAGTCAAGATAACGTGACTGCATAGAACACCGTCGCCGCCATGCAGAAAGAGGAGGAAAGGGCCCCCCCCCTGTTCTTGTGTGGCGGATAGGGTGCTCTTCAGTTGCCGACGCGCCGGTTATTTCACGTAGGCCCCGGCACGTCGACGAATACGTGACCACCTTCCCACGGCTAGACCTGGTTCTTAGCGCTGCGGAAGCGAGGGTATCATATTGTTTGTGTCGGCATCGGCGGCGTTGTCCCTGAAACCAACTCCGCAGCTGGGGTTGACTCACTATCGGCGTCAGCGGCATCAGTCAGTCGCTGCTATCTCTTCCCTCCTCCCTTTATCGTGTTGTCCGCTTGCTGCGCGCGCTTC